>NC_133658.1:429557116-429876918 GCF_037893015.1 Macrotis lagotis | reverse complement strand
CTACCTTGTCAGCTGAAGTTCTCAGTTTTCAAATGCATAGTGGGGAAGGAGCCAGAGAAAGGAGATCTCATAGTGTACTCCAGCCTTTGTGTCAGAGTGGGAAGCTTCTGATACAAGAGTTACAGAGTGATCAGAAGAGGAAGGGGACTACAGCAATTTAAGAAATAAGCCTTGAAACTGGGTTAGATGTTTGCTAAACCATTCACTAGACTGTATACTATTGAGGGCAGGGGGAAGGGAGACTGGAATATTATAAATTAATTTATAAAGTGTAACTTATAAATATGTAAGGGGATGAATGTTGAAAAATGTTCATAGCACATAATTGAAAAAATAAAATAAAATATCAACAGAGACAGGGTTAGAATGGGTGACCCTATCTAGCTTTGCCAAGCCAAGAATCTCTTCAGTATTACTGCCTGGCTGTGCCACCAAAAGGCATATTCTTTTTTTTTTAATTTATTTTTTATTCTCATTTTGTACAAATTTTTTTACATTAATAAAATATTCTTGTTTATAAGAAAACAAAATACCCCTCTTCCCCCATGAATATAGATAGACTTGCTTGGGCGAAAAAAGTAAAGGGGAGAGAAAAAAATTAAAATGAAAAAATAATAGTAATAATTATAGGTATGGCCAGGTGGCACAATGGACGAAGCAACAGCCCTGGATCCACGAGCACCCAAGCCCATATCCAGCCTCATAAACCCAAAAATCACCCAGCTGTGTGACATGCAAGCTCCCCGATCCCCACTGCCCTGCAAAAGCCAAAAAGAAGAAAAAAAAAAGACCCAAAATAAAATAAAATAGTAATAATAGTAGGGGTGGCTGGGTGGCAGACAGAGCATTGGCCTTTGAGCCAGGAGCACCTGGGTCCAAATCTGGCCCCAGACACCCAAAGATCACCCTGCTATGTGGCCCCAGGCAGGCCATTAAGCCCCACTTGCCCTGCACCCTCTCCCAAATAATAATAACAAAAAAATGTGCTTGAGTCTTTGTTCCAACACCAACAACTCTGTCATGGGTGGATCTCATTCTTTATAAGTCCATCACAAAAGTTACTTCCATATTTTTCCACTGTTGCCATTGCTGATCGCAACTCCCTCCTTTCTTATTTCTCCACTACCATGTACTCTGTTTTCTCTCTCCTTTCACTCTGACTCTGCTGTAGGGTCATTGACTGGCTCAGCAGACAGATCCCTGGTCCTGGGGCCAAGAAGCCCTGAGCCCCCATACCACCCCTTAGGCCCAGAATCCATCTGGTTCCATGGTCCCAGACAGGCCATCCAATCCCAGCCCCTTACAAGAAGTAAAAAAGAAAATGTGTTATATCTGACCGCTCTCCCCCCATGGTCCATCCTTTCCTCCATAACTCACATCCCCACCCCTTCCCCCTGCTCCCCCCTCCTTTGTACTCCAGATGTCAATACCCCATTGAGTATATATGCTGTTTCTTCTCCTAGCCACCTCTGATGAGAGCAAAGATTCCCTCATTCCCCCTTGCCTCTCCCCTTCCATATCATTGCAATAGTTCATTGTAATAAATCCACTCTCCTTTTTCTTTCTCCCATTCCATTTCCTTTTTTTTCTATTGACTCCATTTTTACATCATATTTTATCTTTGAATTCAGCGTTCTCCTGTGCTTCAACTATAAAAGCTCTCTCTACCTGCTTTATTAACTGAGAAGGTTCATATGAGTATTATCAGTGTCATTTTTCTATGCAGGAATACATGCAGTTCATCCTCATTAAGTCCCTCATATATCCCCCCTCTCCTCCAATCTCCATGCTTCACCTGAGTCCTATATCTGAAGATCAACCCTTCTGTTCAGCTCTGGCCATTCCAAAAGGAACCTTTGAAATTCCCCTGGTTCATTGAAAGTCCATCTTTTTCCCTGAAAGAGGACATTCAGCCTTGCTGGGTAGCTCATTCTTGGCTGCATTCTAAGCTCTTTTGCCTTCCAATATATTGTATTCCAAGCCCTACGAGCTTCCAATGTAGATGCTGCTAAGTCCTGAGTGATTCTGACTGCAGCTCCACGATATTTGAACTGTGTCCTTCTGGCCGCTTGTAATATTTTCTCTTTGACTTGGGAGTTCTGGAACTTGGCTATAATATTCCTATGGGTTGGTTTTTTGGGATCTCTTTCTCGGGGGGCTCGGTGGATTCTCTTCATTTCTATTTTGCCCTCTGCTTCTAGAATATCAGGGCAATTTTCCTGTAGTAATTCTTTGAAAATGATGTCAAGGCTCTTTTCCTGATCATGACTTTCAGGTATTCCAATAATTTTCAAATTATCTTTCCTAAGTCTGTTTTCCATATCAGTTGTTTTTTCAATGAGATATTTCACATTTTCTTCTAATTTTTCATTTTTTTGGTTTTGAAGTATTTATTCCTGATTTCTGGTAAATTCATCAATCTCCCTGAATTCTATTCTTTGTCTGAAGGATTTGTTCTTCTCAGAGAGTTTTCTTGTCTCTTTTTCTATCTGGCCAATTCTGCTTTTTAAAGCATTCTTCTCCTCAATAACTTTTTGAACTGTTTTATCTATTTGACCTAAGCTGGTTTTTAGCATGCTATTTTCTTCAGCATTTTTTTGGATTTCCTTGACTAAGCTGCTGACTTCATTTTCATGTTTTTCCTGCATCTCTCCTTTCTTTTCCCAGTTTTTCTTCCAACTCCCTCATTTGATTTTCAAAGTCTTTTTTGAGCTCTGTCATAGCCTGAGCCCAATTTCTGTTTTTCTTGGAGTCTTTAGATGCAGGAGCTTGTGCTTCCTCATCTTCAGACTGAGTATTTTGATCCTTCTTGGGCTCATTTGCAAAATATTTCTCAATAGTCTTCCTTTTGTTTCTCTGCTTGCTCATTTTCCCAGCCTGGGCCTGGTTTGGGATCCTTCCTGAGCTTTTTGGACACTCCCACAAGGGTCTCAGTGTGTGAGGCTCTGTCCTCCCTCCTGATCTGTGAATGACCATAAACACCTCCCTCTGCCATGGGGCTGAGGTGGGGGGGGGGGGCCCTGCTGTTCTATGGGAGGGCCTAGACTGTGATCAGGATCTGAATGTGGTCAGAGCCCCAGAGTCCTGTTTCTGGAGCTGAGGACTGAGCTCTGCAGTCTCTCTTCACTCTCCTCCCTCAGCTAAATGGGCTCATGCCCTGGGGGCTCTTGCTTACCGGCTCTGCCTGCTTCTGTTTCTGGATCTGGGCTGGCAAAGACCAAGCTGCTGGCTGTGTGCCCTGAGGGCTGGGCTCCACGTGCTCGCTCTGGCAGAGGTCCCCCGCTGTTCCCCCACTTTGTGCCGGTGCTCCCTGGGGTGCAGCTCAGGAGACTCCCCCACTGCTATGAGCCAAGTCTCCCAGTGCCCTGGGGCTGCCTCAGGAGGCTGAAGTTCTTTCACTCTGGGGGGCCACCCCTCTGGCAGGCCGCCCCTCCGACCCCGACCCCAGGGAGCAGAGCCTTTCTGCTCTTTTCCAGGCTACCTTGAGTAGGAGAACTGCCTCACTGGGTCCCTTTGTGGGTTCTGTCTCTCAAAAGTTTAGTTAGAGTCCTTAGCTGATGAGATTTATCAGAGAGCTCCTAAGACTCGATCCCTTCCTGTCACCATCTTGGCTCCGCCCCCCCAAAAGGCATATTCTAACACACTTTTCTCCTTCAGATGATAATAGAACACTGTCATAATGATATCAGATTCTCTTTTAACTTTTTTTCCTTTTCACTTCATTGGCCCAAGATTTCTTGGTGATGATACCATTCATTTACAAAGAACTTAAATTTCCACGTCTACAAACTAATCTGATTCACTCAATAAGCTTGTGAGGTACAAAGATGCAAGAAAATAAATATATTCCAGTTACCCCTAACCCCCACCTTTCCCCAACATGAATTATTTTCCTAAAAGGTGACAAAGCCAGGACTTGATTTGGGGGGAGGTAAGGCTCAAGTTGTATCTTCATTGATTCATCCTTCTGATAAAAGGAAAATCTAATTTTAAATCTGACCACAGACACATAACTAGATTTGTGCAAGTCATTTAACCTCTATTTGTATCAGTTTCCTAAATTGTAAAATAGGAAGACTTCTGGCCAAGAAGGCAGAGAGAAGCCAGGTCCTGTGCTAAGGTCTCCTGATCTTCCCTCATAAAACAATATGAAATAAACATCTTAATGGAAGTCCTATCGACAAAACCCAGAAAGAGAAGCTAGAGAAACAACACTTACCTCAAGGTCTGTCTTCAGGGAATGGGGGTGTGGCAAGGACAACCAGTGGGGGAGGGGCAAGAGCAGGACTAATCTGTGATTAACCCCAGGAGCTTTCACTCTGAGAACAACTTTGCTGAGGCAATCACTGAGAAACAACTAGAGAGTGGTGGCTGTGGAACTGACAGCCTGGGACTTACAGGAAGGGCTGGAGAGTAGGTGCCAGCTTCTAGCACTCCCTATTGGCTGAGATATTACATCCAGGGAGAAAAGCCTCCAACACCCCCTACTAGCCACTCAGTGAGCAAAGCCTCCAGCATCCACTACTGACCAGCTAGAGATATTACATTCAGTGAGCAAAGCCTCTAGGGATCTCAATACCAAACCTCTGTGAACCAGCCCCCTCCCCCAATACAAGATCTTTGGAAAATGAAGAAAGGGGGGGACCATAGAAAAATTCCTAGAGGGAAAAGACCCTAATTCAGAGAGACATAGAACCCCTGAGGAGAATATGATTTGGTCTCCAGCACAGAAAGATTTCCTTGAAGAAATCAGGAAGGAGTTTAAAAATCAGTTGGAAAATTTGGGAAAAGAAACCCAAGAGAAAAATTAACACCTTGCAACAAGAAAACAAATCCTTGGAAAATACAATTGGACGAATGCAAAAAGAAAATAATTCTCTCAAAACCTCAAATGAACAAAGGGAAAACTCTTACAAAAATAGAATTGACCAATTGAAAAAGGAGTTGCAAAAGGTAAATGAAGAAAATTCCTCCCTAAAAAAAAAGAATGGAGTCTATGGAAACCAATGGCTTTATGAGACAACAAGAATTGGTTAAACAAAGCCAAAAAATTGAAAAAACAGAAGAAAATGTTAAATGCCTCATTAGCAAAACCACTGACTTCAAGAATAGATCAAGGAAAGATAACCTAAAAATTATTGGTCTCCCTGAAAACACTGAAGAGAATAAAAGCTGGGACTTAATATTACAGAATTTAGTGATGGGAAAACTACTCTGATATCATGGAACCAGAGAGCAAAATAATTAATGTAAAAATGCATTGATCTCCTCTGAAATGGGATCCCAAAATGAAAACACCAAGCAATATTGTAACCAAATTCCAGAACTATTAGATAAAAGAGAAAATCCAGCAAGCAGCCAGAAAGAAAAAATTTAAATACCAAGGAGCCACAGTAAGGATTACACAGGACCTGGCAGCATCAACATTAAGGGACTGAAGGACCTGGAATGCAATATTCTGAAAAGCAAGGGAGCTTCAAATGCAGCCAAGAAGCCAATATCTGGCAAAACTGAGCCTTCTCTTCCAGGGCAAAAGATGGACATTTAATGAAATAGGAGACTTCCAACTTTTCCTGATGAAAAGACCAGAGGTTAATAGAAAATTTGGACTTTAAATAGGAGACTCAAGAGACATATGAAAAGGTTAATTTAAAAAAAGGGGAAGGGGAAGGGGAAAAAAACTGTTATCAAATAAGATGAAACTGGCAAAATCCCTATCTGAAAGACTTTAACAACTCTCGAGAACTGTAACTCTATTAAAGAGAATTTAATTAGCCAGAAGAGATGGATATGCATGACTTATTTGAGAAACTGTTATCCAATAAGAGGAAACTGGATACATCCTTACCTGGGAGAGGGACTCTAATAACTCTCAATAATTGTAATTCTTTCAATTTTATTATAAACCTTTCCTTTAATTTTTGTAATTTCTATTTTGTAATTTAGTTTTGTTACTTTGTTGTTTTTTAAAATTTTATGCTCTGTTCACGTATTTGTCATTTCTCACTTTCACTGAGGTGTTTAAAAATATAAATTTTCCTCACAAAATGGCTTAAACTATATGTCTTAGTATGTTGTCTTTCTCTTGGATAAAATTTTCTATAGTTCATATAACTTATTTTTTAATCTACCAAGTCTTATTTTCTTAGATTCTGTTACTTTTTAATTCTTTCTTTAAGGGTTCTTTATTGCATTGAATTTATTGCATTGAACTCAGTAAATAACATATATAACATTTCTGCTTTTTTCCATTTTTATGAGAAATTTATGCTTCAATACATAGCTAATATTTAATGATGATATATATGGATGAGAATGATATAAATTCCTTTCTAAGAGAACTCATTTTCAGTCTTAGAGAGGCCAGACTTTTTATCATATGTGTGTTTGTAATTCTAAAATACTCCAACTATTCTTTATTTTAGAGATGTGGTTGTAGCAGATTTGCCTTTGCCTTCTAGACATTCCAATTCATTTTCTTATTTTAATTTACAATATTTACTTATATAATAATATCTATTTGCTTTATTAATGCCTCTTTTCTATTTATACTCTCCTTCAAAGTTTTTTAACATTATAATAAGACAGAGGTTCTGCAGTTACAATGGTTATGGTGCATAGACTGGGATCTATAGGATTCTTACTCTGATTTTTCTGTGTATCAAACCTATTCTGTTTTGTGGTCTCATCCCTGGATGAACTTTTTTTTCTTACTGTTATATATTGACAAAAGGACCAATCCTAATCGCCTCTTTATATTTCTGACAATAGTAGGAGTATAGAATTACCCAGCTGAAGAGGAAAACTAGGTACTCTCCCTCTCTGACCCTCATTATGTAGATAGAGTCACTCTTTCCCAATTCTTTTCTTCAAGTGTCACCATGAAGGAGACTTTTCTGTTATCACCTTTCACTCTGTCCTTCAGGCAAGGAAGAATGAAGTTCTTCAACTTGCTTTGAGATGAGAAATAGTGAAGAAGGAAGTTGTCCAAGGCAAGCTTCCTTATTTTTATTACCAAACCTCTCCTCCCATTACCTTGTTGACTCATTTGTATCTAGGGAAATCTAAGAAATTCAGTATAGATTTAGCTTTATCTCAGGCTTGGAGGAATCTAATTTACTATCAATTTTTTAAATCTCGTTTGTTTGTCTCAAGCCCCCAGTTGGTAGGAATCTTTAGTAACTGGAAAGAAAATCTCCTTTACATATAGCTAACCATCACCTTCTTCTCAAATGACTTTGAAGAAATGACTTACATACAGACCAGTAATGGACTGTGTTAAGTTTTATCTCAATACGGGCTTTTAGAACACAGATGGACAGAAATACAAAGTAGACTTTGAAGAAACAGAGATAAGCTTTGGAAGGGACACATGCTTTCCCAGAAGAGACAAATAAACCAGCAAGCTGTTTTGTCTCCTAGTAATCTCACGTTGCTCAACCAACTTTTTTCTTCTTGTGTCACCCTTGATGGGGTGAAGCTCCCATGCTCTCTTGTTCTTCCTCTGGTTATCCCTGTAATAGAAGCTGCTGGGAATTGAAAATGTGACATACCAGGGCAAAAAATGGACATTTAATGAAATAGGAGACTTCCAACTTTTCCTGATGAAAAGACCAGAGCTTAATAGCAAATTTGGACTTCATATAGGAGACTCAAGAAGACACATGAAAAGGTAAAATTTTTTAAAAAAGGAGGGGAAAGGGGAAAAAAACTGTTATCAAATAAGATGAAACTGGCAATATCCCTACCTGGAAGAAAGACTTTAACAACTCTCAAGAATTGTAACTCTATTAGAGAGAGTTTAATTAGTCAGAAGAGACAGATATACATGACTTATTTGCGAAATTGTTATCCAATAAGAGGAAACTGAATATATCCTTACCTGGGAGAAAAACTCTAATAACTCTCAATAATTGTAATTCTAGTAGAGAGAACAGCCAGAAGTGATGGACACTCATGACCTTTCTGTGACTCAGATAGAATTATTTAAAAACAATGCCTCCTTAAAAAGGAGGACAGTAAAGAGATGGGAGGATAGAGGAGCCTTGAATGGGGTAAATCTTACTGCATTAAGAGGTACAAAGGACTTATTGCAATAGAGGGAAAGAAGGGAAGAGGTGAGAACCTCCCAAATCTTGCTCTCATCAGATTGGCTTAAAGTCACCATATACATGCTCATTAACTTAAGAAACTTATCTTACCTTTAAAGTGTTGAAAGGGTAAAAGGGGAGGAGGGAGGAAAAGGGGAGTCAACAGAAGAAAGTGAAGAAAGAAGGGGCAAAGGGAAAAGGGGAAAAAGGGGGAGGGGGTTGGATATAGGAGGGCAAACACACTGAAGGTGACAGAATTCAGAAGCAAAACACTGGGGCATATGAATAAAGGGGGAAAGGGAGGGAAATACAAAGGGAAGATAACATGGAAGGCAATAAAGGGTTGGTAATTATAATTTTGAATGTGAATATAATGAACTCTCCCTTAAAACGTAAGCAAATAGCAGAGTGGATTAAAAAACAGAATCCTACAATATACTGCTTACAAGAAACTCATTTGAAGCATATAGAGTAAAGGTATAAGGTTGGAGCAAAATATTTTTTGCTTCAGATGAAGTGAAAAAAGCAGGGGTAGCAATCCTTATCTCAGGCAAAGCAGCTGCACAAAAAAAAGATATTATTAAAAGAGATAAGGAAACTACATCCTCCTAAAAGGTACTATAAACAATAAAGTAATTTCAATACTAAATATGTACGCAGCCAATGGTATAGCATCCAAATTCTTAGAGCAGAAGTTGAAGGAGTTATGGGAAGATAGAGACAGCAAAACTCTACTAGAGGGAGACCTCAACCTTCCCCTCTCAGATTTAGATAAATCTAACCATAAAATAAACAAGAATGAAGTTAAGGAGATTGTTAGAAGTTAAATAGATTGTTAGAAAACTTAGACATGATAGACTTATGAAGGAAATTGAATGGGGATAGAAAGGAATATACATTTTTTTCTGTAATACATGACACTTACACAAAAATTGACCAGGTACTAGGGCATAAAAATCTAATAATCAATAGTAGAAAGGCAGAAATAGTTAATATATCTTCCTCAGATCACAATGCAATAAAAATCATATGCAATATTGGGCCAGGGAGATATAGAACCAAAACTAACTGGAAACTGAATAGCCTCATTTTAAAGAATGAGTGCATCAAACAACAAATTATAGAAAGAATTAATTATTTTATCCTAGATAATGACAATAAGGAAACAACATACTAAAACCTATGGGATACACTCAAAGTGGCTGTCAGGGGATATATTGAATATTTAAATGCTTATATGAATAAATTAGAGAAAGAGGAAATCAGTGAACTAAATATGCAACTAAAAAAATTAGAGAAAGAACAAATTAAACCCCCCTCAGTTCAATACCAAATTAGAAATTCTAAAAATTAAAGGAGAAATTAATAAAATTGAAAGCAAGAAAACTATTAAACTAATAAATAAAACTAAGAGTTGCTTTTATGAAAAAAAACCAATAAAATTGATAATCCTCTGGTCAATTTGATTTTAAAAAAAGATGAAAACCAACTTGTTAGTATTATAAATGAAAAAAAAGGTGAACTCACCACCAATGAGGAGGAAATTAGAGTAACAATTCTGAATTATTGTGCCCAACTCTATGCCAATAAATTTGATAATCTAAAAGAAAAGGATGAATATTTACAAAAATATAAGTTGCCCAGGTTAAATGAAGAGGAAATTAAATACCTAAATAACCGTATCTCAGAAAAAGAAATTCAACAAGTCATTATTGAACTCCCTACAAAAAAAATTGACAGTGCCCGATACATTCACAAGTGAATTCTATCAAACATTTAAGGAACAACTGGTTCCAATTCTATATAAATTCTTTGGAAATATAGGTGAAGATGGAACTCTGCCTAACTCTTTGTATGACACCAATATGGTGGTGATACCTAAACCAGGAAGAGTTAAAAACAGAGAAAGAAAATTATAGACCTATCTCCCTGATGAATATAGATGCAAAAATCTTAAATAAAATCTTAGCAAAACGACTACAAGAAGTATCGCTAGTATAATACATTATGACCAAGTAGGATTTATCCCAGGAATGCAGGGTTGGTTTAATATTAGGACAACTGTTAGTATAATTAATTATATCAATAGCAAACCTATCAGAAATCATATGATTTGGGGCAGCTAGGTGGCGCAGTGGATAAAGCACCGGCCCTGGAGTCAGGAGTACCTGGGTTCAAATCCGGTCTCAGACACTTAATAATTACGTAGCTATGTGGCCTTGGGCAAGCCACTTAACCCTGTTTGCCTTGCAAAAAAAACACACTAGAGAGCATAGGAATAAATGGATTTTTCCTTAGAATAATAAGTAGTATCTATCTGAAACCATCAATAAGCATTATATGCAATGGGGATAGGCTAGAGAAATTCCCAGTAAGATCAGGGTTGAAATAAGGATGCCCATTATCACCACTACAAGTCAATATCATATTAGAAATGTTAGCTTCAGCAATAAGAGAAGAAAAAGAAATCGAAGGATTTCTGTCAAGGCAGACTCAGAAACTTTTTGAAAACAATTACAAAATACTTCTCACACAAATAAAATCAGACTTAAATAACTGGGCAAATATCAACTGCTCATGGATAGGCCAAGCTAATATAATAAAAATGACAATTCTACCAAAATTAAATGGTTCATTTAATACCCTACCAATCAAAATTCCAAAAAAATACTTTAATGTTAGAAAAAATTGTAAGTAAATTCATATGAAGAAATAAAAAGCCGAGAATCTCCAGAGATTTA
The DNA here is from genome assembly GCF_037893015.1 of Macrotis lagotis. NCBI lineage: Eukaryota > Metazoa > Chordata > Mammalia > Peramelemorphia > Peramelidae > Macrotis > Macrotis lagotis. The sequence continues at coordinate 429,866,087 of NC_133658.1, read as the reverse complement.
ATGAAAAAAATGCAAAAGAAGGTGAGTTAGCCCTACCAGATCTAAAATTATATTATAAAGCATCAGTCATCAAAACTGTCTGGTATTGGAAATAGAGTGGTGGACCAGTGGAATAGACTAGGTGCAACAGCAGGAAATTATTATAGTAATCTCCTGTTTGATAAACCCAAAGAGTCCATCTATTGGTATAAAACTCTCTCTTCGATAGAAGCTGTTGAGAAAATTGGAAGTTAGTATGGAAGAAGCTTAGATTAAACCAACACCTCACACCCTATGCCAAGATCCAAATGGAAACAGGATTTAGACATAAAAAAACAATATTATAAGCAAACTAGAAGATCAAGGGGTGGTTTACTTGTCAGATCTATGGAAAGGAAAGAGTTTATGACCAAAGAAGAGATAGAGAACATCATTCAAAACAAACTAGATAATTTTGACTACATTAAATTAAAAAGCTTTTGCACAGACAAAACCATTGTAACCAATATCAAAAGAAATGTAGTAAATTGGGTAACAATTTTTATCTCTTAAATATACAGAGAATTGAGTCATATGTTTTTTAAAAAAGACAAGCCTTTCCCCAATTGACAAATGGTTCATAGGATATGCAAAGGCAATTTACAGATGAGGAAATCAAAGCAATCCATAGTCATATGAAAAATTGCTCTAAATCACTACTTATTAGAGAAATCAAAATTAAAACATCTCTGAGGTACCACCTCACACACCTCTCAGATTTGCCAATATGACCAGAAAGGACAATGATCAATGTTGGAAGGGATGTGGGCAATCTAGGACACTAATACATTGTTGGTGGAGCTGTGAATTCATCCAACCTTTCTGGAGAGCAATTTTGAATTATGCCCAAAAGGCAACAAAAATGTACATACCCTTTGATCAAGCAATACCACTACTGGGTCTATACACTGAAGAGATTATGAAAAAGGGTAAAAGCATCACCTGTACAAAAATGTTCATAGCAGCTCTCTTTGTGGTGGCAAAGAAATGGAAACTGAGGGAATACCCATCAATTGAGTAATGGCTTAACAAACTGTGTTATATGTATATGATGGAACACTATTGTTCTATTAGAAACCAAGAGGGATGGGAATTTAGGGAAGCCTGGAGGGATTTGCATGAACTGATGCTGAGTGAGATAAGCAGAATCAGAATAACATTGTACATACACCCTAACAGCAACATGAAAGTGTTGATCAACCTTAATGGACTTGTTCATACCAACAGGGCAATAATCAGGCACAATTTTGGGATATCTGTGATGGAGAATGCCATCTGTATCCTGAGAAAGAATTGCAGAATTTTAACAAAGATCAAAAGCTTTCTATGTACCTTTAATTTATTTTTTAATTGTCTTATTATGTAATTCTGCTATATCTCATACTATATGTTTCTTCCTTAAAGATATCATTTCTCTCTCATCACATTCAACTTAGATCAGTGCATACTATGGGAATGATGTAAAGACTAACAAACTGCCTTCTGTAGGGGGTGGGGGGAGGGAAGCAAGTTTGGGGCAAAATTTGTAAAACTGAAATAAATAAAACCTTTCTAAAACTAAAAAAAAATTGTAAAATGGGAATAACAATAGCACCTACCTTGCAAGGTGCTAAGAAAGTCAAATGAGATGTTTGTGAAAAGCACTTAGTAGAGGCTATAGAAATACTTATTCCTTTCCTTTCCTGGTCATCTTAGAGTATAAAAAGGCCCATCTATAAAGGAGCCCTTCAAATTTCATGGATGTCCAGAGACTAATCTCTATACCATAAAGTGCCCTATTGACTGGATTCATTTGCAAAGAGAGATCGTAGGGTAGCATCTTCCAAAAATAAAAGTTACTATATCCTTGTTGTATATCCTCACATGTTTGTTGTTGTTCACTTGTTTCATTCATGTTCAATTCTTCATGACCCTATTTGGGTTTTGTTTTTGTTTTTTACAAAGATATTGGAGTGGCTTGCCATTTCCTTTTCCAACTCATTTTACAGATGAGGAAACTGAGGAAAACACTGTTAAGTGACTTGCCAAGGGTGACACATAACTGGTAAGTGTCTAAGACCAGATTTGAAATGAAGTTTTCTTGATTTTAAGACTTGTATTTTATCTATAAAGAATCAGAGGAAATTGTCAAAGTAAGCAGCAAAAATGGACTACGTTTCCCTAACTTAAGCATCCCTCTTAGAAATTAATGAAAAGCATTTTTTGTATTTAAGGAATAACTTGGAACAAGACTGGAGAGGACCCTGGATCAAGGCTTGGGTTTGAATCTTGGTTTTGTTGCACCAAACCTCTGTGACCTAGGATAAATCACTAATCCTCCTGAGATTTGTTTCCTACAAAATGGTAACTGTAAGGGAGGAAGAGGGGAAATCAACCAAATTACTCTCACTTCACCTAAAGGAAGTGATAAAAGGTTACCCTGCTTATGCTTGAACCAGGTGGGAACACTTTTCAATTGAATCAAATCCATATTAGGCTTCCCAATTAAGTGGGAAAAGGTCTAGGTCAATTTAGATGTCTCCTATGAATCTTTGTGGAATGATGTTGCCCGGGAATGTAAAGACTAAGATAGTTGATTACGGAATCTTTAAAAAATAGTAAATCACTTAAAAACTGAGAGACAGAGTTTTGGTAGAAAACCAGAAAAGAATCACCTAGCTATATCTCTGAGAAGCCTCAGAGTCTTGGTGGAGGAGCCAGGGTGAGAGGAGAGTACTTCACATCTATACTATATTTCCTACCCACCTTTGGCTGGAAAATCTTTTGTGCCTCAAAGGCTTTGGAAAATTTTTTGTAACATTCCTCCATATTTTCCTTGGGACTGCAGCATTTGGTAATAATAACTTCATCACAGATACACAAGTTCATAGCTCTATAACAAAGAAGTTTCACTGTAACTAAGGATAAATTCTTTTAACACACCCATGAAAGGGAGAAAAGGACTTCCAATATCCAGAAATACATGTATTCTAAGTTTAAGCCCACTTTTCCCTGGATTTCATATACATGGGTGGGAGAAATATTTTGTAAGAACTATTATTACTACAAATAATTATCATGCTTTACATAATTATAATTTCAAATAGTGAGAATTCACTATTTGAATTAATTGGGACCTAGCCATATATATCTTGACTTTCTTAGCACCTTGCAAGGTAGGTGCTATTGACAACTAAACTCATTCTTAACTTATCATTTTGGTGAAGAAGAAACTGTATTAGAAAAATCACCATCCTGACCCTCCTCTCCTCATGGCTATTCCCAGAGCCCTGTGGAAATGTAAATGATAGAAGCCACCTTGCTCTAAAAATGATTTACTGACCATAATCCTTGCTTTGCCTACCTCCCATATTTGTTGACTTGGAAGTGTTTTTGTAAAAACTTATGGGGAACTATAGAAATGGGAATACTAATGTATTAAGCAGTAAGTTTAGACAGCTTACCTTTCCTCAAAATGTTCCACCAACTCTTCCTTAAATTTTTCTATTACATATAATGTACAAGGAAAAAGTCGATTTTTTGTTTTTGTGTTACAAAACCATTCTTGGCATCCTTCTTTAGGTTGTTAAGGAATACTTGGCACTGAGGTAGCAGCAGGATTTTTATGTCTCTGCCAGCTCCTGTTGGACATTTGTTTGGTTTATTTGTCAGTTGCAAACTTGATGAGTGTTGGGGGGGTTTGGGCCCAAAACTATGGTCATACCACTGTAAGGGGCTCCCTGAGAGGAAACCCCTTTGATCAGTGCAGCCTTGCAACTATTCTACAATTCATAGTCTTGGGGAACCACCTACCACTTGCCCAGAGTAACCTATGTGTGGCAAAGGGTTTATTTTATTTTTTTCCTAAAGTTTTCTTCTTTAAGTCTCTCCATAAATAAAGGTAACCAAATGTGCAGTCTTTTCAGTTCTCTTGTGGGATTTTCTCATTTTTCCTGGCATCCTCAAAAAGCTGTTAGAGTCTGGTTTAGGATATGAACAATAAGGAACTTCCCACAGGAGAATAGTAAAAGGGGATTTCATAGTGGTTGTCTTTTACTTCTGTCCTTGACCTGGAGAAGGAGGGGATATTTCTGCTTCATTACTTCTCCAGGCCACACTTTCTCTGAACTCCTACAGCACTTATTTATCTGCTGATTTCCCACCCACCTACAGCAACAACTGTGAAGCTAGACCTCAGGAAATACAAGATTAATGATCTTTACTAAGAGAAGTCTAAAAAGATCCCACAAGAAAGATTTGGGGAACTTTCAGGTCAAGTCAGTTCAATTCAACAAGCATTTATTCAATGTTTATGTGCCTGAAACCATGTCAGGCACTGACGATACAATGACAAAAATGAATATGGATCTTCCCCCTAGAAAATGACATTCTGCTAGGAGAAATAACATTCATATAGATAGGAAAAATGGAAAATATAAATGTGTAACAGAGAGCTCAAAGCCCCTTTAAACTTCAGCTATAACTATATATATATATATATATAAATAATTTATATATATACATATATTATATATCACACACATACATATATACATATATACATATATACATATATACATATATATATATTTATATGAAAGGTGAAGAAAGAGGCTAGGCTGGTAAAAGGGAAGATGATTGACCTCTTAACTGAAGCCTAGAGTTGAGAAATTAACAAAATCTGCACCCTAGAACTATTAGGTAGTTAATGGATAGTATATGGATTAAAAATGGGAGTAATGAATATTTCAGAGCTTAAAATCAGGGGGCATGGGTCTTAAAGACTCACCACCTTTGGCAGAATTCTTAACCTGCTGTAAATTTGAGTTATTGGGTTTTAAAAAAAATAATCATTTTGAGAATTGTATTTCAACCTAATTGGTTTCTTTTTGTAATCCTATGAATTTTATTTTATGCATTTAAAAAATCTTGTGGGGCAGCTAAGTGACATAGTGGATGGGGCAAGTAGGTAGCACAGTGGATAGTGGAGTCAGAAAAATCTAAATTCAAATGTGATCTCAGATACTCACTAGCTTTGTAACCCCTGAAAAGGTCCTAGGGACTCCCTAAGAACATACTTTGAGAAGGAGCAAGGACTCTAACAAACAGAACATTAGCAAATTTACTTCAAAGAAAAGAGATTTGAGGGTATTAATTAGATTTGAGGGTATTAACCTCTCCCCCCCCCAAAAAAAAGAGTTTGGTACTTGAGGCTGCTGAAGATGAAATGCTTTCTGCTCCTTACTCTAGAAGAGAAGAGATAGGCCAGGCAATAAAGGTTTAAAAAAAGAAGGTAAAGGTATTTTCCCCATCCCCTGCCTTTGTGCTCTGACTGGTCTTTTTGCTGAACCTCAACCCAAGGGAGTGATGATTTTTCTAAAACAGCTATAAACATAAACAAAAACAAAAACCTGGCTTTTGAACTGAAAGCACAAAGCAGAACCCATTCTTCTTTGGAGAAGAGATAACCAGAGACGAGCTGAATCTCTCTAGTCACTTAACCAGTGGGATTAGTGGGCTGCTAGGTGGCACAGTGGATACTGGAGTCAGGAAAATCTGAGTTCAAATGCAACCTCAGATATTTCCTAGCTTTGTGACCTTGGGCTAGTCATTTAACCTCTCTTTGACTCCATTTTTCCATCCCATGTCCCGTCCCCAAAATAGGGATAATAATGACACCTACCTCACAGGATTGTTAGAATCAAATGAGATAGTTATTAATGTAATCTATTATTATTATTATTAACTGTGTGATCCAAGGCAATTCATTTAACATCTGTTTGCCTCAGTTTCCTCAATTGTGAAATAATAATAGTACCTACATCACAAACACACACACACACACACACACACACATATCTCACCTCCAATACCCAGAAGAGCATTGACTTTGGAATCAGAGGACCCAGATTCTTCTCCTGCTTCTGTCACTTGCTCCCTATATGACTTTGGGCAAGTTATTTAATTCTCTGGGTCTCAGTTTCTTCATTTATAAAACAAGCATTTAGACAAGACAACTAACCCAGGGAAGAGAATTCAGTGCAAGCCGCATAATGTGATTACCAGAAGACCAGAGTGGCAGGGCAGCATGGGAAGCATGTGTTATTATTTGCATGTCCCCATATGTTCATTCTTTCCACTGATGGTGAGTATGTTTGGAAAACAGTATAGACTTACTCACTAACTTTCTTACTGTGGTATTTCTTAAGTGTTTTTGCTTTGAACTGGTTGTCTTTTGGCAATTTAAGGTAAACACATCAGTGGAATCATGATTTAAGGTTTTGGAGGATGTGGATTCACAAAGAACCATTTCTTTAGGACCTGCTTTGAAAGTGAGGGTTCCCCCAGGTACCATATATACAAAGCAACTATAAATTCATTCCAATGGAGAAGGAGGAGGAGGGGTTAACTAGGTATTTCTTCAGGTGGGAAGTGGGAAGAATCAGAAGGGAGGAGTCATATAAAAATTAATCTATAAAACAAAGTAGAAGTCAGATTATGAAGGACTTTAAATTCCAAACACTCATCAGAATCTTTGGGGATAATGGAGCAGCAATATAAAAGGAATAGTGTGACTGGGTCTATACCCTGAAGAGATGATGAAAAAGGGTAAAAACATCACTTGTACAAAAATGTTCATAGGCAAAGAATTGGAAATCAAGTAAATGTCCTTCAATTGGGGAATGGTTTAGCAAACTGTGGTATTTGTATGTCATGGAACACTATTTGTTCTATTAGAAACCAGGAGGGATGGGAATTCAGGGAAGCCTGGAGGGATTTGCATGAACTGATGCTGAGTGAGATGAGCAGAACCAGAAAAACACTGTACACCCTAACAGCAACATAGGGGTGATGTTCAACCTTGAAGGACTTGCTCATTCCATCAGTGTAACAATTAGGGACAATTTGGGGCTGTCCGCAATGGAGAATATCATCTGTATCCAGAGAAAGAATTGTGGAGTTTGAACAAAGACCAAGGACTATTACCTTTAATTTAGGAAAAAAACTGGTATCTTATTGTCTGATCTTGCTATCTCTTATACTTTATGTTTCTTCCATAAGGATATGACTTCTGTCTCATCACATTCAATTTGGATCAATGTATACTACATAAACAATGTAAAGACTGACAAATTGCCTTCTGTGGGGGGGGGGAGGGAAGTAAGATTAGAGGGAAAATTTTAAAACTCAAAATAAATAAAATCTTTTTTAAAAAAAGGAATAGTGTGACCTTTTGTGACTGGAATGGGAAATATAGAGAAATTGAAGGGTTCTTTAAGAGCATACAATGCGGGGTGGCTAGGTGGCTCAATGGATAAAGCACTGGCCCTGGAGTCAGGAGTACCTGGGTTCAAATCCGGTCTCAGATACTTAATAATGACCTAGCTGTGTGGCCTTGGGCAAGCCACTTAACCCCGTTTGCCTTGCAAAAACCTAAAAAACAACAAAAAAAGAGCATACAATGCCTTCATCTTACAGGTGAGCTGAAAGGACTTAGGATCATGCAGGGAGGTATATTGGAGAGTTGGGATTTGAATACATATCCTATGATTCTAGTTTCAGTGATCTTCTACTACATAGCATATCAATTCCATAGAACCTACTTTGTTTGTTTCAACTTAGACAATTCTTAATGGAATAAAAAAAATCAAAGAATCTTTAATCATCTATAAAGATCAGAGAATCAGAAGTTTAGAAGGGACTTCAGTAGAAGTGAGTAGCTAGACTAGAAAGAATGAAGGATGGTACAACACAATAATTCAGAAATACCTTTATGTACAGAAATACCTTGGACTGACTCCATGCTAGGACAAACTTGTGACTTTTCTTTTTGGCACCTTGAGACACCCATTAATTGATCTAAGACAGAACTTCTTAGAGTGGGACAAAGTCTAAAGAAGTCTTTTCCATGTGGAACCTCTGTTTAAATTGGGCCATGGACTATAGAATATATGCATTATTTTAGGAGGTCTATCATAAAAATCTCTCTGGCTCATGTCCCTCTTGACTCTGGAAAGCACCCTATAAAAACCAATAGCTCACTTCCCCTTCTAGGAAAAACCTAGTAATTTTAGTTATCTGGCTCCTTTTGTTCTCTTCATAAAGAATCCTTGGCTTCCTGTAAGCACTCAGGCTAATAAAATATCAAAAATTCAAAAGGTTTTGTTTTTCAAAACAAAAATACAATGATGGATAGAGACAGCAGTGGACAAGTAAGAAACAGATGGGCATTGGGCTACTCTGTGCTGTGTTGAGGGAAAGTAATAAAAAAAATGGGCAAAGGTGATCCTAAGAAACTGAGAGGGAAAATGTCTTCAAATGTCTTCTTTGTGCAAACCTGCTGAGAAGAATACAAAAAGAAGCACCCTGATGTTTCTGTAAACTTCTCAGAATTTTCTAAAAGCTGCTCAGAAAGGTGGAAGACAGTGTTGCTAATAAGAAAGGAAAAATTGAGGACATGGCAAAAGCTGATAAGGTTCTTAGGAAAGAGAAATGAAAACCCATATACTACTTAAATGAGAAACAAAAAAAAAAGCTTAAGGATTCCAATGTGCTGAAGAAACCTCCTTCAGCATTTTTCTTATTCTGTTCTTAGTATCATCCAAAAATCAAAGGGAGAATCCTGTTCTTTCTATTGAAGATATGGCAAAAAAAAATTTTTAATTGGGAGAAATGTGGAATAATACTGCTGTAGATGACAAAAAATCTTATGAAAAGAAGGCAGCTTAAACTGAAGGAAAAATAGGAAAAGGTTATTGTTGCATACCAGGCAAAAGGAAAAAAGTGGGTTTAAAAGAAAGAAGAAAAAAGGAGGAAGAAGATAAGTAAAATGAAGATGAAGAGTAACATGAAGAAGATGATAATGATGATGATGATGATGATGAATAAGTTGATTCTAGAGCAGTTTTTTCCTAATCTATAAAGCATTTAACCCCCCCTGTACACAACTCACTCCTTTTAAAGAAGACAAAAATTGAAATACAAGACTGTGTAAGGTTTATTTTTAGAGTTAATACACTACCAAATGTTTCTTTAGATAGTCCTGTCCTTTACTGGCATTTTCAAAAGCCATTAAACCTTGCCTGGTACAGTATGGGAGTTGTAAATTGGCATGGAAATTTAAAGCAGATTCTTGTTGGTGCCCAGCACCAATTAGTTACATATGGGGATGAAGTTCATTTTCATCTGCAGTCATCTTTAATGCAACATATGAAATAATTGTTCTGTTAACTGAATACCACTCTATAACTACAACAAAAAATGCAGCTGTTTTGTTGATATTCTGAATATTTCTAAAAAACTACAATTTTAATTTTTAAAAATATAGTAAAGAGGGGCAACTAGGTGGCACAGTGGATAAAGTACTGGCCCTGGAGTCAGGAGTACCTGGGTTCAAATCTGATCTCAGACACTTAATAATTACCTAGCTGTGTGGCCTTGGGAAAGCCACTTAACCCCATTTGCCTTGCAAAAACCCCCTAAAAAAAAAAATATATATATATATATATATATATATAGTAAAGACTCATAACTACACTGATAGATGATCAGGAAAAACTTTTCACCATACACATAGGGAAAGAAAATAGGAGCACTAGTCATTTCTTCTCTTTAGACCCATGCAGTCCATATTATATACAGTACCAATGAAGGATAAGGTCTGGCTTGTTCCTCACTATATATAGTTCACTATTTTATTGATCATCTGTCTCTTCATGAAGCTCTAATTCCTTTACTTCTTTTTCACATCAAAACTCCAAAGCTTTGATGTTACAGCTACCTTTCTGGCCTTCTCTCACCTCTAAGTGAGCTTAGTGAGCTCATTCTCTTTGTATCTTTCTTATTTCAATGTCACAGGTGTCAACTACTCAGTGCATGGGATTCCTGGAGGAGTCATGTATGAGGACAGGGCATCCTTTAGGTCTCTCTGTTGAGCTTGGTAAATAAGAAATAACCAGGAGAACCTTCAATTTGATGATCTCCCAATCAATCCCACGAAATAGACAAAACATTATCTAAGCATTTATAATCACTTTGCTAAATATCATGGACCTTTGCTTTAAGGGACACCTCCCATGGAGCTAGACATGAGCCCTAGCCCAGTGCTAAAAGGACATGGTAAACTTTTCTGATTTGTTTCCAATGGCTGAGGATACCTCCTGATGATTAGTTGACCAAGGATCAGGAGAATGGACTGTTTGGGGAGGAATCACATCCCCCCCCTCTATGAGCCCAGTCTCTTTAGTTCTCTGACAAGTGTTCTCTCTGCCTCTGGACAACCTGATCAGAATTCAGCAAAGTTGTGGAGAAGGAATTTCTCTGTCCTACTCTCTCCAGGAGCAGTAATGGCATTTTACAGCAGAAGCAACTAGCAAAGATGCCCAGGCAAAGATGCCCTGAGATTATTCTTGTACCTCTCAATTCTTAACTGCCTTCTGACTTTCTGTTGCCTTTTATGAGCATGGGTCATATCAAATTTCATTTTAGCACTTTCCCTGAAGTTTTTACTCCAGGATGGGGAACAGTACCAGTGAGAGAAAGAGCGAAATCCCTCTCAGGGCAGATTCCCAGGATCCATCCAAAGTCCATTTTAGCCCAAAGTCCATTGGAAGGTTTGACTATGGCCACATCTTCAGAGATTCCAAAACATACATGAATAGGTTGCCAAACATCAGACTAAAGCCTATAATGTTCATTCCTGGTGGCATATAGGCATTTACTAAAAAGTAGTTGTGATTAAAATTGGGCAACCAAGGCATTCTTCCAAGGCAAGAAAAATTAAGGGATACTGACCACACTTAACACTCCCTCAGTGAGGAGAATGAGCTGAGCTTATATAAGGGAAACAGTCTCTTTAAGGTCCTTTTCCTAAGGAATATAATGAAGAAAGGACAGGAAATGTGTTTTTGTACAAAGGAAGAGATTTATATTGATTAGAAACAGTCTCTTCAAGGCTCTTTTCATAAGCAATTTAATGATAAAAGGATAGAAAATGTGTTTTGTGCAAAGGGAGAAATTTATATTGATTGTCAAATGATGTAAGATATTGCTACTGCTGTGGATGATCTCTAAGAGGAATAGAAAAAACTTTTTAATATAGACTGATGTGCTTGTATATGAAACACAACTTTCAGATGAGATTTAAACAGTTTTAGGAAGAAAATGATTGGCAGTATGAATGTGAAGACTTAGATATCATTACCAGTGATGTGAAGCACTTGTGTAGTAATGTATGGAAAGATCCTTTATTTATTAAAAACTAGAGAAATGTGATTAAAAAGTATTAATTTCAAAGGCAGTGAAGAGACAAAACTACTATATTGGATACTTCAGAACTATAAAACATGATGGGTACCTTGGCTAATATGTATATATGTGTTTCATCACAAAAGAGGATAATAAAAAATAAGAAAATGGGAAATCAGAAAATTTGGAGTCTACAGTATGACTTTATAGGGGAAATTTGGAGAGTTGTGGCTTTTAGTGAATAGTTAGTTATTGAGAACCAGGGAGCTATCATCTAAACCACTGAACAAGAAACGGAAGCAACAGCAGCAGAAGAAGAGGGAATAAAGACACAGCAGGGGGCTCTATCTGAACAGTGATGGTCAGAAGCACTCGGTTATTAGAAGACTTCAGTCGAGTGGTTCCTGATTCATCAGAAGGAGATCTGACTTTTTTGGCCAGGAGAACTAGTGAGAGCTGTTGCTTATTAATGCCAATTAGAAAGGTAGGGCTTTTTACAAGGGCTTCTTGCTGTCTGCTGCCATCTCTAGGTTGAGAAGGAAAAGCAGAGAGGGCTTTGAAGTTGCTTTGGTATCCTAGTGAGGGGAGCTATTCTAAGGGGGAGCTTCAGTCTGATTGGATAGTGCAGATGAAGAGATCTTTGGCTAGACTGGACTCTGTAGGCCATAAGAGAGTCAATTTAATGAGTCGATTTCAATCCACATTAAGAGCTAACTCTTTCTAAATGTCCTTTAGAAGGTAATGGCTAATTGAAAGAACTCATAAAGATTGTGTTCCAAGAAGAGAATTTCTCTGTTGAAGAATGACGAAGAGCAAAAGTCAAGCAGCTTTCCTACTGCATGGGTATTCTGAGTGGACCTATAATATTGAAGTCGGCAATCTGGAGTTGTGAATTACCCTAAACTTGTGAATTTTCTTTTCTCCTAATGTGTTTCTCTGCCAGAATCCTATAAATATGTGCTTACTCTTTGCTATTATATTGGTAGGATAGTTTAATCTGGATTTATATGATTTTTCAGTATGTGTTTATGAAGTATGTATTTGCTTTAATATGTTAGTACTAATAATATTTAGTTTGCCTTATTGTTAAGTAAATGGTTATTTTTAAGATCCAAAAATGTCATTAAAGTGAATGGTGGGCCTGTTTCTATTTGAGGTTGACACCACAGATTTTGTGAATGTTACCTCCTATTAGTTATAATATTTAACTTTAAAAAAGTGCTTCATGTTCATTCTATCAAACTGCTTAGGTGTATTTATCCCTAGTCCACCCCGTAAAGTATAATGAAAAAGTTCTGACTGGAAAGTTCAAGAGAGACCAGTGACAGGCTTCTAGATTTCTTAGATTTTCTGAGCATCTGCTTGAGTAGCATCATCTCAAAATCTTGACCCTATTCAAGATATATTCTAGAAGACCATGTGCCAACTGTCTCCTAACACTTTGAGCAATGCTGGTGTCCTTTCGCTACTGTTTGGGTGGGTCTGTGCCTATCCCATGAAGAACTTGGACATTATCCAAAATCTTCTGATCCATCTCAGAAACAGGAAATCCCATGCCTATCAGCCGTGTGTGTGTGTGTGTGTGTGTGTGTGTGTGTGTGTGTGTGTGTGTGTGTGTGTATGTGTGTGTGTGTGTGTGTGTGTGTGTCTGGTATTCTTCATGTTAGCATCTAGTCAATAGTACTTTCTTTTTCACACATTGGAATCACTTTCATCATATCGCCTAGCCTACTCAATTAATTCAATTGACTCTTGTCCCATATATATATATATATATATATATATATATATATATATATATATGATTGAATAGAAAACTCTTTGTTTGAAATTCAGAGCCCTTTATAACAACCTATCTTACCCTTTCCAGGTCCTTACATCTTATATCCCTTATCCCCTTGCTCTTCAATTCAATGACCCTAGTTTTTCTGTATCTCAAATAAAATATTCCATCTCTCCACTCTGGACATTTTCACTGTCCATTCCCACATGCATGGAATGCTTTCCTTTCTCATTTCTACCTTTTGGCTTCCTTCAAGTCTCAACTAAAATTCCAACATCTACTGGAAACTTTTTGTAATGTCTCTTAGAAGAATTTGTCTAGAGGCAGCTAGATGACTTAGAGGATAGAGTGCTGAACTTGGAGTCAGGAAGTCCCAAATTCAACTCTAGCCTCAGATACTAGCTATATGACCCTGAGCAAGTCACTTAACCTTTATCTGCTTCAGTTTACTCAACTTTAAAATAGGAATAATAGCAGCTATCTCTGAGGTTCTTGTGAGGACTAAAATATAATATTTGTAAAGCACTTAATTCAGGGACTGGCATATGATAATCATTTAATAGGTGCTTATTAGGAAAACCTTTGATTTTTTTCTTCTTATTATATTGCCTTTCTGTGATGCTCTTGAGATTTCATAGTTACCAATGGAGTAAAACAAGGTTGTGTCCTTGCTCCCATACTTTTTAGCATGGTATTTTCAGCCAGGTTACCAAATGCCGTCACTGAGAATTAACATGGCTTCAGGATCAGCTACCACACTGATGGCAAATTCTTTAACTTGAAAAGGCTACAAGCTGAGACCAAAGTGATCTCCATGCAGCCTCTGAAGGTGAGATACAACAAAGTATGGATTGCTTCTCTGTTGCTTGGGCTCATTTTTATCCAACAATTAACAAGAGAACACAGGTGCTCCCTCAGTCAGCACCACACTATCCATATGTGGAACCATCAATTACAGCAAATGGAGAAGTTTTGAGCACTGTGGACAAGTTCACCTTTCCAAGGAGGTACACATTGACAATGAGGTTGACACTTGCATTGCCAGAGATAGCTCAGTGTTTGGAAGGCTCCAAAAGAAAGTGTGGGAGAGAAGAGGTATTAGACTGACCACCAAACTGAAAGTCTACAGAACCATTGTGCTGACCTCATTGTTATGTGCCTGTGAAACCTGGACAGTCCACCAGTGCCATGTCAGGAAACTGAATCACTTCCATTTAAGTTATCTTAGGAAGATTCTGAAGATCACCTGGCAGGAGAAGATACCAGACACTGAGGTTTTTTCTCAAGCTAAACTGCCAAGCATTCCAGCATTACTACAGAGAGTGCAACTATGTTGGATTGGACATGTTAGAATGCCAGGTGCATGCTTGCCAAAAAGAACTATTTTATGGAAAACTTACATGGGGCAAACACTCACAAGGGGGTCAGAAGAAGTGATATTGAGACACCCTGAAAATCTCATTGAAGAACTTTAGAATTGATTGTACTGGCACAGGACTGCCCAGCATGGTGTGCCCTCATCAGTGAGGGTGCTGTGCTCTATGAGGGAGGCATAATTGAAGCAGCTCAAAGGAATTGTGACATCCATAAGTTTAGAGTGAGCACTCAAGGTGTTCATATGGACTATTTGCGTCCAACCTGTGGTAGAACATTCTGAGCTCTCATTGGTTTGATCAGTCACAGTCGGACACACAGTAATTTATCTTAAACATAGTGATGTCATTTGTCTTCTTTGATAACAAAGGACAAGAACCAAAAAATTTCTAATGTATTCTATATGATCTTTTTTTGTATGGAGTTGTTTACATGCTGTTTCCCCATTAGACTGGGAACTCTTTTTTCCTTTTTTTTTTTTGTTGGTATCCTCAGGACTTAGCACAGTATCTGGCACATGGCAGACACTTAAATGCTTATTAATTGACTGATTATTATAAATATTTGCCGACCCTAGGGGGCCAGTAGAATCTGATTCATCTTAGATCAAGGTATCCAAAATCATCAGGGAGAACACAGCTTTCATAGTCATCAAGTGAGATGTTGGTGGCAGTACTAATTACCTTTTTCATCTCATGTAGAATCAGTTACTATTTTCTCTAGTATTCCAGAATTAGAGGCCACATTTCTGCATTGATGTATTTTCTGTGTGTTCATTTCTATTAGCAAGTTCACAATGTAAACATGCTCATCATGCAAGTGGCCCATATGCAATTCACCTTGATCACAAAACATGAGGATGATTGGCATGAAACTCTAAAATGTATTTAATCAATGCCATGGTCTCAAGAACAACCCAGACTTTTAGCTTGCCCTCTGTAAAATTACTCTCTCAGGACTAAGCAAGCAATATGGGTCCCCTAGGGTTGCAGGGTACACTGCAGTTTGAAGTGACTTTTTTCTTTTCTGTTACCAAGAGTTTGAACTCCTACTGTTAGGAACCTGTGGTAGTCCCCATCTCCACTTAATTACTTAGCATCAGTTTGCTTTCTCAAAAGGATATTTTACTTCAAAGATACAGCAAGAACAAAACATGTCCCTTATTAACTTGGCCACACTTTCTCCTAAGTCAATTCTGTTTCTAGGGGGAAGTAAGCTCAAAAACTAAGTTCCTCTATAGCAGTCTTCCCACTGAGTTCACATCCAAAGATCATTTCATTACTCAATAAGTCCTGGTGACTGGAATCCTAAAAGTCATTCCACATTCCTCAAAGCATGAATGCTGGCTGGATGCTGAACCCAGTTTGGACTCCCAGATTCCAAAAACTCCTTTTCCAGCCCCCGTTAAAACTCCCTTAACCCAGAATGAAAAAGGACAAATGAGAAGGAGATAAAGACTTAGGTCTGTGGAATAGGCCCATATGGTATCAGAGCCTAGAAGACTCCAAAGCCTTTTCCCTTGCCCCATGACCTCTCATTAAGCTCCATGAGAGAAACCAAGCTAGAGAACCTTTTTTCTGCCGAGTCAAAATTTTAAAATTTCCCTGCTATGTTTCAAAAATATAATTAATTTGCCTCTTTTTGTTCCTAGATTTACTGAGGCCCACCTATGGTGACCTTGGGAACAACAGAGCACATGTTTTCCCAGACCTTACACAGTCCACGGACCAGAGGTTCCCCACCCCTGCCATATGTGAATAAAGCAAATAGATAGCCAAATTCAACCCAGAACTTTTAGAATGCTGATAGTTCTGGCTCTATAACTTGAAAAAAGATTTTTACTAATTGTGGGAACCAATTTCAACTTGTCCATGCAGACATATACACAGTCCAAAAACTTTTTTGGTGACACTCTATTCAAAGGCCAAAAATTCTATCTTGTTGATAAAATAACAACTCTTGGTTTGAATGAGACTTCTGCTAGCGATGCGATTTGGTATAAAATTCCCTTCAGCTTTCTTATTAGGATATAAGACAAAATGACTTTTTGGATCCAATGAATGAAACATTGATGTATATGTTAGGTGACTAACTAAGGACTAAATTACTATTCATATTTCTTATCCTAGTTATCTCTGAAAGGTTTCAGGCATCAAGTCCAGATTGTTCATTTGAGTCCTAATTTTGGCTACCTCAAACTGGGTGCTGTCATAGAGTGCTGGGTCAGGCACTGGAGTCAGGAAGATGTATCTTCCTGAATTCAAATCTGGCACCAGACACTAGCAAGCTGTTTGATACAGGGTGAGTCACTTAACCCTGTTTGCCTTAGTTTCTTCATCTGCAAAATAAGCTGGAAAAGTAAATGAATCTCTCCAGTATCTCTACCAAGAAAACCCCAAAGGAGGTCAAAATGACACAAACCATATACTCATGGATGAGATCATGAAAAGGTTTTACAATGATGACATTTGGAGGGATCCTCCCAATGCCATTAGTAATTTTATCTACTATTAATATAATATTAGAGATTGTCTGGGACTTTGAAACTAATTGATTTGTCCAGGAACAGACACTTAATGTGTCAGAATTTGAACCAAGGTCTTCATGATTCCAAGGCTGATTTTATGAAAGTGATATAGATCTTCCTAAAAAAGTTCAATAATCATCATAAAATCTCAGTAATCTCCCACAACAATCTAGGGAAGAGAATATTTTCAGGAGATGAGGTCAAGAAGGATAGACCAAGCAAAGGCAAGTTGATTCAGAAATTAAAAACTGTTCTTTTAAAAATATATATTTTAAAACATCTCTTCTCTCAAAGTTCATTAGCTTTTTTTTAACCTTATATGGAGTTAAGAATTGAATAGTGGGGCAGCTAGGTGGTGCAGTGGATAGAGCACTGGGCCAGAGTCTGGAGGACCTGAGGTCAAATTAGGCCTCACTCACTTGACACTTGCTAGCTGTGTGACCCTAGTTGCCTTGACAAAAAAAAAAAAGAAAAGGAATTGAGTGGGATGTGAAGAAGTGGAAGCAAAGAATACTGGCAACCTTTTCTAAGAATCTGGCAATGAAAGAGAAAAGAGAGATAGGATGTTTTGTGAGGTTGGTAGGGTAAAGGGGCAAGTCCTTAGAGAAGAGTTGATGGGGGGAAGAATTTTTTCTTTCTGTGTTTAGGAAAACCATTCAATTGTTGAGTCACAAAATATACTCTTCATTTTGGAAAATGTTTTTCATTTTAAATAAGCAGTAGAAATATGCTTGCAGAAAGTGGTAATTTGTTCCTCAGTCCCATAAAAATTTTCTCCCACATATCTTTGCTCCTTTCTAATGCACTTATATAATACTGCATGTTATCATTGTCTGTGCAATATGGTATAGTACAGTAAGTCAGTCAAAAAAAAGGGAAGGAAGGAGAACCAATCTGTACTTAAAGGTTACATTTGACCCAGTTTTAAAATGTGACATTAACTAATTTCATTGTATTTTCATTTATTTTGTTTATTTTGTTTCCAAGTTACATTACATTTTAATCTGGTTTTCCCATAGTGGGGAATGGTGTGAATCACATAAGGACCCTTGGCAGCATGTTTGATACCTCTGTTATAATAATAATAATTACTATTAGTATTATTATAATTAATGTTGATATTGCCATGCTAACTATATATCAGGTACTATGCTAAGTGCTTTGTATTTATTATCTCATTTGATCCTCACAGCAGCCCTGGAAGATATCCCTACCTTATAGGTAAGGAAACTGAGGCCAGCAGAGGTTTAATGACTTGCCGAGTCATAGTAAATATCTGAGATTAGATTTTAATTCCTAATGACACTGTTCCACCTAGCTGCATAGTGTATAGATCAGTAGACTTTGAGTCAAGTAAAACTGTGTTCAAATCCTACCTTCCAAACTGTAAATGAGGAGGGTGGAAAAGATGTTGAATTATTGAACTGAATTTCCCTTTAGCCAAGCCAAGAGATTACTTGTGCCTTATCAATCAACAAACATTTGTTAAGCAATTTATGTGTATCTGACTTGCTACATGCTGGGAATACAAAGACAAAAATGAAAAGATATATACCAAAAAATGAAAAGTAAAGGAGGAGAGGGGAAATCATCATCTGGTGAGTGGGTAGGTGGGAATTAAAGGTTTCATTTAGAAAGCTGAACATTGAGGAAATGAGACAGCCTCATGCATTGAGATTATTACTGGGAAAAGAAGAGAATGCCTTCTCCCATAGAATTACTATTGTCATCCATAACTCTATCCTCTACCCTTGATACTAAACAAGAGCAGATGGGCAAAATCCACAAAAAGAGAAATCTTTTTGGCTCTGTTGCTCTTACTTGGTACTTCTTGGGCAGCACTAGATCTGGCTACTTCTATTTTAAGAGCCTTCCAGCAGGAGTGACAGCTTAAGAGGCATCTTCCAGAAAGAAGAAATAATGAAAGATTGGAAGAAGTGTCAGCACCAAACAAACAGGAAACTGGAAAACCTCGACTGATAGTTTAGTGGCTCCCATTATAGAGCTCTAGGTTAAATTTCTCTTTGATTTCTCAGTCTTAAAGACTGAGGACAAGAAGACTTTCTGGAAGCAGACCCTGAAGGGGGGGAAAGCTTCACACCCGTTTTTACTCCTTTAGCCCCTAGTTAATGGAAGAAGAATTTTCAATAGGTTATAGATGTAGACTGCAGAATGTCAGGAAAGGGCTTGAGACTCAAAGACATACATCATAATGGCTGAAGAAGCATCAGAATCATAAAATCACAGCATAGTTAAAAGAGATTTTATCCTAATTTGACAGATTAAGAAATTGAGGTTTGGATTCCATAGATTGCCCAAAGTCATAAAGCTAGTTACTGATAGAATAAGGACTAGAATCCAGGTCTCTCCTAATTCCCAATCTAGTATTGTTTCCATTACAACATGCTATACAAAAATTATAGTATTCTTTGGTCAGAGGATGGCTTTTATTCATTCAACAAACATTTGTCATTTATTAAAATCCTATCAAGTTCAATGCATTATGCTTGACTTTGGATATATTAAGATGGATACTTCTTGTTTCCATGAAATTTATATAGATGGAATGGGTAGAAGGAAGATATACATGCAAATAATTATGATACCAGGGAGGATGAGATAAGTGGAAAGAATGAATTAAAGCAAAATACTTTCAGAAGAGATCACTTTACAGGGGGAGCAGAAGGGATCTGGAAAGGTTTAATGGAAGAGTCGAATTTGAGTTGACCTTTGAAAGAAAGGAGAGATCTTATTGAGGGACCCCTCCTTCCTTAGAGAAATAATCTAGTCAGTATTTTAATGAACCCTGGGACCAAGTTAGTGATGCCAAGATGACTGTCTCATATAACCAAACAAGACCCATGATCTTGCAGTGTATCTCGACTCCATCCCTTTTCCATCTTTTCCTTTACCTTTGCTAATTTGAAGAGTATGAAAATCTCCTGTCCAAGTTTGTCAAGAGTTATGACTTTTATATTGATTAATATGATATATGTAGTGAATATAATAATATTAATTTAGATCTAGAAATCCTTTTCACAAGCAAGCTCTGAGCCTGGGAAAAAGGGGGAAAACAAAGTAGTAATTTATTTTAATCACTATAGGTCCTACCCTGAACTGTGCTTGCCTTGTTAAATGAAGTGGTATAAATTGTACTATACAATTTTGTTTCCCCAAAACTATATAATCAACTTAGACATTCCCACAGAGCTCCTACTTGGATGGTCACAAATGATATTATCATTGTATTGTCCTGAAAGGTAGACTTGTCCTAAGAAGATCATTTAAGCTCCCAAAATGCATGCTTATTCCCTGCCCCTTATCAGATGTCCTGTCCTTTAGAAAATTATTTTTGTATTTAATTTTCTGAGAGTGTTGTCTTTCTCTCTTTCTCTGTCCCCATTCTACCAATGTAATTGCCTTTATGTTAGTCTTTTACATTTTTTTTGCTTTTTTTACCCCCAGTATTTAGCACATTTTCTAGCATATAAAAGCTTAATAAATGCTCATTAAATTGAATTAAAGCTAGAGGACTGGGGGCAGCTAGGTAGCACAGTGGATAGAGTACCAGCCCTGGAGTCAGAAGGACCAGAGTTCACATTAGACCTCAGACACTTGTTACTTACTAGCTATGGAACCTTGAATAAGTCATTTAACCCCATTGCCTTGCAAAAAAATAAAACTAAAAAGATTGAGAATTCCGATCCAGGACATTGTATGAATGAATGAGCGTTTATTAAGTACTTAACATATGCTTAATCCTGGGAATGCCATCTTTGTCCATTAGAATTTCCACTCTGATGGAGAGAACACAAGGCCAGGGAGGGATATTGTGGTTTGGAAAATTACTGGAATAGGGAGTGAGGTCAGAGGAGAATAGATTGACAGAAAGAATGGCAGAGTTGAATAAGTTGTAGTTCCAGAGCTAGGCAGAGAGAGAGAGAGAGAGAGAGAGAGAGAGAGAGAGAGAGAGAGAGATGGGGGTATGCTATGGCAAAAATATTGAGGAGATAACCAGAGAATAGAGAAATAGATGCCTGGGGCTTGCCTGATTCGGTGAGGCAGTCACCAATAAGGATATTGATGTCTTAGGGCAGAAATTTTGAAGATGAAAGGATTAAAACTTTGATCTTCAAACTAGATGACAAAGCTTTCTAGAAGATAGCCAGGAAGAAGAGGGTAAATCCAAACATGGCTAGGGCCTATTTGGACCAAATGAGTCACATATCAATTAATATAGCAGTGTTCCAGAATAAAAGTTTCAAATAAAAAAAGAATTAAAATCTGGGGGGGGGGGGTTGGGAGAAGAGGATTAATTGGGCAAGAGAAGATAAGAAGAGAATGGGAGACAACTCTTAGTCCAATTTTGCTGAAACAAAAGAAAAAGAATGAAATAAGGCTGAAAAGTTGAGTTATTTTACTGTGAATTGAAGATCCTAATGGTTAGGGATAAAAAGAGGAAAGATTCAAAGAAAAATAAGTGAGAATAAGAGTGTTCAGTAAACAGAAATTAATCACTCAAAGTAGAAATGGTGTAGTATTAATGGGAGAAGATTGACCTTGAAACTCACTTTGAAAAAGAGTGAAAATAAACAATTAAAATTGTAGTAGTGTCAAATCAATCAAAAACAAATTTTCACTTAAGATACTGTAATCCCCTCATTTTCAAAATGGGTTTAATCTCACTAAAATGGAACTTAAATTGTTTAAGGAGAAATATCTAACTAGCTTTTTTAATATTAAGAAAAGATGATTTATGCTTGTCTGATAATTTCTTAGGGCTCCCTCTAAAAGCATAAGCCCCAATCAGAAGCAAATTCCCTTCAATTGTTCAATGTAGCTTCATTGTTAAATGTAAATTTACCAAGATAAGAGCAACCACAGTTCATCCCTCTACCCCTTCTCCAGCTTCCTGCTTCTCAAGTCTTCCCAAGTGGGTACCTGAGCCCAGTCAAGTCGGGGGGGGGGGGGGGTTGAGATCTCCCTTTTAACCCACTTTTTCCCTGACCCTTCCCTGCGCAGGAAGTGGGAAAGACTATAAAAGTTTGGTCCTCATTCCTTTAGGGGAAACTCATTCACTTCAGGCAGTCTCATCTAGACCTTTTTTTAAGCCTGTCCTCAAGTAACTTATTGTCTCTCCAAGAAAAAGTTTAATGGGTGAACTTTGCAGACTTGTGAAATAAAAAATCCTGAGCTTTCATCCCTCCAGGGTTTAGTTGTGAGCTTTTCACTTCCCAGGACTCTAATCTTTGTGCCGGCATTACCCATTTCCCTGTCATCCAAACCCTCCCATACTGTTGATGGACAAGTCTCAGTCACTGAAGTTATTGCCACCCACAATTTCATTGTGTATAGCTCCAACACTCAGGAGACAAAGTGAGCACAGGAAACAAAGGCAGGAACCCATTAGAATTTTTGTCCTCACTCCACTAATCTACAGGCCCCATATATCTCAAAATCTAGCTGTCCTGAAACAGTTCCAAGCAAAGATTTATAAAGATTTAATGGCAAAGAGATGTAATGGGAGCTTGGATTATTAAGATTTCATTTCAATTTCAAAAGATTCTATGAAGTATTACCATAAATAATTAAAATGATGAAGTATTATCTTAAATAATTAAAACTAAATTATAGTTTTTTCAAAATAAATGAAACTGTGTGCTCAGGGTTTTAGAAGCCAAACTGACTTTTGTTTTTGGTGACTCACTTGCTGGAGATATCAGCTACATTATACCCTCAATGAAAATTTGTTGTATATGCCCTTCACTTTCTAAATTCATTTTCTTTTGATTTCAAAGCAAGTATTTTTAAAGTAGTGATGACTAAAAGAGCAACCTTCTCAGTACCATGATCCCTCAGACACAGAGACAGACAAGCAAATATCAGACATTGACACTGAGGAGTCTGTCCAAAAATAATGACATATATATTTCAGGAATGTATCTTCCACTATACTTAGGGTCTGGAATTCAACCTCATTAGAGGAGAGTGAGTTCATCACCTCAAAAGGGAGTAACCTCGAGTCAAGCACAAATTAATGGTGTGCTTATTAAAATATGAGGTTGGCATCATCACCCACCCAAATGACCTGTTTTGGTTAAATCTGCTCACTCTCAATACTTTCTTGGGGTTTTTTTTTGAAAGGTAATGGGGCTAAGTGACTTGCCCAAGGTCACACAACTAGGTAATTATTAAGTGTCTGAAGCAGCATTTGAACTAAGGTCTTCCTGACTCCATAGTTACTACTTTCACCATTAACAAAATGTTCTATGAATGAACAGGTATGGAATGCATTGTTGCCTCTTTAATAAGACATGGGGGGGGGGCGGCTAGGTGGCACAGTGGATGGAGCACCTGTCCTGGAGTCAGGAGTACCTGAGTTCAAATCTGGCCTCAGACACTTAATAATTAATTACCTAGCTGTGTGGCCTTGGGCAAGCCACTTAACCCCATTTGCCTTGCAAAAAAAAAAAAAACACTTAAAAAAAATAAGACATTACCAGGGACCCAGGCATGCTTCATCCCCCCAGGTAACTAATCTAATTCTGGTGACTGGACATCAAAGAACTAATTTTTTCCATCCCTAGATCATTGCCCCTACTTAGATTAAAGTCTCTGTAATAAACCTTAGTTACAGGTTGCATCAAGAGGATCCCCAAAATGAGTGCCAGGGTTCCCAAATTCTTCATGACTATTCATAGTATAACATGGTTTTTAAGTATGGGCCAACCTTTCCTTCATCTTACAGATGATCAGTCCATCTTCCCCACCCCAATTATTTATTTCCATGAAGATATCCTTCTTAAAAATGCCTTAACGGTTATATATTGCTGAAGGATATACACTGAAGTAGCTAGGTAGTGCAATAAATAGAGCACCGAGCATGGAGTCAGAAGTTCATATCAAACCAAAGATCCTTCCATGAGAATTAAAAAAAAAGTTTTATTGATTTTTTTTGGTTTTATATCACTTTCATTTCCAAATTTATCCCTTCCCCTCCTCAGTGCAGAGAGCTATACCCTTATATGACAACAACAACAAATTATAGAGAGAGAATAAAAACTGTTCAGCAAAACCAACTAACATATCAGTGGCATATGATAGATATACATATATATTTATACAATGCTCTATGTCCCTGGAGGCAGCTGAGTAGTTCAATGGTTAGGGCACTGAAGATCCTAGTTCAAATTCAGCCTTAGTTGTTTACTAATCATAGAAATCTAAACAAATAACATAACTCATCTATAAAATAGGACTAATAGTGCCTACTGGCCTGGAGTTGTTGTGGGAATCAAATAAGATAATATTTATAAAACACTTAGCATAGTATCCTGCTGGTTTGTTTCATAATCCCTAACCTCTGCATAGGAGATGCTTTTTCATATTCCTTCTCCAGGACCAAGATTGGCAATATAATTGCATATAATTAAGTTTCATATGTTCTTTCTATTGTCATTGTCATTGTGTATGTGGTTTTTCTGTTCCCTTTTACTTTATGCTCCTACCTTAGTTCAGTATGCTCATGTTTCATGAATTCATGAATTAATTATTGTGATGTCCTTAATTGTTTTCATAAAGTAACATTCATTTCAGCTATTATTTATTAAGTCCCTTTTACATGGAAGACATCATGCTGGACCCCGGTTATACAAAGATGAAATATGATCCTAATTCTTTGGGAACAGTATATGTTACCACCTATATATCTTCTTTATCTGTTAGTATCTCCTCCAAAGAATTACCCTCTATTTATTTTATAATAATAATAATAATAATAATAATAATAATAATAATAATAATAATAATAACCAGCACTTTAAAGTTTATCTTTTTTTTAAATTTTACTTTATTTGATACTCACAACAATCTGGGAGGTAAATGCTATTATTATCCTCCTTTTAGATTAGGAACAGAGGCAAACAGAGGTTAAGTGACTTGCCCAGATAACACAGCTAGGAATTATCTAAGGTTGAATTTGAGTCTTCCTAACTCCAAGCTAGAAGAGCTCTCTCCCTTAATTGTTTCTAGATACTTTGTACATCCTTATTTTGTAGGTACTTATAAAAGTATTGGTTGTATCCCCTTATAGAATCTAGGTTTCCTGGGGCAGAGACTTGTTTTATTTTTGATTTTGTGTTCTCAACACCTGATGCATAGTTGCACCTTTGGGATTCATTGAAGGGACCTGGGAATTTCATGACATATAGGTGAAGAGAAAAAGTGTTCTGAATGGGGGACATAGCCCAAGCAAAGGGAGGAGAGTGAACAGAAAGTAGGCAGGTAGACTGGAAGGTACATTGTGAGAGGGGGAATAGAGAGAGATCAGTTTGGACGAATATGTTATCTTTAGATTATACAAGACTCACCATGCCAGCAGAAGAATTGATGTTTTATCCTTCAGGCAATTGGCAGTTGTAAAAAGTCACTGAAGCTCTTGGAGCAAGACAGTGATATGTTTAGAACTCTATTTTAGGAATATTGATTTTTTTTATCTGTGGGGTAGTTGGATTTTATAGAATAGAGAATAGAGGTAGGGAGGTCAATCAGGAGGCTATTACAATAGTGCAGATTAAGAAGAAATGAAACTTGAACTACAGTAGTACCTTTATGAGGGGCCAAAGGGGCTTTAAACTCTACCATTCTTTAAAAACAAAACCAAAACCCTTCACTTAGCCCTAAATTAACTAGTCATTAACTAATTTTAAGTCATTAACTAATATCTCTTCTCCATTTTAGTACCAAACTCCCAGAAAAAAATCACCCACACTCTCTTCTTCCAATTTTCATTTGATACTTTCTCAGTCCCTTACAGTCTGGCCTCTGACTCCATCACTCCACTAACACTGCTCTCTTCAAGGTGATCAAAAAAAAAAAATCTAACTGTTAAACTTGTTAGTGTCTCTTTTCCTCCATCTTCATTCTCCTATTTCTGTAACTTTTACTGCTATTAAAAGAGCAGCTAGACTGTGCAGGGGATAGAGCACTGATCTTGGAGTCAGGAGGATGGGAATTCTAATCCAGGCTCAGACACTTGACAGTCACTAGCTATGTGACCTTGGACAAGTTATTTAACTCTGACTGCCTAGCATTCAGGGTCATCTCCAATTGTCCTGATTCATATCCAGTTCACTGGACCCAGATGGCTCTGGAGGAGAAAGTGAGGCTGGTGACTTAGCACAGACCCCTCACTCAAATCCAATTCATGTGCTGGTTGTCACAGCATCATCTCCCCTGATGTCATGGTCTTCTTCAAGAATGAAGGATAGGGGAGGCTAGGTGGCTCAGTGGATAAAGCACGGGCCCTGGAGTCAGGAGACCTAGGTTCGGATCTGGTCTTGGACACTTGATGATTGCCTAGCTGTGTGGCGTTGGGCAGGCCACTTAACCCCATTTACCTTGCAAAAACCTAAAAAAAAAAAAAGATCTCCAAAGGTTAGGGATTATGAAACAAACCAGCAGGATACTATGCTAAGTGTTTTATAAATATTATCTCATTTGATTCCCACAACCCCAGGCCAGTAGGCACTATTAGTCCTATTTTATAGATGAGTCATGTTATTTGTTTAGATTTCTATGACTAGTAAACAACTAACCTAAAAAAAAGACTGAAGGATAAACATCATCATCATCATACTTTTATTAATCACCTCACCTCACCTCTTCCTTCAAGATTAATATTTCCTCTTAGCTTCTGTGACACTGTTCAAGTCCTGGTTTTCCTTTTATCTATCTGACCATTCCTTAAGAAATAGTCTCATTAACTGAGTCAGGGCAATGTGCTAGACTTGTAGTCAGCAGTGGACCTGGGTTTAAATCCTATTTCCCCCAATTGCTAGCTGACCATTAGTCAGTCATTTAACTTTTCTAAGTCTCAACTTCTCATCTGTAAAAATGGTGACAAACACCTTTTAGGGCTCTCATGGAGATCAAATGAATAATGCCTGTCAAGTACTTTGCAAACCTTCAGTTTCTCTGTACTTGTCATCTATTATTTTTATCATCTACCACCCCAAGACTTTGTCCTTGGTCCTCTTCTTTTCTCTCAGGACACTCTTTCAGTGAGTGAGTGGTTGAATCTACTCCCACTGGTTCAGTTTTCATCTTTATGCAGATGGCTTCTTTTTTTCTAGGAAGATTTTTTTTAATTTGAGTTTTACAATTTACAATTTACAATTTTACAATTCCCCCCCCAATTCTTGTTTCCCTTCTCCCATCCCCCAAAGAAGGCATTCTGTTAGTCTTTACATTTACATATACCATGGAAATGGTGATCTCAGTTGAATATGATGAGAGAGAAATCATTTCCTTAAGGAATAAAAATAAAAATTATGAGACAGCAAAATTACACATTAAGATAATGATTTTTTTCCTAATTTGAAGGTAATAGTATTTGGTCTTTGTTCAAACTCCACAATTCTTTCTCTGGATATAGATGATATTCTCCATTGCAGAGAGCCCAAAATTGTCCCTGGTTGTTGCAGTGATGGAATGAGCAAGAATATCAAGGTTGAACACCACCCCCATGTTGCTGTAGGGTATACAGTGTTTTTCTGGTTCTGCTCATTTCACTCAGCATCAGTTCATGCAAATCCCTCCAGGCTTCCCTGAATTCCCATCCCTCCTGCTTTCTAATAGAATAATAGTATTCCATGACATACATATATCACAGTTTGTTAAGCCATTCCCCAATTGAAGGACATTCACTTAATTTCCAGTTCTTTGCCACCACAAACAGGGCTGCTCTGAATATTTTTGTACGCGTGATGTTTTTACCCTTTTTCATAATCTCTTCAGGATCAAAGGGTATGCTCATTTTTGTTGCCCTTTGGGCATAATTCCAAATTATGCAGATGACTTCTAAATCTATATAATCATGCCTAATCTTTCCCCTGAGCTCCAGTCCTATATTTATCTCCATTGTCTTCTAGACATCTCTTTATAAGTGTCCTGACAATATTTCAAATACAGTACTTCTAAAAAGAACTTTTCTCCCTCCTCCAAACTCTTGTGTTGAGGGTCCCATCCTCCTTATTTTGAAACCTTGAAATTATTCTTAACTCTCTTTTTCCTCACTTGCCCTACACATCCATTCAGTTTCCAAATCTTGTTGATTCTATCTTCAAAATATCTCTTGTTTTTATTCCCCTCATTTCACTTGCACAGTCAACACACTAATCAAAGACTTCATCATTTCTGACCTCAGCTATAACAACAGACTCCTAATTGGTCTCCCTGCTTCCAAGCCTGTCCCTCATTCTCTACACAATTGCCCCAAAGAGTCTTACTACAGCACAAGGAAATCGATTAAGGATTTGTATTTTATCTTGGGAGCCATAAGAAGTTTTATCTGTTAAACATGTTTAGGTCATATAGATTCAACCATGTCAATTATCTGCATCTAAGATAAAATACAAATTCCCTAACCTGACATTTGTAACTCTCCACAAACTGACTCCAACCTATCTTTCCAGTTTCAATTTCTATTACTTCTCTTCACAGCATTAATCTTGCTCTTTACACAAGACTTCCCCCAACCTGGAATGCCCGCCCTCCTCATCCCCTCAATCTTCCAAAATCCTTCTGTTCCTTCAATGCTTGGTTCAGGTGCCTTGGCCTCTTACAAAACCTGCCTTATCTGTCCCCTCCATCCCAATTGCTCTAAATTCCATCTTCATTCTCAAAGTATCTGTGTAAATATTGTCTCACCCCCAGGAAATTCCTTGAAGAGAGGAATTCAGTTTGACTGTATTGAATAGAGTGGCAGTTGGTAGATGTCCTTCATTTTTTGAAGAGGACCGATGACATCATAGATGATGTCCTGACTTGCAAGTGAATGGGATTTGAGACAGAGCTGAGTCAAGTTGTCACTCTCAGTATCTCTTCCTAAGTCATAGATGTCTCGAAGAGTAACCAAAATCAAGAAGACCTGGATTAGACTCTCACCTCAGGCACTTTCTCCCTGTGTGACCCTGGACAAGTCACAACCTCTCTGAGTCCCAGTTTCTTCATCTGTAAAATGAGGGGGTTGCCTTGATGGCCCCTAACACTTACTTTATGACTGACAATTGTTTAATTCTTACCTTTCTATGCCAGCACCAACCATAATGTTTGGCACATAGTAGACATTTATCAAATTAGTATTAAGGGTGAAACAAATATAAGTTTAATATAGGGAAATAGTATGTTACTGAGGATAGAGCTCCAGCTTTTGAGGCATTCCATTTTTGGCATTCAAATCCTGTTTCTGACACTTACTGCCAGCATGACCTTGAGAAAATCATTTAAACTCCCTGGGCCTCAATTTCTTAACCTGCCAGATGCCCTCCCCTAGTTTTACAACAACATGTATTCAGAAAACTCAAGCCAGCTTCCCTATTTCTCTGGCAAATTTAAAAGAAACCAGGCTATTATGCCTGAATTTCTTGGATAAATGTGACTGCATAGGCTTCACTGAATGGAAAGGAAGAATCTGGAGTCCCTGCAGTGGTGAGGAAGTTTGAACAGACTCAGTAAAGCAAACAATTCATCTGAAAGGCTGCACCAAGCAGGTCATTACTTCTCAGGGATGTCAGTTTGAGCTGATTTCCCTACAGACTCACAATGCTGAATTATTGTAATTAAAAGGTAACTTGAAAACAAGGGAAATGAGAATGCAGTATGTGAGGGTGGGTCCTAAATATTCCCCTTGTGATCCCACATTCCTCCCTACTCACAAGCAGTCCAGCTCTGGGTCATTGATGGGAGGGTAGGGAATCATTTGTCAGTGCTGTTTCACAATGGCTCCCCTTTGGAGGTCTTTTCTGCTCTGAATTTCTTTGGATCACAGAGCCTGGAAATTGCGGTAACAGAATGCTTAATAAGACAGCTTGACAAAACTGGAAATGAGAATGAGGTAGGCATGGTATGGGATCCAAAGGGCAGATCCAGCTTTCAGGTGGCATTAAGAAACATTCAAAATACCAGGTGTCCTTCTCACTTGTCACCAGGCATCTGTTGCTATGGCTTATTAAGCTGGTATGTATCAGGAATGCCAGTAATTCGTAGTGACAGTATAGGACTTGTTCACTTAAGGATTTCGAATAAAATTAAACTGACTGGTAGATGGATATATTGCAGAACTACTAGCAATCTACCATGCATCATTCTATTTTTAATTATTTAGTTAATATTTTTAAACAAATCTCAGCTTTTCCTATAATATTTTGTGTGCCAGCTTCAAATGGAGAGTTGGGGGTGGGGGATCCAGAGGAAAGGCTGAATCAGGATGCTTGGGAATGCAGTGCCAAATTCTGCTGCCAGGATATATAGGGATTCTGCAGGACATTTTTACTGATTCTCCTCCAGTCCTAGCAGGAACATGTGACTGACTGCAATACCACAGCCTCTGAATCTACCATCAGAAATGGGAGGGGGAGGGGAGGAGAAGAGAGAACTGCAGATCCCAGAGAGGGGACAATCACCAAGCAGGGCTTTGATAATGGTGATGAGCCTCCTAGATACATAAAAATAACAAGGAGCATGTCACCTCTGAGCACATTATCATCTAATTAAGGACAAAAGCCAAATGCTAGTCCCCAGAAATGAAAGTGGCACATCCCTAAACAGTGGAAAACATGCCCTTTCCTGACATTTGGGTCTTTTCAGGTTGTTTCTAAGCATGGAAAACTCTGGACCATGCTCAGAGAAGGTCTGGAGGAGAGAGGAATGAAATCAAAACCCTTTTTGCAACAAAGATTTTTACTGGAAATGATGCTATGACAACAGGCATTTAGTCAAAGAACTTGACAATGAGTTAGCTGGTGGGATTTGGGGAAAGGAGGAAAGAGAATAAAAGAAATTTGATGTGATCCCTGCCCTAGGAGTTAGGGAACCAAAAAAATAATAGATGTGAAACAGAGAGTGAATTCACAAATAGTTTCTAAATGTTATTCTTACAAACACTGGTGATTTCATTCATGAGGGCATCCTATCATAGATATAGATGGTGACCATTATATACATACATACATATATATGGAGGCAAATACATTAATAGTTGTTCTGGCCAAAAAAAATACAAATAAAAAGTCCTTGGCTTTCTGCAAGTTCCAAAATCCCACCTTCTCCAGGTAGCCTTTCTCATCCCTCTAATTTTCCTCCATAAGCTATTTTCTGTTTAACCTGTACAAAGCTTTTGTGTACATATTTGTTTGCTTTTTGTCTTTTCCATTAGATTGTAAGGGAAGCTAGGCAGTTCAATGGATAGAACACTGAATCTGGAGTCAGGAAGATCTGAGTTCAAATGTGACATCAGACATTTACTTATTATGATCCTGGGCAAATCACTTAACAGTGTTTGCCTCAGTTCCTCATCTGCAAAATGAGCTGGAGAAGGAAATGGAAAACCATCTCTGCCGAAACAAGCAAACAAAACCAAAAAACAACAAAACAGAGAACAACAAAATTAGAGTGCTCTTTAAGGGGAGGGGCTATGAGTACATTAACTGCCATAATTAGAAGCTTTATAAATGCTTATTAAGTGACAAATCAATTAGTGTATACTGTGTAGACAATTAAATGACTAGATGACAAGGAAATGAAACATCTTTGTTGCTAAAGTCATTTGCTCATTTAATTCATTTGATTACTCAAAGATGTACTACATAGAAGCAGGTCCTAAATTGTGGAAAATTTCATGGAGATGGGCTCTTGAAGGATTTTAGTAACAGGAAGAGGGGCATTTCAGATAATGGGAAAAAGGCACAATTCAATATGTGGAAGCAGGAATAAGTGAGGTATGACAGGTTTAGGACAGACAGGGAATGAATAAGATTCTGCCCTAACAAAACTCAGTCTGGGCAGGAAAAGAAGACCTCCATGCGCAGACAATTTAAAATCCAAAGTCTCTAGAAAGTAAAATTCTCTCAGCTAGTCTAAAAGAACACAGTAATCAAAATAACAGTTGCCTAGGTGCCAGACATTTGGGAACCAAACTCAGGGTGATGCTATTTGACATCTACATCATGTTTTCAAAATATCAGCCTTATGACTCCTTCAACCATTTGCCAGAATAGGGTGGGGAGGGTTTCTTTTTCACCCTGATTTTTAAAAATAATACAAATTCTAGCAACGATCTCCCTTGTAAATGAAAAGACAAGAGAACCTTTTGTGAACCTTGAAAATAAAGAGTGCCTGCAGAGAGCTTAGTGTGTTTCTGGGGCTAAGGCTCGATCAATTAAAGCGGCAAGCCAATTACCTGACCTTTCCTCAGTTGGAGGAAGTAGATGATTTGATCAGTGTGGCTTGCTTTGGTTAAAGGTAACAGGCCAAGATCTCAACCTTGCCCCTTGTCCACCATGTGTTATAAATAAGCACTCCTAATTTAGTTGTCTGCTCTTATGTTTAAAAGGATTTAGAGTTGGAAAGAGGAGTCCTTAAAGATCCCCTAACTCAAGTACTTTGGATTCTGAAGAGGAAACCAGGAAGCCCAGGGAGATGAAGTCATTTCCCCAATCACTTGACTAAGAAAGTAGAATTAGGATTCGGCTCTTTCCATTAGAACACAGTGCCTCCTCTCCTGCTTATTGTCTGAAACAGCTTTCTGTTGAATTCAAGTCATCATTTATCTAAAGCCTACTCCTATACCTCTCAGATATATTGAGTTCTAGGTCTTTTTGTGCCCCTGCAGTATTCACAGAATTCATCTAGTTTAACCCATACTCAAAAGAATTCCTTATTATAATATATCTGACAAAGGTCATCAAGCCTCTGCATAAAAGCTTCTAATTGGGGGAGGGAGGGAAAGCAGAGAAATAGAAGACCTCCACTGAAGACCCCATACCAAATTGACGTTTAACTGTTAACAAGGATTCTTGGAGTCCAGTTCCAAAACCCACCTCTTATTACACATCTCCATCTTTGGCCCAAGAAAAGTTTGAGATGCTTTAGCAAAAGCATCTCTAAAATCTAGGTGAACCATAACTGTAGCATTCCACTGATCAGTCATTGCTCCCCTGCTTCCTTCTGTCTATCTATATTTTACCACCATGCTTCAGTGATATTTCTTACCCTGAAACTCTCTTAGTTCCTCAGGGCCTTCTCTCCCTGGAACACCCTTTCACTTCTCCCTTTAGTGAGTCCTCCAAGTGCTTTTGGTTATATGGTATTCAATCATTTCAGCCATGTTTGTTTCTTTCTTCCCCATTTGGAATTTTCTTGGCAAAGATGCTGGGATGGTTTGCCATTTCCTTCTCCAGCACATTTTACAGATGAGGAAAGTGAGGCAAACAGGATTAAGTGACTTGGGGAGGTACTAAACACAAGAGGTCTGCATTCCTCTCCCACTTTGTTTCTGACTCTCCAGACTTCCCCACCATATTCCCTCGAATCACCCTCAAGGACTTGGCATTGTACTAAGTTAATAATAATAGAGGCAGCTGAATGGCCAGTGGATAGAACACAGGCCCTGGAGTTGAGTTCAAATTTGACCTCAGATACGTACCAACTGTATAACTTGGGCAATTCACTTTTCTCTGCCTTCGTATCCCTGTCAAAAAAGGAAATAAGATTTGTTAGATAGGATATGTTTTGGGTGTAAATTCTTTGAATTAAGTGCTTTCTTTTCAAGATTTTCATTAACTGGATCCCACAGGACTTAGCAGCAACTACATTGGAAGCTCGTAGGGCTTGGAATACAATATACCGGAAGGCAAAAGACCTTAGAATGCAGCCAAGAATGAACTACCCAGCAAGGCTGAATTTCCTCTTCCAGGGAAAAACATGGACTTTCAATGAACCAGGGGAATTTCAAATGTTCCTGTTGGAATGGCCAGAGCTGAACAGAAGGTTTGATCTTCAGATACAGAACTCAGGTGAAGCATAGAGACTGGAGGAAAAGGGGAAAATAAGAGGGACTTAATGAGGATGAACTGCATGTATTCCTGCATAGAAAAATGACACTGATAATACTGATATGAACCTTCTCAGTTAATAGAGCAGGTAGAGGGAGCTTTTATAGTTGAAGCACAGGAGAAAGCTGAATTCAAACATAAAATATGGTGTAAAAATGGAGTCAATAGAAAAAAGGGGAAATGTAATGGGAGAAAGAAAAAGGAGAGGGGGGAATAGGCCAAGATATTTCATATAATAATATTTTTCTTTATTACAATGAGGTATTGCAATGATATGGAAGGGGGGGAGGCAAGGGGGAATGAGGGAACCTTTGCTCTCATCAGAGGTGGCTAGGAGAGGAAACAGCATATATGCTCAATGGGGTATAGGCATCTAGAGTAAGAAGGAGGGGGGAGCAGGGGGAAGGGGTGGGGATGTGAATAAAGGAGGAGAGGATGGACCATGGGGGGAGAGTGGTCAGATATAACACATTTTCTTTTTTACTTCTTGCAAGGGGCTGGGATTGGAAGGCCTATCCAGTACCATACGGCCAGGTGGATGCTAGGCCTAAGGGGTGGTATGGGGGCTCAGGGCCTCTTGGCCCCAGGACCAGGGATCTGTCTGCTGTGCCACTCAGCTACCCTACAGCAGAGTCAGAGTGAAAGGAGAGAGAAAATATAGTACATGGTAGTGGAGAAATACGAAAGGAGGGAGTTGCGAAAAATATGGAAGTAACTTTTGCCATGGACTTACCATAAAGAATGTGATCCACCCATGACAGAGTTGTTGGTGTTGGAACAAAGACTGAAGCACATTTTTTATTATTATTATTATTATTATTTGGGGGAGGGTGCAGGGCAAATGGGGCTGGATGGCCTGCCTGGGGCCACATAGCAGGGTGATTGTTGGTTGTCTGAGGCTAGATGTGGACCCAGGTGCTCCTGGCTCAAGGGCCAATGCTCTGTCTGCCACCCAGCCACCCCTACTATTATTACTATTTTATTTTATTTTGGGTCTTTTTTTTCTTCTTTTTGTTTTTTGCAGGGCAGTGGGGATCGGCTGGCTTGCATGTCACACAGCTGGGTGATTGTTGGGTCTACGGGGCTGGATGTGGGCTCGGGTGCTCGTGGCTCCAGGGCTGGTGCTTCTTACATTGCGCCACCTGGCCATACCTACAATTATTACTATTATTTTTTTTTATTTTAATTTTTTTCTCTCCCCTTTATTGCTCAAGCAAGTCTATATTTATGGGGGGAGGGGGTATTTCATTTACTCTTAAACAAGAATATTTTATTAATGTAAAAAAAAACATTTGTACAAAATGAGAATAAAAAAAATAAAAGATTTTCATTAACTTAGGCTTTAAGGATCCAGTCAAGAATTTTCCCCAGGAAACAAAGAAAAAATTATTGGTTTGTAGTGTATAGACTCAATCTGTCTTCTTTTTGAAAGTCAGAACATTTAGCATCTGAATCTTTCAATTATCACTTGAAAGCAGAAGAAAACCCATCCTCCTCTAGTTCTTTTTATACCTGAGAATGCTGTTACCAAATGACTTGAATTTTTGAAGGCATTAGATGAACTCCTATGAAGTCAAGTCATTTATTAAAGCATATATGTTAGGCACTGTGCTAAGCCTTCAGGATACAAATATAAGCATTAAAAAAAGATAGTCCCTGTCCTCAAGGAACTTATAAGGGAGAGGGTGGAAGATGAAGTATGGTTGATCAGAATCTTTGCTCAAGATAGAGGAATTCACCAATGGGAGAAGGAGACCATGGGGTTGAAAATAGAATTATTTCCTAATTTGTTTTAGATATCAAATCTCTCTAAGTTATTTTGATCTTTCCCAATACAAAGATTCTCCTCCTTGGCAGAAAAAAACAAGTAAAAATTAACCAGTAATCCCAACCACCCCCAAGCAGGCAGCCAGTCCTAACTTTGAACTGCATTTTTCCCCCCAATGGAGCTACAAAACAAACAAATAAAAAATAACCCCCAACCCCTAAACCTTTCCTTCTCCAACCTTAGATCATGCTTAAGCATTTTTTGTTTTATTTTTAGCAGTCCTTCACTCTCTTTACAAGATGGTACAACACTCTTTTATTCATCTTCTGTCAACTTCCATCTTCTGTAAATATCTTTATAAGATCCAAGTCAGTGGGTGAGATCCCTGCATATCTAAATTGGTCTCTTGACAGTAACTATTTTTCTTCCTTATGTTTGAGGGTGTATAAAGCAATGCTCCTCTTTTCCCTTGAGGAGATTCCAGAGAATTGAAAATCGCCACATCAGACCTAGTCTGAGTTAAAACTTTTCATCATCAGTTCCCAATCCTGGTATTGCTACATGGTTTGGGGGTTGGGGTGGGGGGGAGTTAAGGAAAGATCTAGAATTTCAAATAGCCATCAACCCCTCTTGCACACATTTTCTCTCTCTCTCTCTCTCTCTCTCTCTCTCTCTCTCTCTCTCTCTCTCTCTCCTCCCTCCCTTTCTCCCTCTTCCTCTCCTCCCTCTCTCTCCTTTTCTCCCTCCCTCTCTTCCCTTCTCTCTCCCCCTCTCCCTCCCTCTCTCCCTCTCCTTTTCTCCCTTCCCCTCTTCCTCTTTCTCTCCCCCTCCTCTCTATCTCTGTGTGTCTCTGTCCCTCTGTTTTCTGTCTCTGTCTGTCTCTGTTTCTCTCTATCTCTGTCTCTCTCTGTCTCTGTCTCTGTCTCTCTATCTCTCTGTCTCTCTGTCTCTCTCTCTCTCTGTCTCTGTCTCTCTCTCTCTCTCTCTCCTCTCATTTTACTATTCCTGTTCTCCTTTTTCATACCACTTCACCACAATGACTGCAATCCCACCCCATTCTCATCTACATGCCTCCTGCTAAAATTTACCTTGAAACTCTTACAAATATCAGTGAGAATGTATATTAAAGGACAAGCTAACAGTCAAGAAACAATTATTAAGCACTTGGTGTTTACCAGGCATTGTACAAAGCAATGGGGATACAAATATAGGTAAAAACAGTCCCTGCTTTCAAGAAGTTCACATTCTAATGAGTAAGACACATAATAAAAATAATAATAATGAAAGTAGCTAATTGTTGTTTGTCTTTCATTTTCGAAGAAGACCATGGCATCAGGGAAGAGATGCCATGACAAGCATGTGAAATCAGATTGGAGTGAGGGGGTACTGTGCTAAGTCACCAGCTTCACTTTCTCCTTCTGAGCCATCTGGGTCCAATGACCAAATATGAATCAGGAAGACTGGAGATGGCCCTGGATGAGGGATAATCAGAGTTTAGGGACTCGCCCAAGTCACACAGCTAGTAAGTGATAAGTGTCTGAGGCTGGATATGAACTCCTATCCTCCTGATCCCAAGACCAGTGCTCTATCCACTACACCAATCTAGCTGCCCATTGGGAGGAGCTGGTATTTATATCATTCATTTAGTCTTATAAAGCACTTTACATCTCTCTTATTTTATCCCTCACAATAATCCTGCATTACTATTTTTGTCCTCCTTTTACAGATGAGAAAACCGAAGCAGTTAGATGTCCTGCCCAGAAGACAATAATAAGTGCCTGAGGAGGGATATGAACTCGGGTCTGCCTTCCTCCAGATCAACAACATTATTACTACATGATGTTGTTGATATTTTCTGTTTCTTACGTCACCATAGCATGTCATATATTTCCCGCATTTCCCCATCCCATATGACTAATAATATTTTTAATGAGAGCGGGAAATAGTACAACTGAATGATACATGGAAAAATTATGAAAATGTTCATTGTGTCATAGATATATACCTCTCACCTCCATGAAGAGTTAGGTTTGAAGAATCTTCTCACAGCTCCTCATTTGAGTTCCACATGATCTGTATAATTTTGTAGCATTTACTTTAGATTTTGGGAGCTGTTCTTTTTTCCCATTGCAGTTATTATATAGTTTACTTGGCTCTGTTTACTTCATTCTGCATCTGTATGTGTAGATATTTTCATGCTTCTCTATATTCATCACATCTTTTCCTAAAGCACATTAATATTTCATTATCTTCATGCACCACACTTTGTTCAGTCAATTCCCAGTCGATGAGCATCTACTTTCCAATTTTTAACTATCACAAAAACGTATTTTAATATACATGTATTGGAATATTTGGGGACTTTTTTCTCATTGATGGCTTCCTTGAGACATAAGATTAGTAATGAAGTCTCTGGTTCAAAGGTTATGGATGTTTTATCCCATTCATTTGCATAATTCAAAACTGTTCTCCAAAAGGTTGTACCATTTAACTGCTCCACTAAGGATGAATTTTCCACAACTCCTCCTACATATACTGTTGTGTTTTTTGGTGATTTTTACCAATTCACAGGATATGAAATAAAATCTCAGGGTTGTTTTGATTTGAATTTCTCTTATTAGAATTTTGGAGCATTTTTTCATGTGGTTGTCAATATTTTGTGCTTCTTTTGAAAATTTTATATCCTTTGTCCATTTATCTATTGAGAAATGACTATTAGTCTCATATACATTTGATACAAAAAAAAAAGTTTTCCCTTTCAACCCTTTTCCCTCTTATCCTAGATGTAGTAATATCTGTGCAGACACTTTTCAATTTCAAGTAATCAAAGTTATCTGTTTTATCTTCTGTAATTCTTTCTGTTTCTTGTTTGGTTAAGAATATATCTCCTAGGTGATGCAGTGGATAGAGTACCAGCCCTGGAGTTGGCAGGACTTGAATTCAAATCCAGCTTCAGACCCTTACTTATTACCTAGCTGTATGACCTTGAGCAAGTCACTTAACTCCCTTGCCTGGCAAAACCAAACAAACAAAAGAGAATAATCTCCTGCCCATAGCTGTAAGAGGTATGAATTTTTTACATTATGGTCATGTATCCATTTAGAATATATTGTGGAGTATGGTGTAAGGTGTTAATCTAAGCCTATTTCTGCTAGACTACTTTCCAGTTTTCCCAGCAATTTTTTTAATCAAATAGGGAGTTTTCTATAAGTAATATCTGTTTTCTACTTTATCAGACACCATGTTATTAATTTCTATTGTTTCTGAATGTCCCTCATTTAATCTGTTCCATTGATCTACGTCTGTATTCTTTAACCCTGCCACATAATTTCGATGACTATTACTTTATAATATAGTATGAGGTCTAGAAGTACTAAGTGGCAAAGTTCTAAGCCTGAAGTCTGGAAGACTCCTCTTGGACCTCAGACACTTACTAGCTGTGTAACCTTGTATAAGTCACTTAATCTTGTTTGCTTCAGTTTCCTCAACAGTAAGATGAACTGGAGAAGGAAATGGCAAATCACTCCAGATCTTTGCTAAGAAACTCCAAAATGCATCATGAAGACTTGGACACAGCTGAAAATAACTAAACAACAACAATCTTACTTCTTTTAATCATTTCCCTTGATATTCAAGATCTTTTTATTTTTCCAAATGAATTTTGTTGTAATTTATCAAATTCTTCAAAGTATTCCCTTGAAAATTTGATATGGCTTTTTTTTTTTATCAATTTGCTAGTATTATTATTTTTATTATATTGGCATGCCTAGCCATGAACACTGAATATACCTTTAGATTGTTCTTTATTTCATTAAGGAGAGCTTTGTAATTGAATATACACAAGTCTTATATTATTTGGTGGGTTGATCCCCAGACATTTAGTTCATTTTGTATTTTGGGGGATTGGCATGTCCTTTCCTATTGCTGCTTCTTCTGTTTTGTTTTTATTATATAAAAAGATTATTGATTTTTAAGGATTTATTTTGTAGCTGCAACTCATGGAGTTTTCTAAGTAAGCCATCATATTATCAGAAAACAAGGATAGTTTTATCTCCTACCTACCTATTCTTTTGATTCCTTTTTTAAAATATTATTGCTATTGCTTTTTGCATTTCTAGATTTCTATCAAATAATAGTGATGGAAAGGTCTTCTGATAGCCTGAGAATTTTATATTTTTGGAGGTATTATTTTATTTTTTTCTCTGTTTTGTCAGCATAATAGGTTCTAATTAATAGTTTTCAATTCTTCTGGTTTTGTTGTGGTTTCATTTTGTTCATTTGCTATTTTGTTGATTTGATTTTTCTTCTCTCTTCTTTTTATGGAGATTTACTAAGAGTTTATTAGATTTTTCAGAGTACCAGCTTTTTGTTTTATTTGTAATTTCTAAGAGGTTTTAGGTTTCTGATTCATATCTACCCTCTATAGTTTTATTATCTCCCTTTTTGAGCTTATTCTATGTTTTATTCTCTAATTTAAAAAATCCACATTCAGTTCACTAATCCTCACTTTTTCTATTTTGATAATGCTCAATTGTAAATATATGATTTTCCCACCAAGAACAATTTTAGTTGCATCCTAAAAATTTTGATATATTGTTTCATCTCTATCATTTTTCTTTAACATAGCTATAAATTCGGGGTGGCTAGGTGGTACAGTGGATAAAGCACTGGTCCTGGAGTTAGTAGTACCTGGGTTCAAATCCAGTCTCAAACACTTAATAATTACCTAGCTGTATGGCCTTGGGCAAGCCACTTAACCCCATTTGACTTGCAAAAACCTAAAAAAAACCCCATAGCTATAAATTCTATTGTTCTTTGACCCACTCACTATTTAAGATTTCATTGTTAAGTCTCCATTTGTGTCTGTATCTTTTGTTTATGGTCCCTGAACCAATTTGTATTATTGTATTATGTCTGCAAAAGACATATTGTCTTTCTGAGTTTTTACGTTTATTTGAAATTTTTCTTTGCCCTATTACATGGTCAGTTTTTATAAAAATTCCATGTGATATGTGTTATGAAAAGACAAAGAGACATTTATAGGTAATTAATAAGCATTTTATTATGATTAGTTAATAATTAATAAAAGGGATTAGTGGCACTCTTGCAAACCAAAGTCAAATCATAGAGGTCACTCATATATTCGCTTTGAAAAATGGGTATTTACAATAGGTAGAAATCAGCACTGATTGGTTAATATTTAATAATAGAATGAATATCATAATGAGAGGTAAGCTGATTCTAATAAGTAACTGGGAGACATAACTTTAATTATGTCATTCTTACTCAGCTCTACACCCAGATCATCACCATTTCTCAGCAATCCAGACAAAAAGAATACACCCAGTACTATTGTTAGTGGAGAACATGGACTTAAATTCACTTAGATTAGATTCTATTTGTAAGGTCTTCTAGTTGGGTAAGGTGAAAAGCATGTACTCAGAGGATTTAAGCAATCTCATCTATTCATTATGACCTTAACAGGGACTGGGTTTTAAATAAGGAAATAGAAATGATCTCCCAGCAATATTAGTAACTGGTTATTATTTTTCTCAGATATAAAGAAATATATTATTTTGTTTAGAAGATGTCATGTCTTCTTAACAATTTTTAAATTTATTTAAGGCAATGGAGTTAAGTGATTTGCCCAAGATCACAGTTAGGCAATTATTAAGCATCTGAGATCAAATTTGAACTCAGGTCCTCCTAACACCAAAACCAGTACTTTATTCCTTATGCCACGAAGCTGCCCCTAAAGTCTTTAACTCTACTCTCTCCAGGTATTTTTTCAGTTCCATATTTTTCACTTTTATCTTCCTAAGATTTATCCAAAACTGATAGAGGGATATTGAAGTAACTATTGTGTTTTTGTCTGTGTCTTCTATTTCCATTATGAATTGGGATGCTAAAGCATTTGGAGCATATAAGTTTGTTGCTGATATTGATTTGCTATATATGGTTTCTGTCAACATAATATAGTTTCATTATCTATTTTTAAAACTTGGGGGGGGGGCAGAGCCAAGATGGTGACAAGAGAGGATCCTGTCTTAGGTGCTCTCTCACAAAACTTATAAACTAAGGACTCTAACTAAATTTTCAAGAGACAAAACCCACAGAGGGACCCAGTGAGGCAGTTTTCCTACTCAAGGTAACCTGAGAAAGAGCAGAAAGGCTCTGCTCCCTGGGGTTGGAGGGACGGCCCGCCAGAGTGAAAGAACTTCAGCCTCCTAGAGGCAGCTCCAGGGTGCTGGGAGCCATGGCTCACAGCAGCGGGGGAGTTTCCTGACTTACGCCCCAGGGAGCACCGAGCACAAATTGGGAAAACAGGGGGGACCTCTGACAGAGAGAGCAGGTAAAGCCCAGCCCTCAGAGCACACAGCAAGCAGCCAGCAGTGAGCAGCATGGCCAAAGCAGTCCAGATCCAGGAAACAGAAGCAGGTGGAGCCAGTAAGCAAGAGCCCCCAGGGCATGAGTCCATTGAACCTAGGGAGGGGAGTGAATAGAGACTGCAGAGTTCTGTCCTCTGCCCCGGAACAGAATGCTGGGTTCTGACCACATTCAGATCTTGATTGCAGTCTAGGCCCCCCCCATAGAAAAGCAGGGCCCCCCCATCTCAGCCCCATGGCGGGGGGGGGGGGCACATATGGTCATTCACAGACCAGGAGGGAGGACAGAGCCTCACACACTGAGACCCTTGTGGGAGTGTCCCAAAAGCTCAGGAAGCAACCCCCAAAACAGGCTTAGTCTGGGAAAATGATCAAGCAGAGAAAAAAGAGGAACACCATTGAGAAATATTTTGCAAATGAGCCCAAGAAGGATCAAAATACTCAGTCTGAAGATGAGGAAGCACAAGCTCCTGCATCTAAAGACTCCAAGGAAAAAACAGAAATTGGGCTAAAGCTATAACAGAGCTCAAAAAAACTTTGAAAATCAAATGAAGGAGTTACAAGAAAAACTGGGAAAAGAAATGAGAGAGATGCAGGAAAAACATGAAAATGAAGTCAACAGCTTAGTCAAGGAGATCCAAAAAAAATGTTGAAGAAAATAACATGCTAAAAACCAGCTTAGGTCAAATGGATAAAATAGTTCAAAAAGTTATTGAGGAGAAGAATGCTTTAAAAAGCAGAATTGGCCAGATAGAAAAAGAGATAAGAAAGCTCTCTGAGGAAAATAAATCCTTCAGACAAAGAATAGCACTCAGGGAGATTGATGAATTTACAAGAAATCAGGACTCAATACTTCAAAACCAAAAGAATGAAAAATTAGAAGAAAATGAAACATCTCATTGAAAAAACAACTGATATGGAAACAGATTTAGGAAAAATAATTTTAAAATTATTGTAATACCTGAAAGTCATGATCAGGAAAAGAGCCTTGACATCATTTTCAAAGAATTACTATAGGAAAATTGCCTTGATATCCTAGAATCAGAGGGCAAAATAGAAATGGAGAGAATCTACCGATCCCCCTGAGAAAGAGATCTCAAAAAACCAACCCCCAGGGGTGGCTAGGTTGCTCAATGGATAGAGCACCGGCCCTGGAGTCAGGAGTACCTGAGTTCAAATCCAACCTCAGACACTTAATAATTACCTAGCTGTG
The DNA here is from genome assembly GCF_037893015.1 of Macrotis lagotis. Classification (NCBI taxonomy): domain Eukaryota; kingdom Metazoa; phylum Chordata; class Mammalia; order Peramelemorphia; family Peramelidae; genus Macrotis; species Macrotis lagotis. The sequence continues at coordinate 429,822,900 of NC_133658.1, read as the reverse complement.
TGGCCTTGGGCAAGCCACTTAAACCCATTGCCTTGCAAAAAAAACTAAAAAAAAACTAACCCCCAGGAATATTATAGCCAAGTTCCAGAACTCTCAAGTCAAAAAGAAAATATTACAAGCAGCCAGGACACAATCCAAATAATGTGGAGCTGCAGTCAGGATCACACAGGACTTAGCAGCAACTACATTAAAAGCTTGTAGGGCTTGGAATATAATATACCGGAAGGCAAAAGAGCTTAAAATGCAACTGAGAATCAACTACCCAGCAAAACTGAATGTCCTCTTCCAGGGAAAAAGATGAAGTTTCAATGAACCAGGGGAATTTCAAATGTTCCTGTTGGAATGGCCAGAGCTGAACAGAAGGTTTGATCTTCAAATACAGGACTCAGGTGAAGCACAGAGATTGGAGAAGGGGAAAATATGAGGGACTTAATGAGGATGAACTGCATGTATTCCTGTATAGAAAAATGACTGATAATACTCATGTGAACCTTCTTAATTAACAGAGCAAGTAGAAGATTTTATAGATGAAGCACAGGAGAAAGCTGAATTTGAAGATAAAATATAGTGTAAAAACAGAGTCAACAGAAAAAAGGGGAAATGTAATGGGAGAAAGAAAAAGGAGAGGGGAATAGGCCAAGATATTTCATATAATAATATTTTTCTTTATTACAATGAGGTATTGCAATGATATGGAAGGGGGGGAGGCAAGGGGGAATGAGGAAACCTTTGCTCTCATCAGAGGTGGCTAGGAGAGGAAACAGCATATATGCTCAATGGGGTATAGGCATCTAGAGTAAGAAGGAGGGGGGAGCAGGGGGAAGGGGTGGGGATGTGAATAAAGGAGGAGAGGATGGACCATGGGGGGAGAGTGGTCAGATATAACACATTTTCTTTTTTACTTCTTGCAAGGGGCTGGGATTGGAAGGCCTGTCCGGGACCATAGGGCCAGGTCAATGCTAGGCCTAAGGGATGGTATGGGGGCTCAGGGCCTCTTGGCCCCAGGACCAGGGATCTGTCTGCTGTGCCACTCAGCTACCCTACAGCAGAGTCAGAGTGAAAGGAGAGAAAAAATATAGTACTTGGTAATGGAGAAGTATGAATGGAGGGAGTTGCGATCAGCAATGGCAAAAGTGGAAAAATATGGAAGTAGGAGTTTCGATCAGCAATGGCAAAAGTGGGAAAATATGGAAGTAACTTTTATGATGGACTTATCATAAAGAATATGATCCACCCGCGACAGAGTTGCTGGTGTTGGAACACAAACTGAAGCACATTTTATTATTATTATTATTATTATTATTATTATTATTATTATTATTATTATTAGGGGGTGCAGGGCAAATGGGGCTCGGCAGCCTTCCTGGGGCCACATAGCAGCGTGATTATTGGGTGTCTGAGACCGGATTTGGACCCTGGTGCTCCTGGATCAAGGGCCAGTGCTCTGTCCACCACCTGGCCACCCCTACTATTATTACTATTTTATTTTATTTTGGGTTTTTTTTATTTTTTGGTTTTTGCAGGGCAGTGGGTTTGGGGTGGCTTGTATGTCACACAGCTGGGTGATTGTTGGGTGTATGGGGCCAGATATGGACTCAGGTGCTCCTGGCTCCAGGGCTGGTGCTCCATCCACTGCACCACCTGGCCGTACCTACAATTATTACTATTATTATTTTTTATTTTAATTTTAATTGTTTTCTCTCCCCTTTACTTTATCACTCAGGAAAGTCTATAATTTTTTGTGGGGAGGGGGTATTTTGTTTACTCTTAAACAAGAATATTTTATTAATGTATAAAAAAATTATTTGTGCAAAATGAGAATAAATAAATATTAATTTTTTTGCTTTATCTGATAAATTATGGAAACTCTTGCTTTTTTATGCATTTAATACATAGTAAATTTTTTCCATCCCCCTCAGTTTTATTTAGAATGGCTTTATTTTTAAAATGTGTTTCTTATAAAATTGTAGGTTTTGTTTTCTTGTCTCTCTTTTTTTTACTTTAAAGTTATGAATTAGGCTAGTATTTTTCTCCATCTCTAAATTTTTTCAAGTTATGGTTTTTCCCTCTTTTGCTATAAACATTGTATTAGGTTACTTTAATTTTTTTTTTAAAAAGACTCCTGTTCTCTTAAAGTAACCTCTTCTCCTTATCCCTCATCCCCTCTTCTCATTTGTTATCCTCTTCCCTATCAAGTTTTTTATCCATACTAATTTTATCTGGTTATGTATTTCTCTTACTTTTTTTCCTTTGTTAGTAAAGTAGATTCCCCAATTTTTTTCCTCTCCTTCAAATAGTCCTGTTCATTAGTTTTTAAAATTTAATTTTTGTACTCATTTCCAAAAAAGGATTTCTTCTACTCTATTATCTATTTAATCTTTTTTATTTACTCTAGACTCTGACTCTCTTGATTTATGACATCTATAATCATCTGTGCTCTCCCTTTTCCTCTGTATTCTACATATTATCAAAGCTTCTAAGGAATCCATTCTCGGCTCTCACGTCTAGGTGCTTTTTGCCACTGAGTTATAGGGATTACCCCATAATTTCCCCTTTTCTGTCATACCTCACTCTCAGAACAATGTCAATTATTGCAGATGTCAAGGGGAACACTACCCTATAAGGAGGTCCCTCCCTGACCTTTATTCTATATGCTCTCTTGTTAACCATATTTACTTCATTCATCCAGAAATCTCCTCCCTCTATCCATGTTCTCCCACTCTTCCAGGGGTCAATTGCCCCCCCAAGGGTTCCAACTCCCTTTCTAAAGCAAAGTTGACTTTTCAAGTATCAAATCCTCCAGGTTTCATTGTAAGGTCTTCATCTCCCATTACCCAAAGAATTGGTCAATGGAATGCCTTTCCACCTTGAAAATAAGGCCTCCTTTCTTTCCTATACTTTTCAATATTTCCTCCCTCTTCACTCAGAGCCCTTAAGAATCTTTTAGAGATCATCTTCCCTCTCAGCGTTAGCCCTTGATTTGACCCTAGGAAATCACTTACTCTGCTTTATCTCCCTGATGCCCTCCCCCCTTTTTTATGGACTATCTCATATTAAAATGAAGTCCCACAAAAGCAATATTCATCTGTAGGAAGGATGTCTTCAGCTTCTGTGCTTAATGCCTTCCATTTACCTCTTCAGTGTAACTTCTTTTATTTTTTATTTTTTTAAATTTATTTTTATTAAAGATATTATTTGAGTTTTACATTTTCCCCCAATCTTACTTCCCTCCCCCCTCTCCCCCCCACAGAAAGCACTCTGTCAGTCTTTACTTTGTTTCCACGTTGTACCTTGTTCCAAATTGGGTGCGATGAGAGAGAAATCATATCCTTAAAGAGAAGAGAAGTCTAAGAGGTAACAAGATCAGACAATAAGCTATTTGTATTTTTTTTTCTAAATTAAAGGGAATAGTCCTTGCACTTTTTTCAAACTCCACAGCCCCTTATCTAGATACAGATGGTACTCTCCTTTGCAGACAGCCAAAAATTGTTCCCGATTGTTGCGCTGATGGAATGACCAAGTCCTTCAAGGTTGAACATCACTCCCATGTTGCTGTGAGGGTGTACAGTGTTTTTCTGGTTCTGCTCATCTCACTCAGCATCAGTTCATGCAAATCACTCCAGGTTTCCCTGAAATCCTGTCCCTCCTGGTTTCTAATAGAACAATAGTGTCCCATGAAATACATATACCACAGTTTGCTAAGCCATTCCCTAATTAAAGGACATTTACTGTATTTCCAATTCTTTGCCACCACAAACAGGGCTGCTATAAATATTTTTGTACAAGTAATGTTTTTACCCTTTTTCCTCATCTCTTCAGGGTATAGACCCAATAGTGGTATTGCTGGGTCAAAGGGTATGCATATTTTTGTTGCCCTTTGGGCATAGTTGCAAATAGTTCTCCAGAAGGGTTGGATGAGTTCACAGCTCCACCAACAGTGTAATAGTGTCCCAGATTTCCCACATCCCTTCCAACAATGATCATTATCCTTCCTGGTCATACTGGCCAATCTGAGAGGTGTGAGGTGGTACCTCAGAGAAGCTTAATTTGCATTTCTCTAATAATTAAGGATTTAGAACATTTTTTCATATGGCTATGGATTACTTTGATCTCCTCATCTGTAAATTGCCTTTGCATATCCTTTGACCATTTGTCAATTGGGGAATGGCTTTTTGTTTTAAAAATATGTCTCAGTTCTCTGTATATTTTAGAAATGAGTCCTTTGTCAGAATCATTAGTTGTAAAGATTGTTTCCCAGTTTACTACATTTCTTTTGATCTTGGTTACATTGGTTTTATCTGTGCAAAAGTTTTTTAATTTAATGTAATTGAAATCATCTAATTGGTTTTGGTGATATTCTCCAACTCTTCCTTAGTCATAAACTGTTCCCCTTTCCATAGATCTGACAGGTAGACTAGTCCTTGATCTTGTAATTTGCTTATAGTATTGTTTTTTTTTATGTCTATGTCCTGTAACCATTTGGATCTTATCTTGGTAAAGGGTGTGAGGTGTTGGTCTAATCTAAGTTTCTTCCATACTAACTTACAATTTTCCCAGCAATTTTTATCAAAGAGCGAGTTTTTATCCCAATGGCCAGACTCTTTGGGTTTATCAAACAGCAGATTACTATAATCATCTCCTGCTTTTATACCTAGTCTATTCCACTGGTCCACCACTCTATTTCTTAGCCAATACCAAACAGTTTTCATGACTGATGCTTTATAATATAATTTTTGATCGGGTAGGGCAAAGCCACCTTCTTTTGCCCTTTTTTTCATTAAGTTCCTAGCAATTCTTGACTTTTTATTTCTCCATAGGAATTTACTTACAATTTTTTCTAACTCATTAAAGTAATTTTTTGGAATTTTGATTGGTAGGGCACTAAACAGATAGTTTAGTTTTGGTAGAATTGTCATTTTTATTATATTAGCTCTACCTATCCATGAGCAGTTGATATTTGCCCAGTTATTTAAATCTAATTTAATTTGTGTGAGAAGTGTTTTATAATTGGTTTCAAAAAGATTCTGAGTCTGTCTTGGCAAATAGACTCCCAAATACTTTATATTGTCTGAGGTTACTTTGGATGGGATTTCTCTTTCTAGCTCTTCCTGCTGTTTCTTGCTAGATATATATAGAAAAGTTGAGGATTTATGAGGGTTTATTTTATAAACTGCAACTTTGCTAAAATTGCTAATTGTTTCCAGTAGTTTTTTAGATGATTTCTTGGGATTTTCTAGGTAGAACATCATGTCATCTGCAAAGAGTGAGAGTTTTGTTTCTTCCTTCCCAATTGTAATTCCTTTAATTTCTTTTTCTTCTCTAATTGCTGATGCTAACATTTCTAATACAATATTGAATAGTTGTGGTGATAATGGGCACCCTTGTTTCACCCCTGATCTTATTGGGAATGCCTCTAGCCTCTCCTCATTTAGTATAATGCTTGTTGATGGTTTCAGATAGATACTGCTAACTATTTTAAGGAACAATCCATTTATTCCTACACTCTCTAGTGTTTTTAATAGGAATGGATGCTGTATTTTGTCAAAAGCTTTTTCAGCATCTATTGATATGATCATATGATTTTTGATAGGTTTGTTGTTGATATAATTAAGTATACTAACAGTTTTCCTAATATTGAAGCCACCCTGCATTCCTGGAATAAATCCTACTTGATCATAATGTATTATCCTAGTGATGACTTGTTGTAATCATTTTGCTAAGATTTTTATTTAGGATTTTTGCATCTATATTCATCAGGGAGATAGGTCTATAATTTTCTTTCTCTGTTTTAACTCTTCCTGGTTTAGGTAACAATACCATATTGGTTTCATAAAAAGAGTTAGGCAGAGTTCCATCTTGCCCTATTTTTCCAAAGAGTTTATATAGGATTGGAACCAATTGTTCCTTAAATGTTTGGTAGAATTCACTTGTGAATCCATCAGGCCCTGGAGATTTTTTTTTTAGGGAGTTCAGTAATGGCTTTTTGAATTTCTTTTTCTGAGATAGGGTTGTTTAGGTATTTAATCTCTTCTTCATTTAACCTGGGGAACATATATTTTTGTAAATATTCATCCATTTCACTTAGATTATCATATTTATTAGCATAGAGTTGGGGAAAATAATTTCGAATTATTACTTTAATTTCCTCCTCATTGGTGGTGAGTTCACCTTTTTCATTTATGATACTAGCTATTTGGTTTTCTTCTTTCTTTTTTTAATCAAATTGAAGAGAGGTTTATCAATTTTATTGGTTTTTTTCATAATATCAACTTTTGGTTTTATTTATTAATTCAATAGTTTTTTTGCTTTCAATTTTATTAATTTCTCCTTTAATTTTTAGAATTTCTAATTTGGTACTTAATTGGGGATTTTTGATTTGTTCTTTCTCTAATTGTTTTAGTTGCATGTTTAGTTCATTGATTTCCTCTTTCTAAAATTTATTCATACAAGCATTTAGAGCTATAATATCCCCTGAGAGTTGCTTTGAATGAATCCAATAGGTTTTGGTATGTTGTTTCATTATTATCATTATATATGATAAAATGGTTAATTCTTTCTATAATTTGTTTTTTGGTCCACTCATTTTTTAAAATGAGGTTATTCAGTTTCCAATTTGTTCTGGGTCTATATCTCCTTGGCCTAATATTGCATATGACTTTTATTGCATTGTGATCTGAAAAAGATGTATTCACTATTTCTGCCTTTCTGCAGTTGATCATTAGGTTTTTATGTCCTAGTACATGGTCAATTTTTGTATAAGTTCCATGTACTGCAGAGAAAAAGGTATATTCCTTTCTATCCCCATTCAGTTTCCTCCAGAAATCTACCACATCTAATTTTTCTAACAATCTATTTACCTCCCTAATTTCTTTCTTGTTTGTTTTATGATTTGATTTATCTAGATCTGATAGCGGGAGGTTGAGGTCTCCCACTAGTAGAGTTTTGCTATCTATGTCTTCCTTTAATTCTTTCAGCTTCTCCTCTAAGAATTTGGGTGCTGTCCCACTGGGTGCATATATATTCAATATTGAAATGACTTTATTGTCTATGATACCTTTTAGGAGGATAAAGTTTCCTTCCTTATCTCTTTTAACGCTATCTATTTTTGCTGCTGCTTTGTATGGGATAAGGATTGCTACCCCTGCTTTTTTTACTTCAGCTGAAGCAAAATATATTTTGTTCCAACTTTTTACCTTTACTCTATATGTATCTCTCTGCTTCAAATGAGTTTCTTGTAAGCAGCATATTGTAGGATTCTGGTTTTTAATCCACTCTGCTATTTGCTTACATTGTAAGGGAGAGTTCATCCCATTCACATTTAAGGTTATGATTACTAATTCTTTATTTCCCTCCATGCTATCTTCCCTCTGTTTGTATTTTCCCCCTTCCCCCCCTTTTATCCATATTCCCCAGTCTTTTGTTTCTGAAAACCACCCCTTCAGTGTGTTTGCCCTCCTATATCACACCCTCCCCTTTCTTTCCCCTTTCCCTTTTTCCCTTCCCTTCCTTTTATTATTTCCCCTTATTTCCCCCACTCCCCTTCCCTTTCTCTGTCCCCCCTCCCCTTTTCCCCTTTTAATACTTGAAAGGTTAGATGTTTTATAAGTTAACTGAGTATGTGTAGGTTGTCTTTAAGCCAAGTCTGATGAGAAGAAGATTCAGGTGTTTCTCCTCTGCTCCCTTCTTCCCCACTATTACCATAGGTTTTTTGTACCTCTTAGTGTAATGCGATTTACCCCATTCAATCCCCTCCCTCCTCCCATCTCTTTCCTGTCCCCCTTTTTAGGGAGGTAGTGTTTTTTTTTTAGATCATTCTATCTAAGTCATAGAAAATTCTGAGTGTCTGACCCTTCTAGTTCTGTATATTCTATTGAATAGAGTCTAAATTCCTGAGAGTTATTAGAGTCTTTCTCCCAAATGGGGTTAAAGCCAGTTACACAACATTCCTTGGTGTTTTCTTTTTAGGAGCTTTTTCTGGTGGGGATTGATGTACTCTTTCAATAACTACTTTGCCCTCTGATTCCATGATATCAGGGCAGTTTTCCATCACTAGATCCCGTAATATTAAGTCCAGGCTTTTTTTCTTTTCAATGTTTTCATGAAGTCCTATAGTTTTCAGGTTGCCCCTCTTGATCTATTCTCAAGATCAGTGGTTTTGTTAATGAGGTATTTTACATTTTCTTCTATTTTTTCTATTTTTTGATTTTGTTTAACTGACTCTTGCTGTCTCGTAGAGTCATTGGTTTCTGTAGACTCCATTCTTTTTTGGGGGGGAAGAGTTTTCTTCATTAACCTTTTGTAACTCCTTTTCCAATTGGTCAATTCTACTTTTGAAAGAGCTTTCCATTTGACCAATTGAGGTTTTGAGAGAATTAATTTCTTTTTTGCATTTGCTCATTTGAGGATCTGAGAGAATTGTTCTCATTTTGTAATGGTCCAATTGATGATCTGAAAGATTTATTCTCCTTTTGTATTTGTCCAATTGTACTTTCTAAGGTTTTGTTTTCTTGTTGCAAGGTATTAATTGTCTCTCCCAAATTTTTAAGCTCCTTCCTTATTTCTTTGAGGAAGTCTTTCTGTGCTGGAGACCAGATTGTATTCTCCTCAGAGGTTCCAGGTCTCTCTGAGTTGGGGTCTTTCCCTTCCAGGAATTTTTCTATGGATCCACCTTTCTGCTGACCCTTCTTCATTATGCTAAGACCTTGAGTGGGGGGGGGGGGGGGCTAGTTCACCTAGGCTTGGGTCGCTAATGGCTTTACTGAGTGCAGTTTCTCTGGCTGGCCAGTAGGAGGTGCTGGTTGCCCTCTCTGGAGTGTCTGTGACCTGGGTTGAGAGGCCTTCTCCCTTTGCCTGAAGGGAGGAGTTGGAACTATTGAATTCTTTTTTCTGTCAATCAATGATGGGCTTTACCCTGGCCTGAGGTGATTCCTCAGCTGGGCTGGTTCTTCAGCTCACACACCTGGGCCTGAGGCAAAAGTAGTTTGAAATTTTTTGCTTTGGAGGAGGCGTTAGTTCAATCGAGGCATGGGCTTAGAGTTTCTCAGACCGAAGGAGCCCAGTGATGGTGTACACAGCTCTCCTGCACCAGACCTCCCCCCGCAGCCCCTTCCCCAAGCTCCGGGGGGCAGCACCCACACCAGTGCCTCTGCTTCCCCGTGGACCCAAGCCCCTTTCATCCAGCCCCACCGCTGATCCAGCAGGTCCCGCTCTCTGGCCCTCAGATTCCCAGTTCCAATTCAGCTGTTACTCTGGCTGATCCGGGTCTGATACTCACCCCCCCCCCCCCCCGAATTCTACCAAAGCTGCAGCGGGAGACAAATCCTGAGGTAGATGCTCTTTCTCCTGGCTTTTCTCTCTAGGTTCTGTGAGTCAGACTTCCTCTAAGAGGTTTATTTCATGTGATAGATGGGGAAGAGATGAGGAGACTCTAGAACGGTACTTGTCTTCTCTCCGCCATCTTGGCCGGAAGTCCCGTAACTTCTTTTAGATTTCTGCTTTTTCTTTGCCTCCTTGTAAACATTTACTCATTTATTTATTTATTTATTTATTTATCTGTCTATTTATTTATTTATTCTTATTTTTGTACAAATGATGATTTTTATACCTTGCTACAATATTCTTGTTTAAGAGTAAATATAATACCCCCTCCCACAAAAAATATAGACCCTCATGACCAATAAAGTAAAGAGAAAAAAATTTAAATTTAAATTTAAAAAAAAAATAATAATAATAATAGGGGCAGCCAGGTGGCACAGTGGATGGAGAACCAGCCCTGGAGCCAGGAGTATCCGAGCCCAAATCCAACTCCAGAAACCCAACAATAAACCAGCTGTGTGATGTGCAAGCCACCCCAACCCCACTCCCCTGCAAAAACCAAAAAAACCCAAAATAAAATAAAATAATAATAATAATAACAGTAGTAGTAGTAGAGGTGGCCAAGTGGTACAGTGGACAGAGCACCAGCCCGAGAGTCAGGAGCACCCAGGTCCAGCCCCAGACACCCAACTATCACCCAACTATGCAGTCATGGGCAGGCCACCTAACCCCATTTGCTATGCAATACCCCCCCAAATACTACTAATAAAAAATGTGCTTCAGTCTGTGTTCCAACACGTCCAGCTCTACCGTGGGTGGATCGCATTCTTTATGATAAATCCATCATAAAAGCTACTTCCATATTTTTCCACCATTGCCATTGCTCATTGCAACTCCCTCCAATCATACATCCCTACTACCATATGATATATTCTCTCTCTCCTTTCACTCTGTCCCTCTTCTTAAGTGTGCTGTAGGGTAGCTGAGTGGCACAGCGGACTTATCACCAGCCTTGGGGTCAAGGGGCCCTGAGATCACATATCACCCCTAAGGCCCATCAACCACCTGACCCTATGGTCCCGGACAGGCCATCCAATCCCAGCCCCTTGCAAGAAGTAAAAAAGAAAATGTGTTATATATGACCACTCTCCCCCATGGTCTACCCTCTCCTCCATCACTCACATCTCCCCCGTCTCCCTTCTTTCCTTCTTACTCTAGATGTCTATACCCCATTGAATAGATATGCTGTTTCCTCTCTGGGTCAGCTCTGATGAGAGCAAAGGTTTCCTCATTCCCCCTTGCCTTCCCCCCTTCCATATCATTGCAATAGCTCATTGTAATAAAAAAATATTATTATATGAAATATCTTAGACTTTCCAACTCTCCTTTCTCTTATTCCTGTTACACATCCCTTTTAGCCATTGGCTCCATTTTTACAATATATGTTCAAATTCAGCTCTCTCCTGTGTTTCATCTATAAAAGCACCTTCTACCTGCTCTATTAAATGAGAAGTTTCTCATGGATAGTATCAGTATCATTTTTTCTATGCAGAAATACATGTAGTTCATCATCATTAAGTCCCTCATATTTTACCCTTCTCCTCCAATCTCTGTGCTTCACCTGAGTCCTGTATTTGAAGATCAAACTTTCTGTTCAGCTCAGGCCATTCCAACAGGAACATTTGAAATTCCCCTAGTTCATTGGAAGTCCATCTTTTTCCCTGGAGGAGGATGTTCAGTTTTGCTGGGTATTTGATTCTTGGTTGCATCCCGAACTCTTTTGCCTTCTGGAATATTATATTCCAAGCCCTAAGAGCTTTTAATGTAGTTGCTGCTAAGTCCTGTGTGATCCTGACTGCAGCTCCACAATATTTGAATTGTGTCCTTCTGGCTGCTTGTAATGTTTTCTTTTTGACTTGGGAGTTCTGGAAACTGGCTATAAAAATCCTGGGGGTTAGTTATTTTTATCACTTTCTGGGGTAGATCAGTGGATTCTCTCAATTTCTATTTTGCCCTCTGCTTCCAGAATAACTGGGCAATTTTCCTGTAGGAATTCTTTTTGTTTTTTTTGCTAGGCAATGGGGTTAAGTGGCTTGCCCAAGGCCACACATCTAGGTAATTATTAAGTGTCTGAGACCAGATTTGAACCCAGGTACTCCTGACTCCAGGGCCGGCGCTTTATCCACTATGCCACCTAGCCGCCGCGCTGTAGAAATTCTTTAAGAATGATGTCAAGGCTCTTTTCCTGATCATGACTTTCAGGTATCCCAATAATTTTTAAATTATCTTTCCTGAATCTGTTTTCCAGATCAGTTGTTTTTTCAATGAGATGTTTCACATTTTCTTCTAATTTTTTTCATTCTTTTGGTTTTGAAGTATTGTGTCTTGATTTCTCGTAAAGTCAGCAGGTTCCCTCAGTTCCATTCTACATCTGAAGGATTTGTTTTCCTCAGAGAGCTTTCTTATTTCTTTTTCCATCTGGTCAATTCTGCTTTTTAAAGCATTCTTCTCCTCAATAACTTTTTGAACTGCTTTATCCATTTGACCTATGCTGGTTTTTGACATTATTTTCTTCAGCATTTTTTTGATCACCTTGACTAAGCTGCTGACTTCTTTTTCATGTTTTTCCTGCATCCCTCTCATTTCTTTTCCCAATTTTTCTTCTATCTCCCTCACTTGATTTTCAAAATCTTTTTTGAGCTCTGTCAAAACCTGAGCCCAATTTCAGTTTTTCTTTCAGTCTTTATTTTATTATTATTATTATTATTATTATTATTATTGCAAGGCAATGTGATTAAGTGGATTACCCAAGGCCATACAGCTAGGTAATTATTGCATGAGGTCAGATTTGAACTCAGGTACTTCTGACTCCAGGACCAGTGCTCTCTCCACTGCGCCACCTAGCCACCTTCTTGCAGTCTTTAGATGCAGGAGCTTGACTTTCCTCATCTTCAGATTGAGTATTTTGATCCTTCTTGGGATCACAGACAATGTATTTCTCAGTGATGTTCCTCTTTTTTCTCTGTTTACTCATTTCCCCAGCCTGTGCCTGGTTTTGGGGTGCTTCTTGAGCTTTTGAGTATTATTGGGACACTCCCCCACAAAAGTCTTAGTGTGTGAAGCTCTGTCTTCTCTCCTGGTCTGTGAATGACCACAAGTGCACCCCTCTGCCACGTGGCTGAGGTGGGGGGGGCTGCTGTTCTATGGGGGGCCTAGACTGCAATCAGGATCTGAATGTGGTCAAAGCCCCAAAATCCTATTCCAGGTACAGAGAACAGATCTCGAAAGTCTCTCTCTACTCCCCTACCTAGGCTGAGTACTGAAGGCTCAGTTACCTGGGGGCTCCTGCTTACTGGCTCTGCCTGCTTCCAGTTCCTGGATCTGGGCTGCCAAGGCTTAGCTGCTCGCTGAGGGCTGGGCTTCACGTGCTTGCTCGGGCAGAGGCCCCCTGCTGATCTTCCAAGTTGTGCCCAGTGCTCCCCGTTGCATAGGTCAAGAAACTGCCCCAGCTGCTGTGAGCCTCAGCTCCCAGGCACCCTAGGGCTGCCTCTGGGAGGCTGAGGTTCCTTCACTCTGGTGGCCACCCCTCAAACCCTGTGAAGCTGAGCCTTTCCATTATTTTCCAGGTTACCTTGGGCTGAAGAACTGCCTTACTGGATCCCTCTGTGGGTTCTGTCTCTCGAAAATTTAGAGTCCTTATTTTATAAGTTTTGAAATATTAGAAAGAATCTTTTCCTGTCACCATCTCGGCTCCGCCCCCCCCCATAAACATTTAGAAAACAATTTCTTTTTTTTTTTAAGATTTCTGCAAGGAGGGGCAGCAGGGTGGCGTAGTGGATAAAGCACCAGCCCTGGAATCAGGAGTACCTGGGTTCAAATCTGGCCTCAGAAACTTAATAATTACCTAGCTGTGTGGTCTTGAGAAAGCCACTTAATCCCGTTAAATTATTAAATTTCTGAGGCCAGATTTGAACCCAGGTACTCCTGACTCCAGGGCTGGTGCTCTAACCATTGAGTCACCTAGCCGTCCCTAGAAAACAGTTTCTTAAGGGTCTTTCTGTTGTCACTCTATTACTATTGTAGTCCTTGCTTGTGACATTTATTCATTCCTGCATTTATTTTTAGGGTTTTGGAAGAAGCAAATCATCTCTCTTTAGTTCTTGTCAAACTCTTTACTGAATGCCCATCCTATTTCATAAAGCTCACATTTGCAGATAGGTCACCTTGAGTTTCATCCTGAACTCCATTGCTCTTTGGATCTCATAATTACATTTTATCTTCCATTTTTCTAATGGGTTCAGAGTAGACTTAGAATATTTGAAGGTCTTTTGATGACTTGCAAAATTTGTTACTGTATTGTACTATTCACTTTAACCTCCATATGTCTTGAAATTTTCGGTTTTTGGTTTTGGGGAGATTTTTGGAGGTGATTTATAAATTCAGTGTTTGGAAGTTTTCAACAATTAGCTCTATCATTTACTTCATTATGGTGTTAAGGTATTTTTGTCCTTTTGTATTTTTATGGAAGACCTATGATCCTTCTGTTGACTCTATATATCCTGTCTTCAGGATCAGTATGTTTTGCTTGCCTAGTGAACATATTTTCTATGATACTAGTTTCTGCTTCTCCTTTTTCTAAGTTGTCCTTCACTTCTGTGTATTTGCATTCCTAATCTATTGTTTCTTTAGTGGGATTTACCATTGCAGATTCATGTTTTCAATTCTGTTCATTATTTTTGCCTTGTAGGACAATAAATTATGTTCTCATAATTATGTTGTAGTTCTGTGATTTCCTCAATTCCACAGGGTTCTCTCTGTCTCATCAAGTGTTGGATCATTTTTCTTTATTTTGCAATACTTATTCATAAATGCCTGAACTCATTTCCTAGATCTGAAAGCCATATTTTCCTCTGTTATTACTGCTTTTCTTGTTAATTTCTCTTCATTCAAGATCTTAGAGATTTCTTTTTCATGAAATCTTAGGTGCTCTGAGTGTCCCCCATTGCCCCCCACCCCATCCCCTCCTTGTTTTCCTTATCACTTACTTCCTGACTCCCCTCTGATTGTGGTTTCTTGAAGGTTAGATCTCAAAGTGTCTCAGTCAGTTCTCACCCTGAGCCATTCATGGTTCAACAGCCCAGATCTCAGCTCCAACTGACTTCTGTGAGGTCAAAACTGGCCTCACCTGAGTGTTTTGCTCTTTCCTTCAGGCTTGGTGTTACACAATGCCTCTCATACTCACATGTTGTCCTCTCCTTTGACCTGACCTACTCTCTCTGTTCTTCAGTTGTCTGGCTTGACCCTCTCTCTTTGTTTTGCTCTTCTCTAACTTGGCACCAGAAGTTCAACTCATGACATCACTGGGCTTCTAGGTTGTGTAGTCTTTTGTTCCTGAAGAGCTGTGGCAAAGCTGACTATTGAGGTCAAATTAAACTTCTCCAGCCTGGAGCCAGGGCCCCTGTGGCACTGGAAGAAAGGAGGAGTGACTAGGGTGTCAAAGTGAGGCTTTCTGTAATCTCTATTATGTGTTTGGGGCTGCCAGCAAGGTCGCATGGCTCATAGAGTGGGAGGAAGGCCAGGGTATAAAGTCAGCTCAGGGTCAGTGTGCATTACTAGTTCTTAGAATCTGTGTGGTTTGCTTTTTTTTTTTTTTTAGGTTTTTGCAAGGCAAACGGGGTTAAGTGGCTTGCCCAAGGCCATACAGCTAGGTAATTATTAAGTGTCTGAGACCAGATTTGAACCCAGGTACTCCTGGCTCTAGGGCCGGTTCTTTATCCACTACGCCACCTAGCCACCCCTGTTGTTTGCTTTTTTTAAACATTCTTTTGAATTCTGAATGTCCTGTACTGTGGAAACACCTGCAATTACTTCTTTGGAACATGTTTTCTCTTTTGAGGCCCCAGTGATGTCAACTGCTGATCTACCAGCACCAGTCTGCCATTTTGCTACTCATGTGACCCAGAAGACAGGTTCTATTATTCTTACATGTAAGCTATATACAGAGTAGAAGGAAGAATAATTATAGAGTAGTAAGTATTACTGTCCAGAAGGACTGGAAAGGCCTCCTGAAGAGGGTGGAATTTTGAGGAAGCTTTAAGAATCCCAGGAAAAGACTTCCGGCCAAGATGGCGGAGAGAAGAAAGGCACAGTTCTAAAGTCTCCTGATCTCTTCCCCATCTATCACATGAAACAAACCTCTTAAAAGAAAGCAGAACCCGGAAACCCAGAAAGAAAAGCCAGGAGCGGATTTGTCTCCCGCAGCAGCCTTGGCTGAGTACCAGCAGGTGAGTCTGAGCTCCCAGGGAAGATCAGCCAGACCAACAGCCGAATCGGAACCGGGAGTCTGAGGGCCCGAGAGCTGGACTTGCTGGATCAGCAGTGGGGCTGGACGAAGGGGGCTTGGGTCCGCAGGGAAGTGGATGCGCTGGTGTTGGTGCTGCCCCACTGGAGCTTGGGGAAGGGGCTGCGGGGAGAGGTCTGGTGCAGGAGAGCTGTGGACACCATCCCTGGGCTCCTCAGGTCCGAGAAACTCTGAGCCCACACCTCCATTGCACTGAGGCCTCCTCCCAAACAAATGCAAATTATTTCTGCCTCAGGCCCAGGTGTGTGAGCAAAAGAACCAGCCCAGCTGAGGAAATCACCTCAGGCCAGGGTAAAGCCCACCATTGATTGAAGGCAAAAGAATTCAATAGCTCCAATTCCCTCCCTCAAGCAAAAGGAGAAGGCCTCGCAAACAAGGTCACAGACACCCCAGAGAGGACAACCAGCACCCCCTACTGGCCAGCCAGAGAAACTGCACTCAGTAAAGCCTTTAGAGATCCCAAGCCCAGGTGAACCAGCCCCACCCAACTCAAGGTCTTAGCATAATGAAGAAGGGTTAGCAGAAAGGTGGATCCATAGAAAAATTCCTGGAAGGGAAAGACCCCAACCCAGAGAGACCTGGATCATCTAAGGAGAATAGAATCTGGTCTCCAGCACTTAAAGACTTCCTCGAAGAAATAAGGAAGTAGTTTAAAAATCAACTGGAAAATTTGGGGAAGACAATTAATACCTTGCAACAAGAAAACAAAACCTTAGAAAGTAGAATTGATCAATTACAAAATGAGAACAATTTTCTCACATCCTCAAATGAGCAAATGCAAAAAGAAATTAATTCTCTCAAAACCTCAGTTGGTCAAATGGAAAGCTCTTTCAAAAGTAGAATTGACCAATTGGAAAAGGTTAATGAAGAAAACTCCTCCCCCCAAAAAATAATGGAGTCTACAGAAACTAATGACTCCACAAGACAGCAAGAGTCAGTTAAACAAAATCAAAAAATAGAAGCAAATGTGAAATAGCTCATCAACAAAGCCACTGACCTCGAGAATAGATCGAGGAGGGGAAACCTGAAAATTATAGGACTTCCTGAAAACACTGAAGAGAAAAAAAGCCAGGACTTAATATTACAGGATCTAGTGATGGAAAACTGCCCTGATATCATGGAATCAGAGGGCAAAGTAGTTATTGAAAGAGTACATCAATCCCCACCAGAAAAAGATCCTAAAAGGAAAACACCAAGGAATGTTGTGGCTAAATTCCAGAACTGTCAGATAAAAGAGAAAATCCTGCAAGCAGCCAGAAAGAAACAATTTAAATATCAAGGAACCACAGTAAGGATCATGCAGGACCTGGCTGCATCAACCTTAAGGGATTGAAGGGCCTGGAACGAGATATTTCAAAGAGCACGGGAGCTTGGAATGCAGCCAAGAATCTACTTTCCTGCAAAGCTGAGCCTTCTCTTCCAGGGAAAAAGATAGACATTTAATGAAATGGAAGAATTCCAAAAATATCTGATGAAAAGACCAGAGCTAAACAGAAAATTTGGATATCAAACAGGAGGTTCAAGAGACACATGAAAAGGTAAAAAAAAGGGGGGGGGGCAGTAAAAGGAAAAAAATGGAATCCAGCAAGTTGAAACTGGCTATATACCAGCATGGGGGGGGGGGGGGGGTAGAGACTCTCATAAATCCTGAGAAATGTAACTCTAACAGAGAGAATATACCTAGCCAGAAATGATGGACATCCATGACCTATCCATGAGACTGATATCTAATGGGATGTAACTGGCTTTAACTCCACTGGAGAGAAAGACTCTAATAACTCTAATGAATTTGGACTCTATTCAACAGAATATACTGAACTAGAAGGGACAGACACTCAGAATTTTCTATGACTTAGATAGAATGCTCTAAAAAAAATACACTACCTCCCTAAAAAGGGGGACAGGAAAGAGACGGGAGGAGGGAGGGTGTTGAATGGGACAAATTTCATTACACTAAGAGGTACAAAAAACCTATGGTAATAGAGGGGAAGAAGGGAGTAGAGGAGAAACACCTGAATCTTCTTCTCATCAGACTTGGCTTAAAGACAACCTACACATACTCAGTTAACTTATAAAACATCTAACCTTTCAAGAAGTAAAAGGGGAAAGGGGGAGGGGGGACAGAGAAAGGGAAGGGTAGTGGAGGAAATAAGGGGAAATAACAAAAGGAAGGGAAGGGAACAGGGAAAGGGGAAAGAAAGGAGAGGGTGTGATAAAGGAGGGCAAACACACTAAAGGGGGTGGTATTCAAAAACA
The DNA here is from genome assembly GCF_037893015.1 of Macrotis lagotis. NCBI lineage: Eukaryota > Metazoa > Chordata > Mammalia > Peramelemorphia > Peramelidae > Macrotis > Macrotis lagotis. The sequence goes on along the minus strand of NC_133658.1, from coordinate 429,804,968 downwards.
AAATACTGGGGAATATGGATAAAGGGGGGGGAAAGGGGGGGAATACAAACAGAGGGAAGATAGCACAGAGAGCAATAAAGAATTAGTAATCATAACCTTGAATGTGAATGGGATGAACTCTCCCTTACAACATAAGCAAATAGCAGAGTGAATTAAAAACCAGAATCCTACAATATGCTGCTTACAAGAAACTCATTTGAAGCAGAGAGATACATATAGAGTAAAGGTAAAAGGTTGGAGCAAAATATATTTTGCTTCAGCTGAAGTAAAAAAAGCAGGGGTACCAAACCTTATCTCAGACAAAGCAGCAGCAAAAATAGATAGCATTAAAAGAGATAAGGAAGGAAACTTTATCCTCCTAAAAGGTACCATAGACAATAAAGTCATTTCAATATTGAATATATATGCACCCAGTGGGACAGCACCCAAATTCTTAGAGGAGAAGCTGAAAGAATTACAGGAAGACATAGACAGCAAAACTCTACTAGTAAGAGACCTCAACCTCCTGCTATCAGATCTAGATAAATCAAATCATAAAACAAACAAGAAAGAAATTAGGGAGGTAAATTGTTAGAAAAATTAGATATGGTAGACTTATGGAGGAAACTGAATGGGGATAGGAAGGAATACGCCTTTTTCTCTGCAGTACATGGAATTTATACAAAAATTGACCATGTACTAGGACATAAAAACCTAATGATCAACTGCAGAAAGGCAGAAATAGTGAATACATCTTTCTCAGATCACAATGCAATAAAAGTCATATGCAATATTGGGCCAAGGAGATATAGACCCAGAGCAAATTGGAAACTGAATGACCTCATCTTAAAAAATGAGTGGACCAAAAAACAAATTATAGAAAGAATTAACCATTTTATCCTAGATAATGATAATAATGAAACAACATACCAAAACCTATGGGATTCATTCAAAGCAATTCTCAGGGGATATATTATAGCTTTAAATGCTTATATGAATAAACTGAAGAAAGAAGAAATCAATGAACTAAACATGCAACTAAAAAAAAATTAGAGAAAGAACAAATCAAAAATCCCCAATCAAATACCAAATTAGAAATTTTAAAAATCAAAGGAGAAATTAATAAAATTGAAAGCAAAAAAACTATTGAATTAATAAATAAATCCAAAACTTGGTATTATGAAAAAAACAATAAAATTGATAAACCTCTGGTCAATTTGATTAAAAAAAAGAAAGAGGAAAACCAAATCGCTAGTATTATAAATGAAAAAGGTGAACTCACCACCAATGAGGAGGAAATTAAAGTAATAATTCGAAATTATTTTGCCCAACTTTATGCCAATAAATTTGATAATCTAAGTGAAATGGATGAATATTTACAAAAATATATGTTCCCCAGGTTAAATGAAGAAGAGATTAAATACCTAAACAACCCTATCTCAGAAAAAGAAATTCAAAAAGCCATTACTGAACTCCCTAAAAAAAAATCTCCAGGGCCTGATGGATTCACAAGTGAATTCTACCAAACATTTAAGGAACAATTGGTTCCAATCCTATATAAACTCTTTGGAAAAATAGGGAAAGATGGAACTCTGCCTAACTCCTTCTATGAAACCAATATGGTACTGCTACCTAAACGAGGAAGAGTAAAACAGAGAAAGAAAATTATAGAACTATTTCCCTGATGAATATAGATGCAAAAATCCTAAATAAAATCTTAGCAAAACGACTACAACAAGTCATCACTAGGATAATACATTATGATCAAGTAGGATTTATTCCAGGAATGCAGGGTTGGTTCAATATTAGGAAAACTGTTAGTATACTCAATTATATCAATAACAAACCTATCAGAAACCATATGATCTATCAATAGATGCTGGAAAAGCTTTTGACAAAATACAGCATCCATTCCTATTAAAAACACTAGAGAGTGTAGGAATAAATGGACTGTTCCTTAAAATAATTAGCAGTATCTATCTGAAACCATCAACAAGCATTATACTCAATGGGGAGAGGCTAGAGGCATTCCCAATAAGATCAGGGGTGAAACAAGGGTGCCCATTATCACCACTACTATTCAATATTGTATTAGAAATGTTAGCATCAGCATTTAGAGAAGAAAAAGAAATTAAAGGAATTACAATTGGGAAGGAAGAGACAAAACTCTCACTATTGGAAGATGACATGATGTTCTACCTAGAGAATCCCAAGAAATCATCTATAAAACTACTGGAAACAATTAGCAATTTTAGCAAAGTTGCAGGTTATAAAATAAAGCCCCATAAATCCTCAACTTTCCTATATATGACTAGCAAGAAACAGCAGGAAGAGCTAGAAAGAGAAATTCCATTTGAAGTAACCTCAGACAGTGTAAAATACTTGGGAGTCTATTTGCCAAGACAGACTCAGAATCTTTTTGAAAACAATTATAAAACACTTCTCACACAAATTAAATCAGATTTAAATAACTGGACAAATATCAACTGCTCATGGATAGGTAGAGCTAATATAATAAAAATGACAATTCTACCAAAACTAAACTATCTGTTTAGTGCCCTACCAATCAAAATTCCAAAAAATTACTTTAATGAGCTAGAAAAAAATTGTAAGTAAATTCATATGCAGAAATAAAAAGTCAAGAATTGCCAGGAACTTAATGAAAAAAATGCAAATGAAGGTGGCTTAGCACTACCCAATCTAAAATTATATTATAAAGCATCAGTCATGAAAACTGTTTGGTATTGGCTAAGAAATAGAGTGGTGGACCAGTGGAATAGACTAAGTGTAAAAGCAGGAGAGGATTATAGTAATCTGCTGTTTGATAAACCCAAAGAGTCAGGCCACCATGATAAAAACTCCCTCTTTGATAAAAACTACTGGGATAATTGGAAGTTAGTATGAAAGAAACTTAGATTAGACCAACACCTCACACCCTTTACCAAGGTAAGATCCAAATGGTTACAGGACATAGACATAAAAAACAATACTATAAGCAAATTACAAGATCAAGGACTAGTCTACCTGTCAGATCTATGGAAAGGGGAACAGTTTATGAGTAAGGAAGAGTTGGAGAACATCACTAAAAACCAATTAGATGATTTTGATTACATTAAATTAAAAAGTTTTTGCACAGATAAAACCAATGTAACCAAGATCAAAAGAAATGTAGTAAATTAGGAAACAATCTTTACAACTAATGATTCTGACAAAGGACTCATTTCTAAAATATACAGAGAACTGAGTCATATTTTTAAAACAAAAAGCCATTCCCCAATTGACAAATGGTCAAAGGATATGCAAAGGCAATTTACAGATGAGGAGATCAAACCAATCCATAGCCATATGAAAAAATGCTCTAAATCCTTAATTATTAGAGAAATGCAAATTAAAGCTTCATTGAGGTATCACCTCACACCTCTCAGATTGGCCAGTATGACCAGGAAGGGTAATGATCATTGTTGGAAGGGATGTGGGAAATCTGGGACACTATTACACTGTTGGTGGAGCTGTGAACTCATCCAACCCTTCTGGAGAGCTATTTGCAACTATGCCCAAAAGGCAACAAAAATGTGCATACCCTTTGACCCAGCAATACCTCTACTGGGTCTATACCCTGAAGAGATGAGGAAAAAGGATAAAAACATTACTTGTACAAAAATATTTATAGCAGCCCTGTTTGTGGTGGCAAAGAATTGGAAATACAGTAAATGTCCTTCAATTGGGGAATGGCTTAGCAAACTGTGGTATATGTATGTCATGGAACACTATTGTTCTATTAGAAACCAGGAGGGACAGGATTTCAGGGAAACCTGGAGGGATTTGCATGAACTGATGCTGAGTGAGATGAGTAGAACCAGAAAAACACTGTACACCCTAACAGCAACATGGGAGTGATTTTCAACCTTGAAGGACTTGGTCATTCCATCAGCACAATTGGGAACAATTTTTGGCTGTCTGCAAAGGAGAGTACCATCTGTATCCCAATAAGGAGCTGTGGAGTATGAACAAAGTACAAGGACTATTCCCTTTAATTTGGAAAAAAAAACCCAGATGTCTTATGGTTTGATCTGGTTACCTCTGAGAATTCTGTTCTCTTTAAGGATATGATTTCTCTCTCATCACACCCAATTTGGATCGAGGTACAACATGGAAACAAAGTAAAGACTGACGGAGTGCTATCTGTGGGGTGGGGGTGGGGGGAGGGAAGCAAGATTGGGGGAAAACTGTAAAACTCAAATAATATCTTTAATAAAAATTAAAAAAAAAAAAGAATCCCAAGAAAATAAGAAGCATAGTATAAGAATGCACAGAGAAAGAAAATGACTACCATGTACAAGGAATAACAAATAGCCTAACTAGATCATAGAATGCAAGGAAGAGAGTAAAATATATCCATGCAGGAAAGATAGGAAAGTGTATGGTTGTGATGAAATACCCAAAAAATGACTTCAGATTTAATATTAAGTAAGGGACTCCCCTGGAATTAATATAGTAACATGGTCAGAACTATGCTTTAGAAAAGTCACCTGGACAGCTGACTAGAGATGGATTGATTTGGGGAGAAATTTAAGCAGGAAGAAAAATGAGCAAGCTATTGCATGTTATTGTTGTTGTTCAGTTGTTTCAGTCACTTCCAATTCTTTGTTACCCCATTTGGGATTTTCTTGGCAAAGATACTAGAGTGATTAGCCATTTTCTTCTCCAACTTATTTTACAGATGAAGAAACAGACCAAACAGTGTTAAGTGACTTGCTCAGGGTCACGCAGCTAGTAAGTGTCTGGGGTCAGAGTTGAACTCAAGATGAGTTTTCCTAGCTCCAAGCCTGGAACTCTATCCACTGTGCCTCCTAGCTACCCATTACAGTAGTACAAGAAAAAGGTGAGATGTGAAAGAAGAAATGACAGGATTTGGCAATGAACTGAATATGTATGGCTGATTTTAGAAAAACATGAGAAGACTTACATGAAATAATGAAGAATGACATGAGCAGAACCAAGAGAACTCATTTACAAGAGCAGCAATGTTGTTTGAACAACAACTGTGAGCAACTGAGTTATTTTATGTATTTTATAAATACTCAAATCAACTACAAAGGACCCATGAAGGAAGATGCTATCCACCTCCAGATAAAGAAGTAATAAATGTAAGTATACATGCATGGTTTTACAAATGCATATATGTATCTATGTCAAATAGTACCCTTCTCTACTGCAGAGTAAGGAGGGGAAAAGTTGAAAGTATAAAATGTAACAAAAAATTAATAAAATTAAGTTTTAAAAATAGGACAGTGGGTCAAGGGATTTTGAAGTAGAGCATAGGTGAGTGTAATCGGTACATAAAAGAGGTTAAGATAGAGAAGTAAAAAAAAACAAACAAAAAACAAAATAAAACAAAAAACTAGAGGAGCACCTAGGTAGCACATAGAGCACCGGCCCTGAAGTCCGGATGAACTGAGTTCAAATCCAGCCTCAGACACATAATAATTACCTAGCTGTGTGACCTTGGGCAAGTCATTTAACCTCATTGCCTTGGGGTTACAAAACAAAACAAGATAGAGAAGTAAAGGGAAGTATATAGATGGGAGTAGTGACCTGTGAAAGAATGGAGGAATTGAGGAAATGAAGATCATGATGAAGAACAGAAATTGAAGTTGTAAGGCAGAAGGAAGATGAAGTGATAAAAGATTTTGATCTTATAAAGGAATTCCAAAGTTCATGGTCATGGAAATAGAGCAGATATCCAAGGGTGTGCCCACACCCTAATTAGCCTGGGGAATAACTAGCAGTCAGCAAAGTCCCCTTTATGTGACCAGTGATATGAATTGATCAGTTGACACATGGATTCTAGATCCTAAATAGTTTTCTACCTTCCAGTCTCTCCAATCTATACTTCATAGAACTGATAGTGATATTCCTGAAGCATAGATGTGACCATGTCATTTCCCTGGTCAATAAATTTCAATGGCATATTATTTACCTCTAGAATCAAGTACAAACTTCTCTATTTGCCAATTAAGCCCTTCACAATCTCATCTCAACTTTCCTTTCAACACTTCTTACATTTTATCCCCCCATATCATCTATCATCAAACAAAACAGATCTTGCGCAGTGAGATTCCATTTCCCCTCTTTGTGTTTACCTATAATGCACTCCTTTTTCACTCTTGCCTCTGAGAGTCCTTAACACCAATGTCTATATGAGGCTTTTCTTGGTCCTCAAAGCTACTAGTACATAATATATACTTAATATTTCTCCTATTTGACTCCTTGAAAGCAATTCTTTTTTTTCTCCTAACTTCAGCACCAATGCTTACCATGTAGTATGCACTTTATAATTATTTATTGATTGACTAAATCTCAGGGAAGCAATGTGCTACATCCAAAGACTTTGATATAAATAATTTTATATTGTTGTCCAAATATCTACCATAACTCACATTTATATAGTGCCTTATGGTTTATAGAGCAATTCCTCTCAATAAACCTGTAAGGTAGAGAAAACAAGAATTATAATTTTTATTTTACAGATGAAGAAACAAGGCTCTGAGAGGTTAAATAATTTGCCCAAGATCAAACAAAAATTAATGTTAGAACCAAATTTTGGACCTGGGTCTCCATTAACTCCAACTCCAGTATTTTTAATCTTGCCTCTAGGGGCGGCTAGGTGGTGTAGTGGATAAAGTACTGGCCTTGGAGTCAGGAGTACCTGGGTTCAAGTCCGGTCTCAGACACTTAATAATTACCTAGCCGTGCGGCCTTGGGCAAGCCACTTAACCCCATTGCCTTGCAAAAAAAAAAAAAAAGTCAGAGAAGGAAACAGTTGCTTGACCTCCAAAATGATGTATATACACAGATGTCTTCATCCAGTAAGGGTCAGAGGAAAAGGCCATCAGTAGTAGCAACTTAAGAATTCCTTCTGAGGGGGTAATGAAGCAGTTATCAATTGACCTAGTAACAACAGAGTTCTGCTGCCATTCTGGGACATGTATACAAGACATGACACAGTCTCCAAAGATTTGTCAGATTTGATTATTCACAGCCACTTTCAATGATTCATATGAGCATAAAAGCCCTTTCCAGAAAGGCATCTAGGAAACACTGCTGAAGATGACAAAGTCACAAAAATTGTGGGCAAGAAATTATAGCCTTTTGGAGCATGGGTGTTGATTTTGTCAGCTCTGCCAATGGAAAAACCAAGGTTTCAGAAGACAGAAGGAGATTTGGGAAGGGAACAAATGATTAAAACACATTGAGAATGTGAAGTGGATTCATGGAATATGACTTCAACAAGGGCTACTAAGAATATACCTGTCTGGAAATTTGTAAATGTATTAAAAAAGACTCTGTACTATAAGGGAGAGTGAAGAACACTGCCCAAGAACTGCATATGCACCAAGCTCAAGACCATAGAGAGTAACTTCAATGGAGGAAGAGGAAGGAAAGTAGAATGTCTGAGTATTTACAAAAGACAAAAACTAAAAGAATCAATGATAAAAATCTCAGATATCCATACAAAGTATAGGTAACAAGCAAGAAGAAGCTTTAACTCTATCCAGTTAGTATAGAGAAAAAATGATGGATGGAGATAGAGTTCTATAGAGGAGCATTGTATGTATGAATCTTCATGTATGAAGAAATTATACATGTATGAGGAAATCCAAGAACCAGAGGGGAAAGCAATTTAAGTATTCGTATGAAAATCAATGGATGCAAAACTAGAATGAGCTCTTCTAGTCATGAGCGTACTGGAACCAGAGCAAAGTCATTGTAAAATTTTTACTGTGAGCTTTTATACTTCAGAAATCAGCAAATGATATAAATTATGCCTTGATTTATTTTTTGTTTATTATCTAAACTTTACAAAGTGATAGGGAAAACATTAATAATATAGATAAGTGTACAGTGAGTTTGGGAAGAGCCCCTTGTTAGCTAAAAGATCCTTGCTTCTAGTTCTGAGATACTTGTGATTGACTCAGTCTACATATGTATATGTGTGTGTGATTATGGAGAGAAAGTGAGAGATAGTAAGAGTATATGGACAAAAGTATACTATAGATCCTTTGAGTAGATTGAGAAAATGCAGAGAGACTTCGGGGAAAAGATCACAAGCCTGGCCTAAAGTCATAAATATAGTAATGGTGGGGGTGGGGTGGAGGAGAGGATGATTCCAAGTAACCAGACCATGGATGCAGAGGGAGTGCCACTGATGGTCTGAGTGATTAATTTTGTGAGCTAGAAAAAGAGAGTGCCTAGAAATATAGGTATATTTTGGTATTCCATGTATTGTTCATTTATTTTAGTCATGTTCAGCTTTTCATGACCCCACTTTGGGTTTTCTTGACAAAGATATGGGATGGTTTGCCATTTCCTTCTCCAGCTCATTTTACAGTTGAGGAAATTAAGGCAAATATGTTAAGTGACTTGCCCAGGATCACACAGTTAGTAGGTGACTAAGGCCAGATTTGAACCCAAGAAGATGAGATAGTAGGGTACCACACAGAGCCAGAGGAGTATCAGTGTGTAAGTGTGGGTATGTGAGCACCCATGTACACAACAAAATGTAGATAAGACCCATTAGGTTTGGGGTAGCTAGGTTGTGCAATGGATAGAGCACTAGGTTTGGAAACAGGGAGCTATCTTCCTGAGTTTAAATCCAACCTCAGACATTTACTAGCAGTGTGAACCTGAGCAAGTCACTTACCCACATTTGACTCAGTTTTCTCATCTATAAAATGAACTAAAGAAGGAAATGGCACTCTAGTATCTTTTTCCAAGAAAATGCCAGATATGGACTTGAAAAGTTAAACATCACTGAAAAGTGCAAACTTATGGTTCAGAAGATAGATATGAAACAGAAATAACTCGAGGAAAAAGGACATTAGTACTTTGAGAAGCATAAACCCTGTGCATTATAAGGTCTAAGGTGGCTAAAGTTCTCAGACAAAGTGGCATTTGAGTAGGACTTTGAAGGCTTTAGGATCCAAGACATTAATGGAACTGAGGAGATTTGAGTTAACTTCTGCACTTCCACAAAAGACTCTTGTGAGCCAAGAAACTAAGTTAACTATAAGTTAACTTTACCCCAGGTGGATTGATCTGGGACTAGGCTATGGCCCCTTTGGCCAAGAAGGATATAAAAACAAGTTTTACAAGTTTGGCTGGGAGCTCCAGAGACCTCAGGGAACTGGCTTGATGACTGCATTTAATCTCCTTACTGGCAGTTTTTTTCTTTTTAGCCCCCTTGGGAACTGTTTTTACCTGGGGATGGTTGGCTATATTTTTTATTAAAGGAATTGTTTATCTGATCCCTTGGCTCTTGAGTGATTCATTTTACCAGATGTAGAACCAAGACCAGTACAGAAAGATAGGAAGGAATTCAACTGGTAGAATGAGGGAAGGAGATTACTTTTAAAATTGAGTTTCATTGATGAAGATTAGAGAGAATCATGAGTGATGAAGCTAGAGGGAGTCCCTAGCAGATAGAGACTCTGAGATTATGTGAGTTTAGAGTCACCCTGAGGTAATGTGAGGACAGAGAGACTCTGGGGATGCTTAGTGTGGAGAAGAGAAGACTCAGGAGGAACATGATAGTTGTCTTTAAGTATTTAAAGATCTGTCACATGGTAGAGGGATTAGATTTGTGCTTCATGACCCCAAAGAGCAATGGAATAAAAGTGCTGAGGCAAATGAAAACCTGACATAAGTAAAAACTTTCACCAAAAGCCCCCCCAAATCAGAATGGGTTGCCTTGAAAAATAAGGGTTTTACTTGGACTTTAGGTGACCAAATCAATGAGGTTATAGAAGGACTTCCTGGACAAGTATGGCTTGGACTGGATACCCTCAGATCCCTCCAAATCCAAGATTCCAGGATTCTATGCATTCAGCTGGGTGACTTGGCCAGGCTGACTGTAATATAATAAAGCAACAGAAGATAACCTTGGAAAGGTAGAATGGTGCCAGATTGAGGAGGACCTTGAAGGTTGGACAAAGGAGTTTGCAGTTTAATTGGAAAATAGAGAGTCACTGAAGGTTTTGGAGCAAATGACTGACACAAGTAGATCTTTCTATAAGAAAGAAATATCTGGCAGAATGAAGTGGTTCCACTCCTGGCATCCCTTTGAGTTAATGTTACTGCTCTGGGTTCATAGGGTCTTTATGAAAGTGAAAAGGAAATTTGATCAACTTCTTCCATGCAACTTAAAAGTCCCTATATTTGATAACAAATGTTTGTTGTAATTAATGAGTCTGAAAGTAAATCAGAATCCATTCTAGGAATGGAAAAATATTAGAATTATGACTTTTCATATCCCAATAAGATTTATTGGGGTTTGCCTTTATTCTAGAGATGGTTGAGCTCAAGAAGGCTGGAAATATTGGGAGGGAAATGGAAGGCTATGCTATAAATCTCTGGATCCACATCCAAAACAATTTGTAGGGGGACCAGAGAAATAGCTCACAAAGATAGCTTCCCATTTTCTCCTTTTGTACAAAAAAAAAGGTCCTATCTCTGATATGTGCTGCTTACTTCCTAGGGACTATAAGATAGCTATTGATTGGAAAGAAAGGTGCTAGAAGACTCAGTGAATGGAATCCTGAAGACCTGAATTTATCTCAGGTCTCTGATATTATTATCTGTGACACCTTGATCAAATCTCTAGACCACTGTTTCCTCAGTTTCCTCAATTGTCAAGGTTGTTATGAGGATCAAATGAAGAAGCTCTTATCACATGGTACATAACAAATATTAGTCATCATTATCATTATTAATCTACTCTCAGATCTTTGTTTTGTAGTCTTCAGAAATATTATTTGGTTGAGAGGCTGAAGGAGGAAGCAAGGGGAGTAGGAAAAGGGATCTGATTCCTTCAATAGGTGATTTTAGGTCTATTATCACAGAAATATGAACTGGTTTTCCATGGACTTGACTAGCCTCTGAGCAAGCCCTTCCCCTTCCAGTTGTGCTTTCTACTTTTTAGACTTGGTCATCATGACTCAGTTTCCTTCTCATCTTTGCAAATTCCTCCATCATGCCAGTCCCCTTCTTTCATTGAGAATCCCTTCTAGGGACCACCATTTTGGGGGGAACAGACTCATGCTACCTTCTTCCCTACCTACCCAAGCTGTGCTTTAGTTTCTATCGACCTGTACAACCAAGTGGTACCTTCCCTCTCCTCTTCTTCAGTTCCCCAAGTCTTCTCCCCACTAAAATGTCATTTTTCTGAAGATAAAACTTACCTTCTTTTTGCTTCTTTCTGTCTCCCCAGTACTTAGCAAAGTGCCTACCACTCAACAAGTACTTAACCCAGGCTTGTTGCCCATTTGTTTGAGAAACTCTCTCCTGTGCAGGTAATTATAAACTGTTGACCTCTACAAAGGTCATTGGGTGTGCCATCAGCTGGGAGGAAAGATTCATTTGTGGAGGTCCTGGCATAACTGCTAAGGCATAAAGATCCTGAGTTTGGAAGAGCCATCTCTTCTGGCATGTCCCCTGGGCATACCTCCTAGAGGGTATGTCTGGTATCCAGCCCTCATCCTAGGTGGAAGGCCACTCCTTTGATGGATAAGCCAGAGGTAGCTTTTCAGTAGGTGAGACCCCATCTTCTGATAATGGAAAGAATAAGGACCATAGTTTGCTGACTTAAATTTGGAGGTTTAGCTCTCTAATCAGACCCCCCTACACACATGCCTGTATAATGAGCAAAATTAGAGAAATATTAATAAATGTGTATGTTAACCTAATTCTATTTTGCTCTTTCTTAAGACCAAACTTTGGAAGTTGTTTGTCCCATATTAGGGTAAATTCTGAGGGTTCTATTTTTAAGGCCAAAATTCAGTGAGGACCCCCTCTTCATTTTTAAGAGTCATACAAAGAACAAAAGTGACTAAGATGGTTTATGACCTGAATTTCTGATTTAACTCTTAGCTCTCCTGAGTCAGTTGACAGACTCTAAGCTTTCTGTAACTGTAATCAATTAGCTAATAGTAGAGGCTCAAGATTTTATATTCAATACTTAACATTGGGGTGGCTAGGCGGCACAGTGGATAGAGCACTAGCCCTGGAGTCAGGAGTACCTGAGTTCAAACCTGGTCTCAGACACTTAATAATTACCTACCTGTGTAGCCTTGGGCGAGCACTTAACCCCATTGCCTTGCAAAAAAATAAAAAATATAAATTTAACATTTGGGGACTTCTTGCATCTAGATGTGGTCAGGGAAAAGTACTATGGGATTGTGATAGCTGTCTTTTTTTCACATTATTTCTCTCAGTATAGCTTCAGATGTCCTTGACTTTTTTATTTAGGGGTTTTGTTTTTTGTTTTTTTGGCAAGGCAATGGGGTTAAGTGACTTGCCCAAGGTCACACAGCTAGGTAATTAGTGTCTGAGGTTAGATTTGAACTCAGGACCTCCTGACTCCAGGGCTGGTGCTCTATCCACTGTGCCACCCAGTTGCCCCCAGACCTTGACTTTTTTGGATGAAATATCTTCTTATTGATTCATTTAGCCCTCATCTTTTTCTAGCCATATCCCTTCCTCCCAAGATGCTACATTTACAGTACTATTACTGTATGATAGCCACTATGCTAAAACCTGATATGGTTAATAAGCACTGGGGAGGTGGGGGGGTGGAGAGAAGGGAAAGGGAGAAGGGAGAGGTGGGTTACAAAATAGGCCCTGATATAGGGTATGAAAAATGGATTGAAGACAGAAGAGAGTGGTGATAGAAAGACTTTTAAGGAGAGTTGAGAGTGTGGTTGTTGATTGGGTATAAGAAGTAGGATTCAAATGAGAATCATAGATATACAGCTTGATCACAGGTCATCTAGTCCAATTCCACTTGACAAATGAGAAAACCTGAAGTGGTGTACAACAGCAGTTCTCCAAGTATCATTCGGGTAACCCCTGGGACTTTCCAAGACCCTTCCTTGAGGTCAAACTACTTTTAATTCCTAACACAATAAATATAACTAGATTTAATATACACAAACAAAATCTCTTTGTGGGATTTGGCGGGGGGGACTTCTGTCATTTTTAAGATCTGAGACCAAAATGTTTGATAATCATTGATGTATAGGAATCAAAGTTAATAAGATAAAGGGAAAAAATCAATTTCACAAGTCAATTCTTTTGCAGGAGAGGTATGTGGCTAACAAAAGATGACAGGAGGAGAGTTTAGTGAATTCTAAACTCAATAAGAATCATCAGTGTAATACTGCAGCCGAAAAACAAACAAACAAACCAATCTAGCACCACCATGGCCTTTGTTAAGAGAGAATGGTGTCCAGAAGAAAGGAAAATCTCACTATGTTTTGGCTTGACCAGATCCATCTAGAGGGATATGCTTAGTTTTGAGTACCCCCCCCCCCCGTTTAAGCAGAACAATATAGCGACCAGAATAAGGAAAGGCCTCGAGATCATACCACAAAAGATGAATTGAAAAGAAATTAACCTTGAAAAGAGAAGATTTAGATGAATCATAAGAGCTGCCTTCATGATAGCTGCAGTCCAGAACTTGTTGAGGTTGGAGGAAATATTTTGTTTTGACTTCATCTCTCCAGATTCTAGCATAGTATCTCACACAAAAGTACTTGATAAATATGGTTGTAGGATTAGATCAGATTGGATCAGCTGTCACTTGGAAAAAGGAATTAGATGTGGTTAGAGGGGAGAACCAAGAACCTTGGATGAAAGGTAGAGAGATAGCTTGAATTCAATATAAGGAAAACATTTCTAATCATTCACTCTAATTAAGAGTAGGATGGGCTACCATAGGAGACAGTAGTTCCTTTTCACTAGAGTTCATTGAGCAAAGACTGGATGGTCATTTGCCAGTTATGTATAGAGTGGACTCTTGTTCAGTAGGGCTAGTTGACCTCTGAGGTCCTTTCCAACTCAGAGTCTATGAACTAATTCAACTGTCTCATTTTATAGAGGAGAAAAATGTGTTTTGTCACTAACCTGCTGTGTGACCTTGGGCAAATATCTTTCCTGTAGCTCAGTTTCATCTATAAAAATAGAATTAATTGTATTTACAAAATTCACCTTTCAAAAAGGTTGAGAACAGGAAATGAGAAAATAAATAAGAAAGTAAACTGAGCTCATCTCCTCTCTCTTTCTTTCAAATCTTCTTTTCCCCACTTTCAGTAGTCCGACTACCCTTTCAGCACTCTTTGACTCCTTCCTCTTTCTTGTCTTCAACATCCAATCAATACCAAAACCCTACCTCTATAACAGTTCTTGAACCTATTCCCTTTTTTCCCATCATCATTTCTCTCACTCAAAACCTTGTCTATCTCTGAGGCTATTACAGTAACATCCAATTGGTCTCCTAGCCCCCATCTCTCCCCCTCACCAGTCTATCCAACACAGGTTGCCATGGTAATCGTTCTAATGCTTGGCTCTGATTGCATCCTTCCTTTGTTCAAAACATTTTCCTGATTCCCTGCTGCTGACCAAACTCTTTAGACAGGCACAGAAAACCTTTCACACTCTCTCCAACCAATTCTGCAGCCTTACCTTCCATTGCTCCCCTCCTCATATGTTCACCCCAATCTCTTTGGTCAAGTGTTACTCTTGATTAGAATTCCCTCCTTATCTTATGACTGCCCTTATTCAAGAAAAAATAAATACACAATCTCAGCTTTATTCAGTATCTTAGAAATAGAGAATAGGATGTTAGACCTGGAAAAGACCTAAGGCTGGAAAGGACTAACATAGGATGTTGGGTTGGGGTGAGAAGAAGAAATCATCCTCTCTAACTCCTCCCTTCCTTCCTGATGAAGAAATAGCACAAAGGAGAGAAGTGCTAAAGATCTCACAGAAAGTTCATGACAGAGAACTTTTAACAAGAAACCCTGCAAGGATGTAAATTCAGTATTATTATTCTATTATCTCTGTCTTTTCCTCAAAGTCCTGCTCTGATCTTGGCTTCTCCAATAGAGCAAAATCTGTCAAGTCATAGTATCTCAGCACTGAAAGGGGCCCAAGGCAATATCTAATATTACTGATCTTTGAATAAATCTCTAGTGAGGAGGAACCCATTCCACTTTTGGACAGCTCTGTTTTGTCTGAAGACTTGAAGTCTGGAAGTGTCTGACAAAGCTATGCTTTGGGAGTCTATCTCAGACTTCTATGTGTTAGTTTTAAATTGGTATTGGTATGAAGTGAAGCATTCATTGATCATTCAGTGGTTAACAAAAGGAATTTTGCCTAGCCATAACATAGAAAGGATAATCAGTGAGGATACTCTAACATCTAATTTAGGTAAAACTCAACTCCCTATGGAGTTGGTTCCCCTCAACTCCATATGGAAATTCCTATGGTCATCACCAGTGACAACTGAATTGGTCTTGGACATTCACCAAACTAAAGAGCTCTGACTCATGTAGGACCTTTTATGCCCTTAGGTCTCTAGAAAGTCAAACCAATTCAGCCAGAGACTACCATCAAAGGAGTCCTGCTTTGGTCCTGTGGGAATTGTGGGAATTGAGTGAAACAGCCACACCAACTCCACCTTGTGACTCAATTCTGAATCTAACTTGGTTCCCTTTTTATTTAACTATGGGTCTAATCCAGTTTCTGCCTTGTGAGAAAACTTTATTCAATCATGGGAATTGTGAAAAAACTTTTATTGTACTACTTGAATCTAGCCCTGCACAGTTGGGAAGCTGTACCACCTTTACCTATTGCCCAGAGTCTCTTTACTAAGGACCTAGAATAAGCTGACCAGACATCCAGTCAAATCCAAAGAGGGATGCAAGGAATTTTCTCATAATAATCCATCTCAAGCAATTTATGTCTTATCTGAAAACTGACCCTATTCTGTTCAATCAGTTACTGTTTCTTTGTTCCTCTGACTTAATACAGAAACTGAGGGGAATGTGGGATACTTCTTTTTTTTCTGATTTCAGGAAATTGGAGTGGGAAGAAGAGAACAATTTTATGGTCATTTGGGGGAAAAACAAACCTAATTTGCACAGGGGACTGAGTTAGGATACTATTTCAGATACATAAGCACTTAATAGATCTCTCCTTCACCTCCTTCCTACAGTAGATTAGCCTAGATAATGAAGTTGGTATGAGGGAAGGCTGGTCATCACTAATCTGACTGCATGGTTATGAGTTTCTCAAGTACAGCAACTCATCTTTTAAGTTATAGAGTTATGTCATCTGCACTAGTGAAGAGAATATCTAGACCCATGAAATCACAAAATGACAAGATCTTACAATGTTTGAAGGTGTGAAACAGATAAGGAAAGCACAGTTAAAGATAGAAGGGAGATCAACATTTTAAGGCTTACTTTCTTTCTGACACTGGACTAAACTGAGGAATACAGAGAGAAAAAAACAAGGAACTTTTATTCCTCAAGTTGCTTATATTCCAATAAGGTAGGCAACATGTACATCTCACAGAGTACATGACATATAGAAAGTAGATATAAACTAGTTTTCGAGGAAGAAAGGCACTGGTAGCTGGGGAAAGGGAAGGAGAAAAGACTCGGAGATGCATGTAAGGATAGTTTATTCTGAAGGGAGGCTTAGAAAAAGGAAGATTATTTTTTTCTTTCACCTGGGGCAATGTCTGTGCACTTTGAAATAAATTATAACTTGCTACTACTGATCTTTAAGAAACTTATCAGCTGATTAGCCATAATTAGACTTTTTGAGAATTCTTTCTTGTTAATACTGAAACCTCTGAATAAGAAGCTGCCACTGATTTTGCCTCACTTGCATCAAAGGTAGAGTCAGCTCCAACTTGTTAGCTGATTGTTAAATTTTCCATGTGAACATTTCTACCTCTGAAATGGGAAAAATCTTACAAATAAAGTGCTTGAATTATTGTTTTATTGGATTTTAGGCTTGAAGTGCTAGAGAAAATGTTATTAAAACAAATTAAAATGGAGTTATGCAAGCATCTCCCCACCAAGGCTGGTTTTTTGGCTTGTTTGTTTTTAGTTTTTGCAAAGCAATGGGGTTAAGTGACTTGCCCAAGGACACAGGGTCAGGTAATTATTAAGTGTCTGAGGCCAGATTTGAACTCAGGTTCTCCTAACTCCAGGGCTGGTACTCCATCCACTGTGTCACCTAGCTGCCCCTACCCCAAAGTTGTTAAACATTTATCAGCATACCTCTACTTAGTATTCCATGTGAAAGATTCACACATATGTTTGTATCAAGATAATCTCTGACAAATGAACCTCTTTTGGTTTGTGCCCTCAGTCATGGTCTTCATCTGGGAACCTTAAATATTGAATCCTTATTGGAACCAGGATCATTGGCTTAGAGTTTGAAGGGAGTTTAGAGGGTCAATTAGACCAACTGTCTTTTTTACAAATGAAAATATTAGTAACATCAGGAGTGTTAGGGACTGTTGTATGTGGGAATACTGTAAATCTTCATCACTTGGTCCCCTTGAGCACCAGGGCATTATTTTACTAAGTGTCATGGGAGTGGGAGTGGATTAGGGATTGGAGAGGTATTTAAGCACTTGTATTTTGGTAAATAAATGGAGAAATTGGAGTACTTGGAGACCTGAGAGACCTTGGTGTAAAGGGAGAACTTGTCTTCCTTGTCTCCCACCCCTCCAATGCTTGCCTGGGGAAAGGATAAGAGAGTCCAGAAAGGGACTCAACATAATGGTGCTGAACAGGGACAAGAAGGTGGAGTTGTCTGAGTGAAGTCCGGAATAAGGACAGCAGATACAAGTAAGAGAACCAGGCATATCCCAGAGTAGAGGATTCTGGAGAAAGTAACAGGTTGATTTGTTACTAGGGAGCTGACTTCAATCAAGAAGGTGTGAAGTGAAAGTGAAGAGACAAATAGTATTCAGCACTGAGGAGTCAGCAGGGAAGTAGAGTCTCTGAGGCAGTGCCCCAGGGGACAACGGAGCTTCTTCTTCAAGCAGCAGTCTGCCACCGAGTACCAACACGGGGAGGGAGAAGGGAAAGCTTTCTTTTTGGAACTTTGAAACCCAAACTCATGTCTCAAAAAACTTATTTTAGAAATCGAGGAATCCCCATGCCTTCTTCCTGGTTTGGGGAGGAGGGGGGTTGGGCAATGACTGTTTTTCAATAGGTTATTGACTGGGAAGCTTGGTGGTTAATTAGTTTTAAAAAGGGGGAAGAAGATTTTCTTCTGGGACTGGGAAATTTGGATTTTGTCTTTCAAATGAAATCTGTGCTTACGACTTATATTTCTGTTGACTGGTCTTGATTGGTTCTGTGTGTATGTGTTGCATTTGAACATCTATAGGGCATTTTACATCTCTCTACTGGCATGGAGAGGTGGGAAAATGTTTCTATATTTTGAGATCTGGTACTGGCCAGGGTATCAATCTCAGCTTGGTAAATATGATACAAGAGAATTGTTTTCTATGTTTGTGTTAGTGTCTAAACTCTGATATAGTTATGTAAACTTAAATGTTACTCCTTTTAGTTTGGGTTTTGAATTTGATTGCTTTGAAAGGTTTTTGTTGGCAAAAGAAAAAATCTTTGTAATATTTGTTTGTAGGTTTGGGATAAAATGTATTTCAAGGAATTTGAGAATATTGTTTTTTACTATTGTTTAATTGACATTTGTTTATACTATTTTTGAACTTTTGTTTACAATTTATGTGGCATTCATTATGTGATAATTTTGTTTCAAAAAAAGACAAGAAGGGGGATATGTTAGGGACTGTTGTGTGTGGGAGCACTGCAAACTATCATCATGTGGTGTCCTTGAGCATCAGAGCCTTGTTTTTACTAAGTGCCACGGGAGCTGGTGTGGTAGAGACTGGGAAGGTATTTAAGCACTTGTATTTTGGCAAATAAATGGAGACTTTGGTGCATAGGGAGAAACTTGTCTTCCTCATCTTCTGCCCCTCCAATGCTTGCCTGGAGAAGATTGAGGGAGTTCAGAAAGGGACTCAACATATGATGTCCAAACAGGAACTCAACACAGGAGATCACATAAGTAGCAAAGTTGGGATTCCAACCCATTTGGCCTTTTTGTGTGAAAGGGAGGGGAGGAGGGCAAAACCAAGGAGAGGATTTCTTCTTTCCTTTTCCTTTTCCCTTCCACCCTTCCTAGAAATGCTTGTCTTTGTCTTTCCTTTTTGGAACTCAAGCCTGACTAGTTTTTTTTAAACTAATTTTTAAGACTAGTTTTAAGTTTGAGCTTTGCCTGCATCTGCATGGCTAAGGTAGATGGGCTTGCAGAAAGAGAGATCAGAGTGCACCTTCCCTGCCTGAGGAGTTGCTTTAAAGGCAGCACTTAATTCAAGAGATCTCCAGCTTGAGGATTCACAGCATAACCCCTGTCCGTGAAGGACTGACTGAGGGGTTAAAGAATGGACTTTGCCAATCCCCCAAATTACTATTGCTGTGAATTACTCAGATAATACAGGAAGGGAGAAGTTCAGTAGCTCCCAAAGTATGGGAATGAGACTAATGGGCTATTTGAATTTTTCTGTAACTGTTCATCAATTTCTGATGAATTCTCTGCATCTTATGATTTTGTAGCATGGATTTCAGTCCAGGCACTTTTTGCATATTGTGTGACTCCAGCTATCATGATTCCAGATGGTGGAGAGAATGCTAAAAGTGCTGTGACACCTGTGAGAGTGAGAGGATGACATTCCATGAGAGAAGATATATGTGGTACCAAGTCTCTTGGGGGCTGACATGCAGAAAGACACAGACTGTGGAAGCTACAAACATTCAGGAGAAGCCAGATCCTCAATATGTCCCTAACTTGCTTCCCTTGGAGAATTAGCTCTTGCATGAGATTGGAACCTCTCTCTTGATTGAGCTGAGAGATAATTCTCCCATTTAAAAAGTTCATTTATCCTTGAGTATTTTCTGATCAATTCTGGTTTTTTGTTGTTTTCTGATTAAATAAATAGTTTGGGTCTCTATTTATTGTTTGAGATAACCAGTTTTTTGGGTTTGTTTTGGGGGAGTTTTTTTGGTTTGTTTTTGCAAGGCAATGGGGTTGAGCGACTTGCCCAAGGTCACACAGCCGCGTAATTATTAAGTGTCTGAGGTCAGTTTTGAACTCAGGTTCTCCTGATTCTGGGGCAGTTGCTCCATATGTGTGACCAGTTTTTGACAGGATGTGACTAAACCAGTGGATGCTAGCTTAGAATAGCCTTCTCTCCTTTTAGGGACAGTGGCCAGGAAAATGACTTTGCTCGGTTCCTATTATAGGTTCAGAATAGAAGTGTTCCCCTTCAGAGTGAAGGGAGCTAGAGGTTGGGGGAGGGGGGTTAGAAAAGGTTTTATGGGAGAAAGTAAGTGAGCTGAGATTTAAAGCCAGCTAAGGATTCTAAGAGGCAAAGTTGAGGAGGAAATGTATTTCAAGCATGAGTTCAAAGACAGAGAGAGGAGATGAAATGTCATATGTGAGGAATAGAGAGATCTGCCTAGCTGGGTTGCATGTCTGGGAGTCTTTGGCTTAGAGATAATGATGATTATTGCTACCAGGAAATCAGTTTAGTATGACTAAGAGGCAGTTGGCGATAAGGTACCAGTGCTCAGGAAAGAGACTAGAATACAAAAGAAATGACATCAAACTTTCTGTGGCCTTTTAAGATTTACCAAGCACTGCCCCTATGGGGCAGGTAGTGCAAGCATGATTATTCCCATTTTGCACATGAGATCAAATACCTGAATGGTATAGTGACTTCACCATAGGACTTACAGTTGGAAGATCTTAGAAGTCATCAGGCTCAAACCCTTCCTTCTACAGATGAAGCACAGAGGGGTCAAGTAGTTAATCAAAGGCTAAAAGGAAGGGGAGGGAGAGAGAGGGAGGTGGGGGAAAGAGAGAAAAAAGGAGAAAGCTCAGAGTAATCTGCACACTAATTTCTTGTGGTCAAAATGTGTGACCTAATGTTAAAAAAAAACAGAAGTGAACACAAATAAGTGAGGAAGGAGACAAAGACAAGTAATATAGCTTTAAAAAAGAAATTGAATAAATCAGGTTTTTAAAAGGTTAAGATGGGTCAAGTCATAATGAAGAGTTATTGTTTCATGCAGTTTTCTTTTTCTGTTTATAGCATATGGAAATATTCATCGGGGGATAGAGCACTGGGTTTGGAACCAGAAGACTGGAGTTCAATTTTGGCCTCAGTCACTTACTAGCCATGTGATCCAGGGCAAGCCACTTAACCTCTGTTTGCCTGATTTTCTTCATTTGCAAAATGGACTAATAATAGCATCTATCAAAGAAGGGAAGCTCTCAGTTTGGAAAATACCTCCGATAATGAAAATTGGAACCCAGTGGTGTGCTGGTAAATGCTTAGCAACTAGCTCTCTAGGAAAAAAATATATGCACAACAGACTTTTAAATGGAACCACTTTTTTAGTTATACCATCGAAGAACTGAGGCAGACAGAAGTTAAATGGTTTCATTTACATTATGAACTTTTTATCTATTACTTTCTTAAGTCTAGACAATATAGTAAACAACAAATGAAGCCTATCATATTATTTGCAGGTTTCTGAGGGTATATGTTCACACAATTTAGCAAAAGGAACTACAAGATGCTTCCAGCTTACTACTATTGGCAATAATTGATAATAGAGTTGCTTGGGGCACTGAGAGGCTAAGTGAATTACCCATAGTCACTTCGTTAGTTTGTGTAGAGCAAAATGTGAACCCAGATAGACCTAAATTCAAGGCTGACTCTCTATTCAGCATACTTCTCTTCAGTGTTCAGTGATGGGTCTTCAGCAAATGTCCTACATCAAGGAGATTAAGATGGTCTATGAAAGTGTCAATGCAGACCTATCACAGAGTCAGCAAGAAAATACTTTAGCCTGGCGGTTAAGTCTAACATAGGCTACTACTTTGGATGGGTACAAATGGTTGGTTAAGACTAAGGGGACGGCTAGGTGGCGCAGTGGACAGAGCACTGGCCCTGGAGTCAGGAGGACCTGAGTTCAAATCCGACCTCAGACACTTAATAATTACCTAGCTGTGTGGCCTTGGGCAAGCCACTTAACCCCACTGCCTTGCAAAAACCTAAAAAGAAAAAGACTAAGGGAACAGAAAATGAAAGAAAATGAGCAGCTAAAAAATTAAGGAAAGGAAAAAAGAAAGAGGAAAAAAGAGCTTATGATCAGGAGGAGGTTAGAAAGAGGGTCCCTTTGGAGAAGTAAAACATCTCCTTCACTGTTAATAAAATCTTATAGGCTTAGAGTTAGAAGAGATTTCAGGAATCATCCATCCACCTTATTTAGCAGAAAAAATAGAGGCTCAGAGAAGTGATTCATTTGTCTAATGGAACTACAGGTCCTTTGACCCAAATCTTTCACAGTGTTCTTTCCACTGTACCACATTGTCTCCCCATTTGTGTTGTGTATGTAATGCCTCAAGATTGTAAGATAGTGTGATACTTGGGTTGACCTCAACGGTCCCCATTTAAGCTTTAATGCCTTAACTAGGTGTGAACATGTCTCCATCACCTCATAGACCTTAGATTAAGTGCTAAAAAGACCTTCTGAATTTAAATACATTTGCAAAAGAATCTTGTTTACATAGACTAAAGAAACTTGACCACAACTCATGGATATAAATTATCAAGCTAGTTGAGAAGAGATTGAGTTGAGAAATTGGAGGCAATGTGGAATTCTAGAATATCTATAAGGAATACAAGTATGACTGTATTGTGGCAAAGAAGAGAGCTATCAAGAAGAGTCACTGGCTCTCCAGCAGATTTGAACTGAGAGAAGTCCTGCAAGAAAGTCAGTTCCTTCCACAACTTCCCCTCCTAAAATCTGTCTATTCATTGTTCTTGTTTTCAGTCATGTCCAACTCTTTGTGACTCAATTCCTTCTCCAGTACATTTTATAGATAAAGAAACTGAGGCAAACATAGCTAAGTGACTTGCCTAGAGTCACACAGCTAGTAAGTGACTGAGGACACATCTGAACTCAGGACTTCCTGACTCTAGACTCAGTGCTTCAATAAAAGTTTGGGATTCTTCTGCATTGTGGTGATGATTGAAAGACATGAAAGTGGCAGAGATGTTCTATCCTTATATACCATAATAAAATCTGTTACTTCATCACTTAGTTACCTGAATTTTATCTCAACTACAGAAACTTGATTTTAACTAGAGATAAGTATGAATATAAAGAGAGTCCCATATCTGCCTAAATGTTAGGAATTTTCTTAACTTGGGGCTCAGAGCTACTGTGACTAAATTCATAACTTTGGTCTAAAATAAGTTCCCTAATTCTAAAAAGGAAAAAACCACTAAAATCTTGAAAATGAGCCATTATATTGTCCAACTTAAAATAATTATTGTAAACATAGGATTTTGGAAAGTCATTTCCCAGGGGAACCTGAACAATGAATCATCGAAAGAGAGTTGTCTGAAGACAGGAAATTATTTTGAATTATTATCTTCAGGAAAGGAAAAGAAGATAAGATTTTATCTAAGGAAGATTTACATCAACATCAAAGAATAGGGAGAATATTCTAAATTGAAAATAAAATGTACAAAGGTAAGGGGTGAAAATTTAGTTCAAGTATCCCAGATACCCATAATGTAATGATGGCCTGACATAGGGTGATTGAAGTGAGAGTGAAGAGACAGAAATAAATGGAAAAAAGATTTCAGAGGTGTATGCTGAGAGGAATACAGACTTAAAAGTTAGAGAGGACCTTATGGGTAATTTTGTCTGAATTTTTCCTTTATTTTTATAAATTAAAATTCTAAGACCCAGAATCTTGCCCAAGATCACAACATAAGTGACAGAAATGGGATTTAAATTCAGAACTTCTGACTCCAAAACTAGTTTTCTTTCCTTTGTATCATTCTGATTCTTGCTAAGTTAGTTGGATATGGAAAAAGTAAGAGAGAGGAAAGCATTAAAGATGTCATCATGGTTCCAACATGACACTGGCAATGCCCTCAAATAGAATGGAAATGAAAATTGGTCCAACCATTCTAGAAAATAATTTGGAATTAATACTAAAATGTAGCTGAACTTTCATTAATTGTGAAAATCAATAGTGGACCCAGAGAACAGAAAATAAAAATATCTCCCTTCTTCTAGCATCCTATAATGCAGAATATTTTAAACACCATCATATTTGATTAGTTTTACTAACTGCATTTCTTCATTTCAATGAAAGATTCAATGATATATTGGGAAACAACCAAGAATAAAACCAAGAAAGCTATCAACACTACTTTAAAAAAAATAAAATTGGAATTTGGAAGAAAAGGAAAGCTTTGGGGAGGGCAAGATAAGAAATTCAATTTGTGGCATGCTAGTTTGAGATGCTGGTAGGACACTGAAAGTGAATATCCAGAGTTCTGGTAAAGTCGAGATTCAATAAAAGTTTGGGATTCTTTTGCATTGTGGTGATGATTGAAAGACATGAAAGTGGCAGAGATGGTCAAGTGAGAAAGCACTGAGAAGGAACAGCAGAGGGTCTGGAACAAAGCCTTAAGACGTGTCCACATAAAAAAGCAGCTGGGAGAAGATGAGGAAGTTAAAACAGGAGTAGCCAGAAAAGTAGAATTATAAGAAAGCGGTGCCAAATCTGAAAGCAAAGGAATGGTGAGGAGAAAGGATGATAGCATAAGAGCATATGAGGTCCAGGGAAGGGTTTTATGTTTTAGTGTAATATGCTTTGACACATTCTGTCAGCTCTTAATGGCTATACATCCTCTTTAGGATTCTAGGGTTATCTTGAGGGACTTGGGATGTCTCTTTTCTTCTTTTTTTTAGGTTTTTTTGCAAGGCAAATGGGGTTAAGTGGCTTGCCCAAGGCCACACAGCTAGGTAATTATTAAGTGTCTGAGACCGGATTTGAACCCAGGTACTCCTGATTCCAAGGCCTGTGCTTTATCCACTATGCCACCTGGCTGCACCCAGGGATGTCTCTTTTCTGCTGCTGTTGGCTTGAGTCTCCTTTATGTTGTATCCTCCTACATGTTAGATGCCAGAAACTAGCCAGCTTCCTAGTTCCATTTTATCATCAATTAACTTTTACAAAGGAATATTTATTTTAATATTATGAGAACAAAGAACAAAAATACAAATAATTCTTTATAACACCTAGAGAGTGAACTCTTCCCTGTACCACCTTGGTCTTTGGGAAGAGTAGGTTCAGACTAAGCTTAGCGCCTACATAGGATTAGTCCCTGCCAAGTTCATAAGCAAATGCATCATCATGGCCTGAAGAGTCCCCATGTCCTGAAAGTGGCTCCTTGTTCCTTGGGTCATTGATGTTGATTTCGCTGCAAAACCTAGACTCTGGGATGCAAGTTTGGTAAGGTACCAGGACACCTGGAGGATTGTTCTGGTCTTTTGAAATTCATCAAATTGGAATCTTCAATTACTTTCCTTAAACTAGACAACATATGCATAGTGAAGGACCAAGAATCATGTGTTGGCTTCATTGGGAATAAGGTCTAACCAAAACCTTTCCTCCTGCAACATTTTCTCTATCGGGACCCCAATCAACAAAGGAGTCAAAAAATAGAGATCAATCAAAGTGGGGAAATGACCAATGCTCTGGGTACTAGTGCTTTTTGAAGGCACCACCCCCAATTCTGGAGTGAACAAGTGGTGACCTCCAAAATTTTGGCTGCATAACCAATTGAAAACTATGTGGTTTTCTCTTATCCATTTCGTTAGCAGAGTGGAAGCAGTTATAGAATCTCCAAGCTTGCTCAGGTCTCTTCAGGACATTTTTACATATCATCACCTTTAAATCCTGGATCTTCCACATGTAGAGTAGCATCAGATCACTCTGGGAATGAATCAGACCCCTGTTGCTTTTAAGATAAAGAATTTAAATTCCCAGAACAGGTTTATAGGCAAAGGGAAGGACTCAATTGAGAGAAAGATTAAATATTCTGCTAGATGTTGGACTTGGATCAGGGAGGGGAGCTGAGGGGAGAGGGAAACAGAGAGTAAGCTACTAGGGAAAGGGGATCTAACTTAGATATAGATCAGAAGACCTATTAAGTTCAAGTTTTGTCACTTTCAATATATATGATTTTGCAGTAAGTGCCTTCCCTTCTCTAGAGTTTTTTTCTTTCTTTAACATAAAGAAGATGGATTAGACCAGGGACTTATTCCCCTTTGGTCATCAGGTAAAGTCTAAGAAATATTTTCAAAATAGCATGTTTAATTGCCTAAAATAAAATACATAGAATTGCAAAGGACTTAACCCTATTGCCTTGCAAAAATCTAAAAAAAAAATTGCAAAGGAAAATAAATGTTGAAATTTGTTTATCAAAACATTTTGGAAGTTCACAGATCCCAAGTTAAGAATCCCTTTTCTACATTATTTCTGGGGGTTTGGCAGGAGGGAGGGAGGATTAGAGACAATCAGAATTAAAAGACTTGCTCAGGGTCACATAGCTAGTGAGAGTCTGAGGTCAAATTTGGACTCAGGTCCTACTACCTGCAGAGTCAGTGTTCTTTATTCACTGCACCCCCTAGCTACACCTGCCTCCATGATCTCTGAAGTTCTTCCCTCAACTAGCATTCTTTAATTCTGTATATGTAAATTTGAGTATATGAATGTGGAGGATGAGAGAACATATGATTGTTGGAGCAATTCCCTAGAAGATCCTAAAAGGAATGATGTCAAAAGCACAGAAGGAACTCACCTCAGAGAAACTGGATGATCACCCCAACCTCTGAGACCTGAAGGAAGGAGTTGAGAAGATTGGTAAGGATATAAAAAGGTTCAAAAGAATAAAGAAGAGAGCTGTAGGGAATTCATATCAGAGGGCATTGTTGTAGGTCAAAATAGGTCATATGAAAGAAAATTCCTTGAGCCATCCATTAAAGTAGTAGATAGCATTTTGGACTTGGAATCAAGACTTGGGTTCTAATTCTGAATGATACTCTGTGATTATAAGTTTGTCATTTATTTAATTTCTCTGAGACTCAGTTTCCCAATATGTAAAATGGGGATACCTCTCACAAAGTTGTTGATCTCTCAAATGAGATCAAATATGTAAGGCATTTTACAAAATTTTTGTATATGTGTGCATGTGACACACCCATACACATATACGAGTATTTGGAGAGGAAACTAGACCTCTGATTTTCTTGGTGCAGAAAACTCCCAATGAAGAGACTCTCTCTACCAATGAATATCAATTCTTGCCCTGAAATTTAATCTTAAAAAGCTGCTTGGGGCTTCGAGATATTGTGACTTGTCACAACACTTCAGTCACAAGCTAGATTAGAACCCAGGTGTTCTGACTTCAAGGTCAAGCAATCTATCCAAAACACTACATAACTGTCGAGTGACATGACTACTCAGGGACTTGGGGGTTGTGAAGCCCCTGTATTTTGGAGCAGGAAACTACCAGTTCTTAGTTCCCATCTGACTGGAGTTATTGCAGCTACCCTGAATTGAGATCTGGGACTGTGTCTCATATAGTGTTAACTACAAATGGAAGAGTGGATTCCTAAGGCAGGTTTGACTGTTCAGTTTTGAATTAGAAGTCCTGCCAATTAAAGGTACTTTCTCCAACTTGTTCAAGAGCATAATCAGAAATAATATCAGGAGCACACAGGAAACAGATTTTCAAAGGGCCACCTGGGCTTTGCTTCTCTCGAATCTTCTAAAGCTGCTTGTTCAGAACCTCGAGTTTCTGTTATCCCAGTTTCTGTAGACCAGGCTGCAAGTGATCCACTCCAAAAGGTAGTGTGGCTCCCAGCTCTCTGACGGACTGTTCCAGATGGATCCTGAAGTTAATCACAGCATCCCATCCACATCTCGCATTTAGAAGGGCACCTGCATCACCACAGGACACAGGCTGAATGAGGAGAACAGGAGTTTCTATACTATCTGTCTCTCATTTAGGGTCATTTGAAAGTATGTCCTCCCTCTGTTGGGGAGGATGGACAGCAAGCAGCAAACTCTTTGATGCTGTGGTTGTGATGATTCAACACTTTAATAGTGGCTCTGTCACTAGGCTTTTCAGCTCAGCTTGACCAAGGAAACTAATAGACTCTTTCTACCTCTTTTTTACTCAGATAGAAGTGCAAAGATGGTCTACTTAAGACCTTTCACTCTCAGGTCTTCATCACTTCTCACCTAAACTATGTCAAACTGCTAATGGTCTTCCTGCTTCCAGTCTCTCCTGTCATCCTCTACACAGTTCTCAAATTGATATTCCTGAAATAAAGCTCTGACCATATCACTTCTCTTCTCAGAAATCCTCAGAGTTTCCCTATTGCCTCTAAATTAAAGTACAGACTCTTCCATCTGGGATTTAATATCCTCCGCAATATGATACCCACTTACCTCTCCTGTCTTATTTCATATTATTTCTCTTCACAGTCTCTCTGTTCCAATTGAATTGGTCTATCAATCAATAGGTATTAAGCACCTTCTCTCTGTCAGACATTGCTAAATTCTGGCCCACTAGATGCCCCCAAATAAAACCTCCTTATCTTTCCTTTCAGTGTCTTTATAAAAGTGGTCCACCATGACTGGAGGAAATATGAATCACTTCTGGCTCATAACCTCCCTAAGTTCCTACAAAACTCACCTTCACATCCAGTGATTCTGAACCCCTTCCATTCAAATTTTCATCCAAGTTACCATTCAAATTCCAGCTTTATCCCCCACCCTCTTATTCCTTATTTCCATTTCCCTTTACCCTCCTATTCCAAAGTCCCAACCAAATAATATACTCTCTGGAATGTCTGTTCCATAGACAACAACCTGCCTTCATCCAAAATTTTTTTTCTCCTCCTCTTTCCATTTTTCTGCCAGCCCCCAAGATCTAGCTCTCCCATGATAATGCAACCTCCCTGTTCATCCTTTCCAGAACTAGCTGATCTCTCACTAATTTCCTTTGGTTCATTGGTCCAGTCATAGGAGTTGGAATGCTCCTCACTACCCATTGATACTTCCAGATTCTCCCTCTACCTCCACCACTCAGTAATCTCTTCTCCTTTGAGAGAGATGCAATACACACCTTCTACCTATTGAAAAACATGTTAGCTATTTTCTACAAACTTCCAGATGCTCCTGCCTCCTTCAATGAATTCAGTACACAATTCATAATTTTTCTCTCTTCCCCAATTCTTGTTTTCATAGTAGGAGTCTTCAACACATATTTTTATTGACTGACACGCCTTCAGACACCCTTGTCACTCAGTTCCTTAACCAACCAATTAGGAGGATCTCCTAATTCTCCACCTAAGCTTATCCACAAGTGCATCACTTCCAAGTTCAATAATTCCAAATTTTCCTTATCTCATTGACTTTACACTTCTCCCTTTGCCTTCCCATACAAAGTCCACTCCTCAACCCCTCAGTTCTTTCCAAGATCTTCATCCCCATACTAGCCACTCTCTTTTTTTTATCTTGACTTCTTGAGGAGCCAGTCCAATCCTAGACTCTTCTCTTGAGTTGAAAAGGCCCTCCATATCATAGACAATTATGGCCTGTCAACCCTCAGCCTTGGATCATTCCCACATCCACTGTTGAACAACAGTGAAGAAAATCATGTAACCATTCTGATTGGACCCACTACAAATTTTTGTTGCACAATCTCATCTGGGTCCTCGTCACCATTAGACAATCTTTGTATGCCTCCCTTATCAATTCACTATCCCACTCTCTACAGTGGTTCTAATACATCTTTCAACAAATATCTCTTGATTCTCTCAACTGAGAACCTGGTCTCATGTTGTACAGAAAAAATTGAAGTCATTTCCTAATGACTCTTCCTTATTGTCTGTCACTAAGATCCCTTCTGCCACTAATTCTTTTAACCCATCTCACAGGAAGAGATGGCCTTACTGCTTTCCAAAACCAACCCCTCTACTTGTTCAAGCAATCCCACTCCATCCTAACTCCACTCTGTCAGACTAATGCTCTCTTATCTTCAATTTCTCAGTCTTCTGATTCATTCTCTACTGCTACAAACATACCCACCCTCAAAACACTAAAACCCTCATTTACTTCTTCCATTTCTGCATACTAGCATCCTATATCTCTTCTTCCCTTTGAGACTAAACTTCTTGATATGATCCACAATCTATGCCTCCATTTTCTCTCCTCCCACTTTCTTCTTAATCACTTATAATTTCGCTTGTGACCTCATCATTCCATTGAAACAGCTTTCCCCAGTAACCAATAGCCTGCTAATTGCCAAATTCACTGACCTTTTCTCAAACTTCATTCTTTTTAACCTCTCCATAATTTTTGGCTCTAATGATCCCCCTCTTCTCCTTGATTACTCTCTTCTCTCTAGATTTTCAAAACAACACTCCTCATTCTCCTCCTAATTATCTGATCATTCCTTCTCAGTCTTCTTTGTTGGATCATCATTCAGCTCATGCCCACTAACTGTATGTGTTCCATAAGTCTCTGTCATGGGCCCTTTTCTCTTTTCCCTCTATGCTATTTCATTCAGTGATCTCATTGGCTCCCATGGATTTAATTTTATCTCCATGATAATGATTCTCAAATCTACCTATGAAGTTCTAACATTTTTTAAATTTCATTTATCCAAAACTGAATTTATCTTTCCCCCAAATCCTCCCCCTTCCAAACTTCCCTATTACTATGAAAGATATCATCATTCTCCCAGGCCCTAGGTATCATCATTGACTCCTTACTATCTCTCACCCTTTGCCTCACATATCCAATCACCTTAGCAGTATCTCTAGAATGTCCTTTTCCCTCTTCTGAGAGCTAGGTGTTAAATATTACCAGTATGCACATCCCTCTTCCCCTAATAATTGTATGTTAGATTTAATTGAGTCTCTCCTGGCCATGAATCAGTAAGTTTGAGAAGCACTGATTTACCTTCTCATAATTCATATAGGATTGCTTATAGTCTGATCAAGTACCCTAGTGGCAGTAATCCAGTTTCTGTCATTCCTACCTGATTATTTTTGTTCAATGGAGCTTGGTGTGATTTCTTTAAGGGGTCACATCCCTTTCATTTGGCCAATATTACTACCTTATGACCTCATCCAATAGCTGGACCTACCACCTATTGGTCATGTGCCAACTAGATAGAGAAGATTGACTTAATTTTTCTAAAGTCTCCTAATTTTCTAAAATCTCTCTGGAGAAAGACCCTGACTCTTGACCATTCTTTTATCTGTTAGGCACATTGTTCCCTTTGTATTAAAGATCATTTTTATCCTTTCTACCAAGGCAAAATTTTGGTTTAAAAAAATTAAAATCCTGATAGAATGGGGTATACATGAGCATTTTGATAATTTAAGTATTATTATTATTATTATTATTATTATTATTATTATTATTATTAGGAATTATTATTACCTAGACTGAAAACCAGACTTAAGAAAAGTGAGAGTTGGGGAACCCTGAAAGGGATTCTCAAAGGTAGCTCAGGGTTCTGAGCACCACCTGGAGGTTTGTGCACAGATTACACTCTGAATTCTAGCCCTTCCCATAGGAGGCACATGTCCTGAGTCTGTTCTTCCCTCTCACTGTGTAAAGCAGGTTCTCCTCCTCTATATAGGAGAAAAGATTTTACAAGCAGAATACAGAAAAAACACAGAGAAAAGTCATACCTCAGGCCATGACACTCCCTTTTCCACCTCCCTAATCCCATTCCCACAGAATTCTATGTGGTTCTTTAAGGGTTATTATGTAGTCACATGTAACTAGTGAATCAAGTAACACTGGTGGAACTCATTCACCATGTCTTACTGTCAAAAGTTTGCCACCTGAGGATGATACGGTACAAGAACCTCAGTGATACGGGAAAGACCTGACTCTAAGAGGTCAAGGTCTCCCTTTGATCTCCAACCATCCTGACCTCACCTTGGGGTAGTGAGAATGGTGTCTTTGCACAACATTCCCTCA
The DNA here is from genome assembly GCF_037893015.1 of Macrotis lagotis. Lineage (NCBI taxonomy): Eukaryota > Metazoa > Chordata > Mammalia > Peramelemorphia > Peramelidae > Macrotis > Macrotis lagotis. The sequence continues at coordinate 429,773,150 of NC_133658.1, read as the reverse complement.
CTTTAATCAGTCTTATGTGCAAATTATGATATCACTTTTCTGATGTCATAGTCCTCTTCAATACATAAGTATTCATATTCATATTCAAATTCATAAGTAAAGCATTTTGGTTGGAGAGCCAACCTTTCTCCTCAGAACTTATTTTGACTGAACCTTAAATGACAATTAGTCCTTCATACTCTAACTTGAATTTCTTTTGCTCTCAACTCTCTGCTAAACAAACATCTAAATGTGTCAAGCAGCTAATGTCTGAAAGCACATACTCAAATATACCATTACTTCAAAATCTTGAGATGAATGATGCAAAGAATGTGAATGATCAGTGCCAGCACCAGAGCTGGAGGACAATACCCTGTTGAGAAAAAGTGGAAGGATTCATAGAATTTTAAAATGGAAAAGAAATTTTTTATTTGATTTTTCTCACTTTAATAAGCATTTATTTTCTCTCCTTTCTACATTCACCCCTTCTACACACACAAAATGGAAGGGAGAAAAAAAAAGACAAAACCCTTGTAACAATTGTGCAGAGTCAGGCAACATAAATTTCCACATTGGCCATGTCCCAACTGATATGTTTCCTTTGACACTTAAGTCCATCATCCCTCTCAGGAGGCTCGTGATCCTTGGTGATTTGGAATCATGGTTGGTCCTTGAGTTGATCTAAGTTCTTAAATTTCTCAGGTTATTTGATTTAGCAATGCTGTTGTTTGTCTATAAATTGTTCTTCTGGTTATGTTCTATTATTGGAAGGCATCTTAAAAGACCACCAAGCTGACTTTGCCTTATTTTCCAGTTGAAGAAGCTAAGTTGCAGAAGGGCTAAGTCACTTTCTTCATGAAATGAGTGTTGGGGTGGTGCCAGTATTTCTGAATCAGGGTATTCCCTTATTGATTCTCAGAATGATTCTGTGAGGTGAGTACTATTATCACCTTCAAGAGAACCTGAGTTCAAATCCAGTCTCAGACATATAATAATTACCTAGCTGTGTGACCTTGGGAGTCACTTAACCCCATTGCCTTGTAAAAAAAGCTAAAACAAAAAAAAAAAAACATACCAAGAAGAGTGACTCATCGGGTTGGTGTTGTTAGGGGTCAGCAGGCTCCAGAGTTCGGATCTTCCTCACTCTCCTTTATTCACTGTACCACCCAGCTGCCATATGGTCCTATTTTACATTTATCACCTTATGCTATTAGGTATAAAAGTCTGTGAGGTGGCAGCCCCAGATCTGGAATCGTGAAGACTCCTCTCTGCTGGTTCAAATCTGGTTATGTGACCTTAGGCAAGTAACTTTCCCCTGTTAGTCTCACTGTCCTCATCTGCAAAATGAGCTGTGGAAGGAATGACAAATCACTCCAGAATCCTTTCCAGGATTGACCTCCAATTGAGGTCATGGAGAGTCACACATGACAAATAACTGTTACATATTCACATACCCATGTCATATTGAAATTCCACCCTTCAAGGCCTTGATCAATTATCACCTCCTCCAGCAAGTCTTTCCTAATACTCCAAATCACAAGATTTCTCTCTCTATGGAAGAGTACTTTTATGTGTAATTTCCATGGCCCATATTAACACAGACTCTTGGATGGGATAGCATTTTGTTTGTTGAAAATCAGTCTTCCTGGCTCCAGGTCTGGCACTCTGGCACTCTGGCACCACCCAGATGCCCATGATATAGCAGAGGGATATTCTCATTTGGGGCCTATAACACTTGTTTTTTAAAAATATTTTGATGACTATATCTCAAGAGAATTGATTTTCTCTGTAATCCTTTGCATTTAAAAACATGATTCTGAGAAGGTTTTTCCCCTAGGAGGGGCACAGGAGTGGGTCAAAGGGATTCATAGGGGGGGGGGAGGCAGGAAGGTAAAGAACCCTTGATTCTCTGGGCCAGACACTAAACTTTTTCCTGAGGATATGATCATGTTGCCAGACCCTGCCTTCAAGGAGTTTAGAATCTAAAAAGGGTAAACTATATGTATGAGAAAGGGAAGAAAATGGGGGGAGAGAAGAGCTGCCCACAGAATTCTCCAGAAGAAACTCAAAAGAGAAAGGAGAAGTTCATTATCACCTAAGGAGGTTATGGGGATGGAAGGGTGCTCCAAAATTGAATTTTGAAAGAAAATTGCCTTTTTTCTTCCTATTTTAAAAAATTCTGAACTTAACAAAAAAAAACAGACAAAATGAGCATTTCCATATGCAAAGTAGAAGAGAAAGAGAATTGTCCATGAAGCTGTGAATCTCTATTACATACTACTTGCTTTTCCTTTTAAGTTTAAAATGAATTCCAACATGTGGCTCAGAAAACTGTTCTGTTGGTCTGTTTCTCATTCTGGCCTTTGTTCTCTTGGGCCTTAAAAAAAAAATGCTTCCATGAATCTATTTTCATTTTCTTTTTTGCAAATGTATCACTTATAGGCACTCCCCACCCAGCACCTTGGAGGGGGAAAAAAAAGAAAATGAAAACCCTGGTAACAGGATGCATAATTAAGCAAAACAAATCCCCACATTGGCTATGGCTGAAAAGACTTGTTTCATTCTACCCCTTGAGTCATCATCACCTCTGTCAGAAGGCTCAGTGGTTCTCTAAAATACTGGTTAAAGAGAAGAGAGAAATTCTAACAGATGGAGGAAGGACTAGAGTGTTGCTCCAGGAAAGAAAATTGACCTAGGGCTGAGAAGACCTAGTTCAAGTACCAGATCAGCCACATCCCAACTGCAACCATAGTGAAAGTTGCCCCTTTCTACATCTGAGTTTGCTCATCTATAGAAAGAAAATAACTTCTTTGGGCTGCTGTGAAGATGCCTTAAATTATAAAGTACTTTAGAAATGCCTGCTACCATTTGTGTTCATGGTTTGTCTTCACTCCCTGAGGGCAGGCAAGGTACCAGAAGAGAACACCAACCATCAGCCAGACACTATGCTAAGTATTTTGCAAATGTCTCATTTGATCCTTAAAACAGCTCTAGGAGGCAAATGCTATTACTATTCACATTTTACAGCCAAGGAGACTGTAGCAGACTGTAAAGTGACTTGCCCAGGCTCACACAGCTAGTACGGACCTGAGGCTAGATTTGAAACTCAGGATTTCTTGTACTTGATGCAATGAGTCACCTACTTAGAAATAGGAATCTTATTTACCTTTGTAACCCCAGGATCGAACACCCAGGAAATGTGCTCAGGAATTGTTTGGTGATAACATATCAATGCCAGTGGTCTTCCTTGAGTTGAAACTGCCAGTTCTTGAATGTCCAGGCTGCTGCTAAGGTGACCACCCCCATCCAGCAGGACTCCCAATCTGCCTGACCTATTCAGTCAAAAAGTCAACTTGCTTTGGATGGAGGCCCAGGCTGAACCTAAATGCTGTCCAGCAGCTGTCTTGCCAACAGAAATTAATTCATATCTGGGCTAAGGGGAAACTCTTTGGCAGGAGATTTAGTACCTTGGGGCTTCTCCAGTGAAAACACATGGTTTCTAGCAAGAGAAGGGCCCATACCTGGACCTCCCTCTCTAGTGCCTCTTGGATATTTTTCATCCCTATTCCTGCCAGTGGTCCCAGTGGTTCTGAGTTTCAAGACCTAAAGTAGTCCTTCCCTCTTCCCTCTCCATCAACCCCTGGACCAAATCCCAACTATGATTCTGTCCTTGTTCTCAGAACAGAGCAATCTTAAGGATGTTCTGGCAATTGTGCCAGTTCTGTACAACCCAACAAGGATTTCTTTCCTTTTTTTTTAAAGGATTTATTTCTTAAACATTTCCTCTGTATTCAAGGCCCCAGGTATTCAACTTCGGGGTGGAAAAGGGAAGAAATCTTGCTTCTCAGTGAGTTTTCTACATTCCTAAAAACCATTTTCAATTATTTGCAGCCTTCCAAGACTGCAACCACTCCTCCCAATCTAAAGTCAACTATAAAGCACCAAATCTTGACTGGAATTCTCTAGTTAATTATCTCAGCATTTGACTTTGCTAAGGGGATCTAGCTTCTCAGGGAAGTAATAGTGAATTGTTTCAGTTGTCTAGCTCTCTGTAACCCCATTTGGGATTTTCTTGGCAGTGATACTAGAGTAATTTGCATTTTCCTTCTCCAGCTCATTTACAGATGAGGAAACTGAGGCAAACAAGGCTAAGTGATTTGCATAGGGTCACACAACTAGTAATGTCAAAGGTCAAATTTGAAGTTACATCCTCCTGACTCCAAGGCTAGCACTCTATCCCATTCTATCGTTTCCACCTAGCTGTCCTGAACTTCTAAAGTAGAGGGAGGTGTTCTTAACATAAAGGTCACAGACACATACACACACACACACACACACACACACACACACACAGAGCAAAAGGGTTTAGAAAGCGTTGGTTGAGAACTTGATTGGGAAAAAGGTTACATCTTTATTTTTAGTAAACTTACTGAAATTTAGCATTTCCCAGGGGCAGCTAGATGGCATAGTGGATAAAGCACCAGCCTTGGAGTCAGGAGTACCTGGGTTCAAATCCGGTCTCAGACACTTAATAATTACTTAGCTGTGTGACCTTGGGCAAGCCACTTAACCCCATTTGCCTTGCAAAAAAAAAAAAGAAATTTAACATTTCCTTAAATTGTGAATTTTAAAATAAAAATTATTAGTAGAAAGGGTTCATATATGTTCCAAACTACCAAAAGAGTCTAGTACACACACACACACCACACACACACACACACACACACACATATTCCTTAAGGTCTTTTAGTACCATCAAGTGCAGTTTTGTCTTGGATAAAATATAAACCCTCCCAGAGAATTTGTCTTTGTCTCCATTTTCAATAATACCATCATTCTTCTTTCAGTTTCTCAAACTTAAAAGATGGATGGATGGATGAAAATGAATGAGTCAGCAATAATAAATATTTTAAACTCTGATCCTCTATGGGGAGCAAGAGCATTAACGTGTATGGCAAAACTATAAAACTCTTATTCCATATCTATTTTTCTCTGACAAAAAGTATGCTCTTTGAGTGAGGAAGGACAGAACAAAAACAGATAATGGGAAGTTGAAGCCCAAGATAATGAGATGACAAAGAGTACCCAGCTGTTGCTCAATTAACTCCAACCAGCAATCCTCCCAGAGTCATCTTTCAGAATGCTGAGAGAAAGGGTGTTTGTGACTGTTGGGTTGCTGTCAATGATCTTTGAAAAATCATGGAAAAGAGGCCAAAGACAGAGGAATTTTCCAATATTCCAAAAAGGGGAAGATGATAAATTCTTCAAACAACTGCCTGGAGACTTTACCTTTGATTTCTTGCAAAATTCTACAATTAATTATTGAAGAGCTGATTCATGAAGGGGACGGAAAAGGAAATGGAATAAGTATTTATATCATGACTATTATGTGCCAGGCACCATGGTAAGTGCTTTTTACAAAAATTATTTCATTTGATCCTTGAAAATCACTCTGAGAGATGGGTACTATTATTATTCCTATTTTACAATGGAAGAGACTGAGACAAAAGGTTAAGTGACTGGTCCAGGTCACACATCTAGTAAGTATCTGAGGCCAAATTTAAATTAAGGATTTCAGCTTCCAGACTCAGCACACTATCATCTGTGCCACTAGCTACCTGTGAACACAGAAAAGATACAACAGTCAATAATAGCTGAAAGGGCTTCATAGAAAACAGGTCAAGCTAGTCTAACTTCATTTTCCATTTTTTTTACAAAGAATTTTACACACACACACACACACACACACACACATATATACAAATATTCACATATTTGATCCTCATAACAACTCTTTAAGGTAGATGTTATCATTAAGCCTCATTTTAAAGATGAGGCACATAGAAGTTAAGTGGCTTGCCCAGGATCATGAAATTAAAAAGTATCTTCCTCTTCATTCTATCACCAAGAGTCATAAACTGATGAATTGGGGAAATGCTATAGACACAAGTGTCAAACACTTGATTCACAACACTTCTCCCAAGAAGAAAATGTAATTGGGAAATATTTAACAAAATAAAAAAAATATGGTAAATGTTATTGTTAACATGGTTTTCTAAGTCAATATACCTGCAACAAAGATTTTTAGGTATAGGTTTATTTATTTATTTAGTTAGTTAGTTAGTTTTTAGTTTTTGCAAGGCATTGGGGTTAAGTGGATTGCCCAAGGCCACACAGCTAGGTAATTATTAAGTGTCTGAGGCCAGATTTGAACTCAGGTACTCCTGACTCCAGGGCTTGTGCTCTATCCACTGCGCCACCTAGCCATCCCCTAAGGTATAGATTTGAATTCAATTTGAATTTGATACTTTGCAAAGATAAAATCTATTAGGATTTCAGCAAAACATTTGGTAATTTTGTATGCTATTCTTATAAATGACAGAGAGATATGGGCAAAATAATAAGAGTTGAGTTTATGAGACTCAATGAATGATCACATCCTTAAGATGTAGGATGACTTGGTTTGTGCTATTTAAATTTTTTTCATCAACAACTTAGATAAAGATATAGATTATATAATTATTAAATTTCCATATAAAAATATAAGGAATAGATAGCTTATCTGATGATAGGTTAGGATTCAAAAGGATATTGGTAGCTAGAATCTAATAAGATAAAATTAAATAGGGGAAAAAATGATCAATCTTATATTTAAATTAAAAGTAACAATAATTAATATACAGGTATGGGGGGGGTGGAGCTAGACAACAATGATATGAAAAAAGATCTGAAAATTTTAGTGACCTTCAAGTATTTGAAGGTATATAGAAGAGGAGTCTAGGTGGTTCATTGGATAAAGTACTGAGCCTGGAGTCAGGAAGTCCTGAGTTCAAAGCTAATCTCAGACACTTAGTAGCTGGATGACTCTGGGCAAGTGAACCTGTTGACTTCAGTTTCCTCATCTGTAAAATGAGCTAAAGAAGGAAATGGCAAACCACTTCAATATCTTTGCCAAAAAATGTGAGGTCACAAAGAGTACAAGGTGACTTAACAAGAGCAACCCGCCACCACCACAACATTGATTAGATTTATTATCCTTGGCCCCAAAGAAATGATCTAGGAATAATAGATAGGAGTGAAAGGGAGATCCAGGTTCTGTGTAAGGAAACATTTTCTAGCAATTATAAGCAACCTGAGTAGAAGGGGCCAGCTCAGGGGGTAGACTGGAAGTCTTTAGTAAGAGGCTGAATGACTACTTGTAAGGAAAGTTGCAGGGAACGTTCCCAATTAGTTATGAGTGGAAATAGTGTCCCCTCAGGTCCAGAGGTCAATCTGACCCCCTCATTTTATGGAGGAGACTGAGGCCTAGGACAGTATGGCTCTTGGTCATATAGGTAAATGACAGGCAGGATGTGGTCCTTCTGATTCTCTAGCCAGGGTTTTCAAGTTCTTATTTTGTTATTCATGATCCTCTAGAATTCCCAAGCCACATCTCAGCCTATTTTCCTTTATTCCCTTATGTAAATCCTATTCTCCAAGTCAGTCTGGATGACTGGCCATTCCTTGAACTCTGCATACACAGTCCATTCTATGCCTTTGTTCAGGTGTTCTGACCTGCTCTGAGGAAAAGGTTACACTCCTCCTCTGGACTGTGTTTGGGTTTGGCTTTTTTCCTGCATTGATTTTTGTATGCGGGGGAAGGTGTGGGAGGGAAGAGCAAAGCAATTATTCTCCAAGCCATGGTAAAGACTACTGATCTTCTAATAGGATTCTAGGACTGCAGAACCAGAATAAGATTCTGAAAATTGATGGAAACGGGGTAGGAGTGAAGACTGGCCAATGAAGGTCCAGTCCTTGAGGCATGCACAATCTTGCTCTATTGGTGCCCAGAACTACAGCCCTAAACTCCTGCCCCTTCCATTGATCATTTAGTTCTCTAACTTGCTGAGCATTGAGCAAATCACCTTTTTCTGAGTACCCAGTTTCCTTCTCTGTAAAAGGAGAGGACTGAACAAAATAGTCTGTAAAATTCCTTGCATCTCTACCATTCCGTGATCCATATTTTTTTCTGATCCTCAAATCCCTTCCAGTGCTATCATTTTCCAGTCTAGCCAAGGGTATTGTGATCCCTTGATTAGAGCAGTGGAAGAGAACTCCCCTCCTACCTCCCTTCCCCCCTCCTAGGTCTGCCTAGCTTTCTGAATGAGGACTGATCTATTTATACACAAATCCTGAGTCTGGAAGCTGCTTTATTCTGATTTGATCTAGATTAGATCAAGAACTAGCTCCCTTTGTATCCAGGGAAGAGTGAATCAGAGTAGACTTGGGGGGGGGGGGGGGGGGGACAGTTTAAACAAAGAAGCCAGATGGACTTCCCCAGAGTGTTTCCTCTTCCCCTCACCTCACCCCTTCCATAGCAATTACCACAGAGACGTTTACTGCACAGAATGAAATGTGCTATTCCAATATTTTAGGAGGGTCTCAGCCCTGGAAGGAGAAGACTTTGAGGAAGCAAGGGTCTTCAGACCCAGAATCTGCCAAGAATCAGATACACAACCAAGGCATGCACGGAGAGTAACCTTTCATAAAACATTAAGAGCTGAGTGGGACCTAGGATCCTACAACATCAACTGTTAGAGCTAGAAGAGATTATCTTGACCAAGCTTTTCATTTTTTTTAGTGGGGGGTGGGCAGGGAGTGGGAAGGCTTTAACACTTATACCATAGTCATATCCTCTTGGTTCTCCCTACCCTGAGCATTTATTTCCTCACAAACCAGGAAAACATATAAGAAAAGCCCAATGACTGTGTAGGCAGCTAGGTGGTGCAATGGTTAGAATTTCAGTCCTGGAGTTAGGAAGGCCTGAGTTCAAATTCAACCTCAAACACTTAGTAGCTGGGTGACCCTGAGCAAGTCACTTCAGCCTGTTTGCCTCAGTTTCCTCATCTGTAAAATGAGCTAGAGAGGGAAATCAGTTTCTTTCCAAGAAAAATCCAACTATAGTTACAAAGAGTCAGATATGACCAAAATGACTGGATAACAACAAGTAGCAACTTCATTTATGGTGTGTCCCACGTCCCACATCCATAGTTCCCTCACCTTGCTACCAAGAGAAGGAAGGTGTGTTTTCTTACTCATTCTTCAAGAACAGAGACTATTCACTACAACTAATCAGAGTTCAGTTGGGTTTTTTAAGTGCTTTTATTTAAATTATTGTAACCCATAAAATGGACTTTACATCCCCTATAAAATAGGGATGATAATAGGACCTCCTTCTCAGGTTGTGGTGAGGATCAAATGAGATATTTCTGAAGTCTTTCACACAAATGCCTGGTAAATAGCAAATGTTAAAGAAATGTTAGTTCTTATTCTCTTCTGCTTTTTTTTCTCTAGCATTTCATGAGAGTGAATCCTCTCATCCAAGTCCTTATTTTACACAGATAAGAAGACTGAAAGCTCAGGGCAAGCTCATGACAAGGTCAACATCTTGACAAGCCCAAGTTCACTGGATGAGTCAATGGGACAAGAACCCAGGTGGCATTCATCTTTATCTTTGCCCAGACTGAAGATGGTGAAGATGATATTCTTCCACCACCACCACTCCCCGGGCTTTGAACTATTCTAGAAGTGAGGAGGATGAGGTTTGACACTCTTGTCCAAGAACCTTCATACCCACTATCTCATAATTGTAAAATGCTTAATTATCTTGCAATGAAATAGAAAGGAGCTGGTTGGCTATATTGTTTTTGTTGAGTCCTTTTTCAGTTGTGTTTGACTTTCCATGACCCCATTTGGGACTTTCTTGGCAATGATTCTGGAAGGAATTTTACAGATGAAGAAGCTGAGGCAAATAGGGTAAAGTGACTTGCCCAGAATCATGCAGCTAATTTTACCTCAGGTATTCCTAACTACAGGCTTGCCCCTGATTGACTAATGACTTTGGTCTTATTGTTTGACGCTAACCACCAAACAAATGGGTTATAGATTTTAGACTATTATCACTACTCCTTTATTGTTTTTAAATGTCATGTATAAGGTTGAGGGAAAGGGTAGGACTCAAGGCCTACGTGTGTGTGTGTCTGTGTGTCTGTGTGTGTGTGTGTGTGTGTGTGTGTGTGTCTGTGTGTGTGTCTGTGTGTGTGTGTAAATGTGTATGTATGTGTGTGTGTATATATATATATATATATATATATATATATATATAAATGTATATATGTTTTGTATATAGCTGCTTGCATTGTGTCTCATCCATTAGAACGAGCTCCTTGAGAGAGCCTTTCTTTGTTCTGGGGGACCAGCCCAGAACTAACACAAAGAACTAACACACAGCAGGAATATAATAAATGCTGGTTAATTTAATATGGTCATAAGATTTGGAGTTGGAAGGAATGTTAAACCCAAGTCCCTCATCTTACAAACTGGAAACTGAGTTTCAGAGGTGAATGACTTGTCTCAGCTCACAGAAGCAGTAGAGTCGGGATGCAAGACCCAGCCCTTTAGACTCCAGATTCAGTGCTTATTCTGTGGCAGTCTTTTGGTTCTTGTTCTGATTCTATTTTAAATATCTTAATTTAAAAACATCAAATCCAAGGATCACAGAATTATAGACCCTCAGACTTGGAAGGGGCTTCAGGTAGTATGTAGTTCCTGAAAGAATTCTCTCTAGACATCCTTTAAGTGCCTACTCAACCATTGTCTAATAAGCTCCAATGATTGGAACTTACTACCTCCAGAGGCAGCCTTAATTGGAAGAGAATTCTTTCCTGAGATAAAATCAGACTTCTAGAGCCTTCTCTATGCTGAGAAAGTCACAGGCATTTAACTGCTCTTAGAGAGCAGAGAGCAAGGGCAACATCAATTGTTTTTTGTTGGGGGGGGGGGGTTGTCCTTCATTTTAAAAGAAGACCATGACATCAGAGAGATGACATGCCATGAATTGGATTGGGGATGGGGGGTGGGGAATGCTGTGCTAAATCACCAGCCTCACTTTTTCCTCCAGTTTCAATTGAGTCCAGTGGCCAGATATGAATGACAACTGGAGATGGTCCTGGATGCCAGGTAATCAGGAATAAGTGTCAATTAACTATCATGAAAATTACCTATCTCCCTTTCTGGGCTACATGTTACTTTCTTGGTAAATGAGAGGATTAAATCTGATGGCTTCTGTATCTCAATGAAGCTTTGATAATATTGATATTTACTCTCTATGGTGTTGTTTAGTAGGTTTAGATTTTTAATTGCCCATGGCTATCCAGCATCCATCCTAAGTATAATGAAATAACCTCTTGTATAGACAGAAGGAAGGAAGAAAGGAAAGAAGGAAGGGAGGAAGGGAGGAGGGAAGGAAGGGAGGGAGGGAGGAAAGGAGGAATGGATGGAGGAAGGAAGGAAGGAAGGAAGGAAGGAAGGAAGGAAGGAAGGAAGGAAGGAGGGAGGGAGGGAGGGAGGAAGGGAGGAAGGGAGGAAGAAGGGAGGAAGGGAGGAAAAGGGAGGAAGGAAGGAAGGGAGGGAGGGAGGGAGGGAGGGAGGGAGGAAGGGAGGGAGGAATGGAGAGAGGAAGGAAAGGAGGGAGAGAGGGAGGGAGGAAGGAAGGGAGGAAGGAGGGGAGGGAAGAAGGGAGGAAAAGAGGGAGGGAAGGGGAGGAAGGAAGGGAGGGAGGAAAGAAGGAAGGAAGGAAGGGAGAGAGGGAGGGAGGAAAGAAGGGAGGTAGGAATGGAGAGAGGAAGGAAAGGAGGGAGAGAGGGAGGAAGGAAGGAAGGGAGGAGGGAGGGAGGAAGGAAAGGAGGAAGAAGAGAGGAAGGAGGGGAGGGAAGAAGGGAATAAGGAAAGGAGGGAGGAGGAAGGAAGGGAGGAAAGGAAGGAAGGGAAAGGAAGAAGGAAGGAAGAATTTATTAAATGCCTATTAGGTGCTAAGCACTTTACAAATATTATGCCATTTAATCTTCACAAAAACTCTGGGAGGGAAGACCTATTATCTACATTTTGTAGTTGAGGAAACTGGGGCAAACAGAGGTTAAGTGTCTTCCCTTGGGTTACACAGCTAGTCAGTGTCTGAAAGAAGACCATGAACTCAGACTTTCCTGACTATGGGTCCCAGTACTCTACTATGTTACGTGACTGCCAACCTAAGCACCCTTTTTGGTAAGATGGTGGTGTGTGGTGCCTAGCACATCCAATAATTTTTGTAGACTTCTCAAGGTGCAAAGAGAAAGTTTTATTTGTTTCTCATGAGAAGCAGACATCACCTCCACCATGCAAATGGTAAAAGGGAGGCCTTGAGTACAAACAGCAGAAGCAATATATAGAGTCCCTTCCTCAGCCCATCACTGACCCTGTTCTCATTGGCTGAGAATGTGGTCTCTAACATTCTAGGTGAGAAATCTAATTCAAAGCAACTAATTGGGGAGCAAATAAACAAGTTTAAATGAAAACATACTTGCCTCTTGGGGCCCAGCTGTATGATAGACATATGCCAAGGGGTTAAGATAAGATACATTACGGGGTTAAGTGGCTTGTCCAAGGCCACACAGCTAGGTAATTAAGTGTCTGAGGCTGGATTTGAACTCAAGTACTCCTGATTCCAGGGCTGGTGCTCTATCCACTGCACCACCTAGCCACCCCATTTTTGAGAAATGTTCATTCACTTGTTCTCTAAGAATTGTTTGTCCAGTAAAGCAGGAGGAGGGAGGAAGGAGAAGGGCAGGGGGGAAAAGACCCTGTAAGAAATCTCACAACTTAATCCACTCAATCCCTCCTCTTTTATTTTGATGAGATTTCTTCAAATTTTTGTAATACCAATTCACATTGTTGATCTATCTGGTCATCTCCCTCAGGATCTTCTCTATCCCCGGTGTTAAGAGGAATCCATCCTAATTTTAGGCTTAGCATTTATGTCTGACTGGATGTGACTGCTACCATTTTATTAAAGCTGTCCTGAGCTACTCAAATTATCAGTTGAATTAAACAAAGCAAGCATATTGGTAGTAGGATAATTCCACTAAGACCTACTAAGGCAAACCAGAGAAACTGTTTCCACCAACTTCCCCCAAACCATGGCCACTACAAAGTGCAGAAAGAAGAGTTCCACATCTGCACCAGAATATGTGCTAGTTTTCTAATATCTTTGGTGATTTCTTTTACCACTTGCCCCTTGTCATCAATCTTAATCAGGTAGATAAATTCAGTTTCCCACATACCCCTCCTTCTTCAGCTAACAAGTAGTCTAACACTAATCTATGTTGCAGGACTGCTTCTCTGCTCTAAGTGGCTTGGTCAGCCAGGAGATCTAGTGCCCTAGTGGTTTGATTCGTAATGATTTCCTATAACTGCTAGAAGCCTAATTATTCTGTTCAACATATAAATAGGGGTCCTGTATCCCCAACTCCCATCTTCGGCCCAGGTAGCCCCATGAACTTGGACAATTCTATCAGGCGTCCAGGTGTCCCCCCAACTATTGGCATCTCCAGTCTGAGTAAGGGATAAATCTAAACTCTGTCTTTGCCTCTCTAAGTTGGCATACAATGGGACATCCAAACATTTCCCTTCTTGACCTGGTAGGAAGAAGGATTTGGGTCTGACCGATCCTATGTAGCAACTACCAGTCCAATTCTTGGGGAGGTGATTATAGGCTGTTAATTCACTTATCCAATAATGGCCTCTCAAGACTGGATGACTTTCCCTAAATAGTCTCTCTGCATAAGCTGGTAGGTAATAATTTTCAGGGCCTAGTGGTCCTCCCCCCATAAAAGTAAAGTTGCACCTCCACAATTGCATGCCTTTCCTCCATGTACAATTATATAACCCCTCTGCCTTTTTGTTTTTACTCCAAAATTCACTAAACAACCTCCGCTCTCCCTCTTTTTCCCATTGCCATACCTGTTTCATTCCTTTCACATCAAGTTTTGTATTGTTGTGATTAATACAGTACCACATATCTCCTTTCACACAGGTCTGGTTAGCACTCCGAAGCAGGGTCTTAAGTCTGCAGCTTTGTGCAGTGTGAGGTTGGTAAAATCTGGTGTGTTAGTGCCATTAATGCACCTTATTTCAGTGGAAGTCCATTTTCTGAAAAATTTGGCACAATCTATGGTACAGTTTGGGGACTTTATCTGACACTCAGGTGTCCTTGTAAATGTCCAATCACAGTCACTAATTCCCAGTTCTTTCCCCAATCCTGTTTGGTTCAGACAATATCCTCCTTTTACTAACTCAGGGGCCATGTGTATTCTTCCTCTTTCGTCCAAAACCCAGTCCCATTATGAACTTCAGCTTTATTGCTAAGAATCCATTCTGGCCTTAAAGGAACTGGTACTCAGGGTCATTAATTGCTGCCCCCCCCCAAATCCAACAGTTGGAGAGATTAAAAATTCCTCCTATTTTCTGTAATAAGTATTAGGAACTGGTTTTCTTTAAGGAGAGGAATAGGCTTGGTTTCTCCTAGGGACAGGAGTGTCAAAAGGGATGCAATGAGGGCTAACTTCATTTTAAACTGGGAAGCAGTAGGACCAACCCCAAAGAGTGACACTGTAATTGCACCCTGGGATGGAAAAAGCATGAAAAGGTTCAGAAATACAAAAAAAAATCCTGCTATAAATCTCAAAATCAAAAATATTATAGCTAAAAGGAAAAACATCAGGCATCCTACAAATTCATGGGGCAGGTAGAGAGGGGCTCATTAAGGATTGTCTGCTTGCCCAGCGAAAAGTTTCTTCCTCAAGTGCAGTTTCAGGTCACCTTGTGCTTCTGCTGTCCATTCAGGCTCTGGTGGAGAGAGACGGGTGTGGTGACTCCAACCACGTTCCTGGGCATGAATGGCTGTATCTGAAATTAGTAAGATCTGAAAGAGGCCATTCCAGCCTGGAGTTAGTTTTTCATCTCTCCAAACTTTTATTTATATTCAGTCTCCAATTTGAAATTTGTGTACAGGGAAACCAAGGGAAGGGCTTTACACGATTAGCCTTTTCTGCTGTATTTCTTGTAAATGTGTTATTAGAATCTTAAAGTATTTTCTAAGGAATATATCCTTGGTATTAAATATAGGATCCCAAGTTTGTTGGGAGGGAAGAGATGAGGAAAGAAAGGGGTGTCCATATAATAGTTCATAGGTGATAACCCGATGTCCCATGGGAGCTTGGTCCTAACTCTCATTATAGCCAGAGGCAGACACTTGATCCAAGGCAAATGGATTTCCATCACTAATTTAGTTAATTGCCTTTTGATTTCCTGATTCATTCTTTCAACCTTGGTGGAGGACAGGGGATGCCAGGGAATATGGAAATCCCAGGTGATTTCAAATGCTTTGGCTAAGTCCCTCAGAATCTTGGCTGTGAAATGGGTTCCCTGATCTGAGTCTATCCTCTCCACTATTCCATAGCTAGGAACAATTTGTTCTATTAAAGTCTTAATCACCATTGAAACTGTTGCTCTGGACAAGGGGAAGGCCTCCAAGAGGTCAGATGATCCATTATAACCAGAAAATATTTGAGATGTCCCACTGGAGGGAGTTCAGTAAAGTCTACCTGTATGCTCTGGAAAGATCTTATGCCCGGTGGCCAACCACCTTCAGGTACATGGCGCTGAACAGTCTTGTTTGTCCTTCAACAAACCAGACAGCTATTCACCATTTGGAGGGCCAGAGTGTATAGCCCAGGAGTTGCGTACTTGGTTAATATGGCATCACACAGATTCTGAACGTCCCAATAACTCCCTTGGTGTAGGTATTGAAGGACCTGCCTCATACTTGGTTTGGTTGGTACCTCTCTGCCATCTGGTCAGAACCCACTTCCATCTGCCTGTTCAACAACTCCAAGGTATAAGGCTTTTGCTGCTTCTTCTTTAGTAAAGGTAGGAGAGGGTAGACTAGGGGGAAGTACTGGGATTAGTGCAAACATATCTAGATTTTTGATCCTCCCTGCAGTTTCTTGTGCCTCCTCATCTGCCAATCAGTTGCCTCGGGCTTCAAAAGAATTACCATTCTGGTGCCCTCTGACATGTAATACAGCTATATTCCAAGGTCTCAATATACCCTCCAGCACTTCTCGGATTAATGTATGGTTTACTAGTTCCTTCCCTTTACTATTCACCAGTCCCCTTCCCAAATTTTTTTCAAATACATGAGCCACTCCCCAACATATTTGGAGTCAGTATAACTGTTTCCATCTTTTTCTTCTAATAGTCTTAAGGTCTGATTAAGTGCATATAATTCACAGGTCTGTGCTGACCAGGTAACTAGTAACCCCTCAGATCTTACAACAGAGGTTGTGTCTCCACCAATAATTGCAAATCCATTCTTTCTTTTCCCATTTATTATTCTAGAGGATCCATCAATGAACCAATTGAGCCCTCCTGGTAATAGGGGTTCTTGTAAATCCACTCTAACCTTAGTTTGATACTCCATGCAGGATTGTTCCTCATCTGGATTAGAATTTGGAGTTGAGGTCAAAAATGAAGCTGGGGGGTGGGGCAGAGCCAAGATGGCGACATGAAGGGATCAAGTTTTAGGAGCTCTCTGATAAAAACTCATAAACTAAGGACTCTAACTAAACTTTCCAGAGACAGAACCCACAAAGGGACCCAGTGAGACAGTTCTCCTACTCAAGATAACCTGGAAAAGAGCAGAAAGGCTCTGCTCCCTGGGGTTGGAGGGGCAGCCCGCCAGAGGGGTGGCCCACCAGAGAGAAAAATCTTCAGCCTCCCGGAGGCAGCTCCAAGGCACTGGGAGCCCCAGCTCACAGCAGCGGGGGAGTCTCCTGAGCTACACCCTGGGGAGCACCGGGCACAAAGTGGGGGAACAGCAGGGGACCTCTGCCAGAGCAAGCATGTGGAGCCCAGCCCTCAGGGCACACAGCAAGCAGCAAGGTCTTTGGCAGCCCAGATCCAGAAAAAGAAGCAGGCGGAGCCGGTAAGCAAGAGCCCCCAGGGCATGAGCCCATTGAGCTGAGGGAGGGGAGTGAAGAGAGAGACTGCAGAGCTCTGTCCTCTGCTTCTGGAACAGGACTCTGGGGTTCTGACCACATTCAGATCCTGATCCCAGTCTAGGCCCCCCCATAGAACAGGGGCCCCCCACCTCAATCCTCAGCCCTGTGGCAGAGGGGGGCGCTTATGGTCATACACAGACCAGGAGGGAGGACAGAACCTCACACACTGAGACCCTTGTGGGAGTATCCCAAAAGCTCAGGAAGCACCCCAAAAAACAGGCTTAGGCTGGGAAAATGAACAAGCAAAGAAACAGGAGGAAGACCATTGAGAAATATTTTGCAAATGAGCCCAAGAAGGATCAAAACACTCAGTCTGAAGATGAGGAAGCACAAGCTCCTGCATCTAAAGACTTCAAGAAAAACAGAAATTGGGCTCAGGCTATGATAGAGCTCAAAAAAGACTTTGAAAATCAAATGAGGGAGTTGGAAGAAAAACTGGGAAAAGAAAGGAAGGAGATGCAGGAAAAACATGAAAATGAAGTCAGCAGCTTATTAGTCAAGGAAATCCAAAAAAATGCTGAAGAAAATAGCATGCTAAAAACCAGCTTAGGTCAAATGGATAAAACAGTTCAAAAAGTTATTGAGGAGAAGAATGCTTTAAAAAGCAAAATTGGCCAGATGGAAAAAGAGATAAGAAAACTCTCTGAGGAGAACAAATCCTTCAGACAAACAATAGAATTCAGGGAGATTGAGGAATTTACCAGAAATCAGGAATCAATACTTCAAAACCAAAAAAATGAAAAATTAGAAGAAAATGTGAAATATCTCATTGAAAAAACAACTGATATGGAAAACAGACTTAGGAAAGATAATTTTAAAATTATTGGAATACCTGAAAGTCATAATCAGGAAAAGAGCCTTGACATCATTTTCAAAGAATTACTACAGGAAAATTGCCCTGATATTCTAAAAGCAGAGGGCAAAATAGAAATGGAGAGAATCCACCAATCCCCCTGAGAAAGAGATCCCAAAAAACCAACACCCAGGAATATTATAGCCAAGTTCCAGAACTCCCAAGTCAAAGAGAAAATATTACAAACAGCCAGAAGGACACAGTTCAAATATCATGGAGCTGCAGTCAGGATCACACAGGACTTAGCAGCAGCTACATTGGAAGCTCGTAGGGCTTGGAATACAATATACTGGAAGGCAAAAGAGCTTAGAATGCAGCCAAGAATGAACTACCAGCAAGGCTGAATGTCCTCTTCCAGGGAAAAAGATGGACTTTCAATGAACCAGGGGAATTTCAAAGGTTCCTGTTAGAATGGCCAGAGCTGAACAGAAGGTTTGATCTTCAGATACAGGACTCAGGTGAAGCATAGAGATTGGAGGAGAGGGGGGAAATATGAGGGACTTAATGAGGATGAACTGCATGTATAGAAAAATGATACTGATAATATTCATATGAACCATCTCAGTTAATAGAGCAGGTAGAGGGAGCTTTTATAGTTGAAGCACAGGAGAAAGCTGAATTCGAAGATAAAATATGGTGTAAAAATGGAGTTAATAGGAAAAAAAGGGAAATGGAATGGGAGAAAGAAAAATTAGAGGGGGAATAGTCCAAGATATTTCACATAATAAGATTTTTTTTTATTACAATGAGCTATTGCAATGATATGGAAGGGGGGAGGCAAGGGGGAATGAGGGAACTTTTGCTCTCATCAGAGATGGCTAGGAGAGGAAACAGCAAATATACTCAATGGAGTATAGACATCTGGAGTAAGAAGGAGCCGGGAGCAGGGGGAAGGGGTGGGGATGTGAATAAAGGAGGAGAGGATGGACCATGGGGGGACAGTGGTCAGATATAACACATTTTCTTTTTTACTTCTTGCAAGGGGCTGGGATTGGAAGGCCTGCCCAGGACCATAGGGCCAGGTGGATTCTGGGCCTAAGGGGTGGTATGGGGGCTCAGGGCTTCTTGGCCCCAGGACCAGGGATCTGTCTGCTGCACCACTCAGCTACCCTACAGCAGAGTCAGAGTAAAAGGAGAGAGAAAATATAGTACATGCTAGTGGAGAAATAAGAAAGGAGGGAGTTGCGATCAGCAATGGCAATGGTGGAAAAATATGGAAGTAACTTTTGTGATGGACTTATCATAAAGAATGTGATCCACCCATGACAGAGTTGTTGGTGTTGGAACAAAGACTGAAGCACATTTTTTGTTATTATTATTTGGGGGAGGGTGCAGGGCAAGTGGGACTGGGTGGCCTGCCTGGGGCCACATAGCAGGGTGATCTTTGGGTGTCTGGGGCCGAATTTGGACCCAGGTGCTCCTGGCTCAAGGGCCAATGCTCTGTCTGCCACCCAGCCACCCCTACTATTATTACTATTTTATTTTATTTTGGGTCTTTTTTTTCCCCTTTTTTTTGGTTTTTGCAGGGCAGTGGGGATAGGGTGGCTTGCATGTCACATGGCTGGGTGATTATTGGGTTTACGAGGCTGGATATGGACTCGGGTGCTCGTGGCTCCAGGGCTGGTGCTTCGTCCATTGCGCCACCTGGCCATACCTACAATTATTACTATTATTTTTTTATTTTAATTTTTTTCTCTCCCCTTTACTTTTTTCGCCCAAGCAAGTCTATCTATATTCATGGGGGGAGGGGTATTTTGTTTACTTGTAAACAAGAATATTTTATTAATGTAAAAAAATTTGTACAAAATGAGAATAAAAATAAATTTTAAAAAATTAAAAAAACAAAAAAAAAACAAAAAAATGAAGCTGGGTTTAAATGATGATCATGGGATATTACCAAATCATCTTTTTCTAATAATATAGCCTTATATTTCAGAATCCTGAAATCAGTTAACCAAAATGCATCCTTTAAATCCAGTACACTAAAACATTTACTGGAACTGGGGATCTCTCCCAAGATAGTATATAGGTCTGGCACAACAGGGTAGGAGGGCAATACTATCTTATTAATTTCTCATAAATCTTGTATTATTACTAATCTGAATTTTCTATCTTTCTTTTGAATTGAGAGAATGGGAATGTTAAAAGGTGAAATACATGGTTCAATTATTGTATTCTCCAGGAGTCCCTGTATGATAGGTTTTAACCCCACTCTATCTTCCTTAGAAATTGTTCAACTCTTACCACTTCCTTTGGGTCCCAAAGGATAATTCTTATAGGGATAATGTCAACTCTACCCGAATTATCAGGTCTTGCCCAAACATCAAGGAGAATTTTTATTTGTTCCACTTCCTGGAGCTTTGCCATCTTGCTAGGGCATATATTTGTTCCCTTCAGTATCAGAGACATCCCTAATAGAGTGATTAAATTCTTCCCCAGTAAATTTGGTCCAGCTTCTAGAACCAGGAGTAATTTGCAAAATGCTTCCTGAGTGCCTATTCTACATTCTTTGGTTATGGGGACCAGAAAGTGTTCCCCTTTTACCTCCAAGATAATATTTCTTTGAATAGTTCAACCCCATAAGCTAGCTGTATGACTGAGTTTAGGGTGGCTCCCGTATCTATGAGAAAGCATTGTTCTTCCCCTTTTGGCTCCACCCTTAAATTTACTAAGGGTTCCAGGTAGGTACTAGAGAACCCCTGACTTGCCTTGTCTTCATCTACTTCTATAAAGGAGTAGGTGTGTTGATCCCTTTTTCTCCATGGGTAGTCTCGTAGGATGTGCCTTTCTGTTTGACATTCCCAACATTTAATTGGGACCCTGATGTCTGAACCCCTGTTTCTCAACATTCTTGTCCCAGAGGAATTCCTTCCAGCAAAACCTTGACTGCTGCCTGCAGAGAGTTCTCCTCTTGTCTGAACTTTTCCTTTTCCTCTGCATTTACTCCTTTTACAACTTGTACAAAAACCTTAGCCCTTTGCCTCTGTTTTTCATCATTCTTTCTAGTGTATACTTCAGTTACCTCCTCCAATAGAGTGGTGAGGGACTTATTATTCCACCCTTCTGCTTTTTAGAGCTTCTTGCTGATGTCTAGTCAGGCATTAGTTACAAAATGCAATCTCAGGGTCAGTTCAATCTCTGGGTCATCCAGGTCCAAGTCGGAGTACTTTCTCATGCTTTCCTTTAGTTTATTCAAATATTCTGCAGGAGACTCCTCCTTCCCTTGTGTTACCAGAAAGGCTCTTTTAAGATTCTGTGCCTTTGGTACTGCAATCCTAACTCTTGTAATAATTAACTCTCTTAAATCCTGCAGATGCCCTCTATAGATTGAGTTATGGTGGTCCCAGTGGGGATCAACCAGAGGGAATTTTTGATTGGCAGGAAGAATTCCTACCACTGCGGGGTGTCTACAATCCCATTCTATCATGGCCACCACCCCCCTTATCATTCCCCTTTCCTCTTGAGTAAACAGGGTATTGGAAATAGTCATGAGTTCACTCCAGGTATATGAACATGGACCCAGGACCTGGTCAAATTGTTCTGCTATCCCTGTAGGGCCCTCCATTAAAGATTTCATCTCCTTTTAAAAAAATTTAACATCAGCAGTGTTAAGTGGAGCATTCACATAACCCATGGTTCTTGGTCCAGTAGGAACTTCCCTGAGAGGATACAACTTAGCCTCTGGCACTTTGAGTACTGGTGAACCCAGATGGAAACTCTCAAGATCCCACTGCTATTGTCTAATCTCTCTTCTAAGGGGACCATGAGGACCAATTATTACAGGAGTTGGAAGAGCAGAAGCAGAAGTAGTCAGAGGGTTAAGATAAGGGGAGGGAATGAGAGGAAGGGGTCTCATTCTTCCCTCCTTTCCTTTTCTTCCCTGCTTTTTACTCTCTTTTTCAAAAACATCTTTTCCCTGGGAAGCCATAAACTAACATGTACTACTTCTTCCAGGTTAACAGATTCTTTTCTATTAAAAATAGGTTCAATTTTTTTACACATCCAATCCTCAGAGGCCAAATGGTTCCTTCCCCTTATCTTTGTTTCCCCACACAAAGCAGCAATATTTTTACTCTTGCCTGTATACTTTGGTAACTCATCCCAATTACTTAATCTGTTTCCCAAAGTGTTGGGAGCTAGGGTCTCTAAGCTGTTTGACACAGTTGCAGCAAGAAGACTCAAGGCAGTCACACTGCCTGATGGAACAACATTTCCTTCTTCAATATATATAGGGATTTCATGCATACCAATATTTATAGGTTTATTATTGATTACAATATTTATTCACCCTAATACTGGAATGACTATAAAGGAAGGATTTCAGAAAAATTCCTTGAATAAAATAGATTGTAAACTCTGTCCACATTTAACAAGACTGCCTCTCCCTGAGGCATATAAAAGGCTTCAGCATTATGAAATCTCTGGAAAACCCAACACTGGGAATTCCAAGGAGATGTCAGAATATATACAGGGAAAACAGATACAAGATGGGTCAGATAGAATTCCAGGGAAATTAATAGCTTCCCCCCCCTTACCATTCACAGGAATATATGAAAAAGATGGTGAGAAAATAGTACAGGTGACTGATATGTGAACTCCAGCAGCCTTAGTTACATGGGAAAGAATAAAAAAGTCACAGAAACTGTGGTTTCTACCAACAAGGCCTGAAAGAAAAATTGGTTATTGTAAGAGTTAACAGATGGGTGGACAAGCATAAAGACCCTCACTATAGATTGTTAAGGAAGTGTATCAAAAAACATTACTTACACAAAAAATATTTTAAAATTTCCATTAAAAGAATTGCTTAATTAATAAATTTAAATGAATTAACAATTATACAATGTAGTAATAAATAAGGTAACAGGTTAAGGTCTTCATGGTCTGAGTAGGGATAAGAAATCAACTAGCTATATGATTATTACTTAAATTTGTAATCACATGATTAAAACTTGTAACCATATGAACTATATGATTGATGATGAAAATTGTACATTCTTGTAATCAAGGAAATGATCTCAGCTTGCTTGCTTGAAATATACTTGTTTCTGAAACTATAAAAATAAATCCAAGCAGCTGACAGTCAGTCAACCTGCTCCTGCCTTTACCCACTTGTTGACTCAACTCATTTAGCCGACTCTATCCCTCCTGTCAGGTTCCAAGGACCCCTCGGAGGCTGGACCCCTGCACCAAAGGTCTATCCATTTGTATCTCTATTTTCTTCTCAGCAGGCAATGGCTTGAACTGAACCCTTCCTATTCTAAATAATTATTGAGACTCTCAAGATCAGGTGCACTTAGACCTTGGTCTCTTATGCCCAATTTGTTGGGGTCACCCCCAATCCTCAGTCACCCAAGTGGCCCTAACCCTCCAGGAATCTAGTGTACCTCAGATTCTAAGGATAGGAACATTTTGTTCATTTCTTTCTTTCTTTTTTTTTTTAAGTTTTTGCAAGGCAATGGGGTTAAGTGGCTTGCCCAAGGCCACACAGCTAGCTTACCTTTTGGGTCCTGAGCACAGAAGTTGCCTGACTGCTGTCCTCACTGACCACTCAGGTTTTCAGCCACAGAATTTACTTCACTTTACACTGAGTTTCTCGATTCGGGTCACTTTGCTCAAAGGGGAAGATGGGGACTCCTAAACATTGGCAAAGTGTTGAAATCAGGCAGGGCACCTTTTGCCAAGTTCCCAGAGCCCAATAACTCTCAATGATCACGTGATCCCGAACAAGCGCCACCCCCCCAACTGTATGGTACATAGCCCTTCCAATAATTTTCAGAGATTTCTCAAGGTGCAAAGAGAAAGTTTTACTCATTTCTCATGAGAAGTGGGTATTACTTCTACCATGCAAATGGTAAAAGGGAGACCCTGAGTACAAATAGCAGAAGCAATATATAGGGACCCCAACACAACCTTAGTCCATCACTGACCTTGTTCTCATTGGCTGAGAATGTGATCTAACATTCTAGATGCGAAATCTAATTCAGAATGGTGAATTGGGAGCAAATAAACAAGTTTAAATGGAAACACACTTGCCCCTTGGGGGCCAGTTGCCCAATGGATATATGGCAAGGGGATAAGATAATATAAGATACATTCTGAGAAATGTTCATTCACTTGCTCTGGGGAAGCTAGGTATGCAGTGGATATGGCACTGGCCCTGGAGTCAGGAGTACCTGAGTTCAAATCTGACCTCAGACACTTAATAATGACCTAGCTGTGTGGCTTTGGGTAAGCCACTTAACCCCATTGCCTTGCAAAAACCTAAACAAACAAATTGAAAAAGACCCTGTAAGAAATGTCACAGCTTAATCCACTCAGTGGTTATAATCAGAGTGAATTGTCTAATTCACAAATAATAAACATGGATTTGTATTTAGAAAAGGTGGATTTATTTTTGAACTGGAAAAATGCCTACAGAACCTCATTTTAATTCTTTAAGAAGCCACAATTTTCCTGGCTTATAGTCACCAGTTTTTCTGGTGTTATGATGCCAGAACTATTTTTACACAACTAGTTCTTTTTTCCCATTAGCAGCATCCTTAAGGTGTAGTGCTAGAAATAGTTTCACTGGGTTAAAGAATAGAAACATTTTGTTCATTTTTTTTTTTTTTTTTTTTTAGTTTTTGCAAGGCAATGGGGTTAAGTGGCTTGCCCAAGGCCACACAGCTAGGTCATTATTAAGTGTCTGAGGCTGGATTTGAACTCAGGTACTCCTGACTCCAGGGCCAGTGCTTTATCCACTTCACCACCTAGCTGCCCCAAATGTTGGACTTTTATCAAAAAATATTTATTCCATAGATTTCTTTCCAGTCTGTTTCTTTCCTTTTTATTATATATATATAGAGAGAGATTTTTATTGAATAAAAACTGTTTTTATACAATTTTTATAGTATACAAATTTTATAGTATCATTTCCAACAGTTTTTTAAATAGTTGAATAAAACTAATTTTCACAACAGATATATATGTGCATTTATAGATATACTCATATATACCCATATATAACATACCATTATGGTAGCTAGATGGCACAATGGTTAAGAGCACTGACCCTGAAGTCAGGAGGATCTGAGTTTAAATCTGGCTTCAGATATTTACTAGCTGGGTTACCTTGGGCAATAATCCTAATTGTCTTGTATCCAGGGCCATCTCCAGTCATCCTGATTCATATCTGACAAGAAAGTTAACCTTATGATTTGGCACAGCACCCCCCCCCCATTCATGTAAAAGAAGAAATAGGCCAAAAGGAAAAAAATTAAATAAAGTGAAAAATAGTATGCTTTGATCTCCATCAGTTCTTTCTCTGGATATGGATAGCATTGTTCATCATGGATCCTAAAGAATTGTCTCACATCATTATATTACTGAGTATAGCTAATAGGTGATCATCATACAATATTGCTGCTATTTTGTACAATGTTCTCTTCGTTCTAATAACTTCCCTTTGGATCAGTTCATGTAAATCTTTCCATGTTTTTCCCTGAAATCCATCTTCTCATTATTTCTTTTAGCAGAATAATATTCATATACCACAACTTGTCTAATCATTCCCCAACTTATGACCATCCCTTCAATTTCTAATTCTTGCCACAACAAAAAGAGCTATTATAAATATCTTTTGTACACATAGTTCTTTCTACCCCATTGCCTTCCCTTCGCTTGCCCCCCCTTCTAAAAAAAATCTCTTTGGCACACAGACCTATTAGCAATAATGCTAGATAAAAGGATATGCACAATTTGATTGCCCTTTGAGCATAGTTTCAAATTGCTCTCCAGAATAGTTGGATCACAATTCCATCAATAGTATATTAGCATCCCAATTTGATGAAAAGAGTTTGGTAGCAAAATCTTTGCAAATCTTTTGCCAAAATTCTTTGACAATTTTCTTTAAATTTCATTCTTAAATGCCTTTGGAATGGCTTTGTATTGTTAAGTCACTTTCTTTAAATGTATTTTTTTCTCCATTGTTTTTGGCAATAATTTTATACTATCCTTCTCTATGATTTTATAAATAAATTTATATTCCAACTGATTGTGACCCTTGTTTTTTTTTTCTATCTCTTGTCTTTTCAAGTTAGGTTAATGCTTGCTAAAGCAGTTCAGATTCCAAATCAAAGAAGTATTCTCTTTAAATGGTAATATCTTTCAGATATTCCTTTCTGTGGGTAACATATAGGGCCCCTGAAATAAGATCCAGAATTACTCAAAAGAGTTCAGTATAACTATCCAACTAGGAAACAAAAGGATGAAAAAAGTATATTATTGGCCATACTATAAAAATGCAGTTGGATTTATAATCTATAGAGTTACATATGTATCTGTGTATGTATGTATGTATGTATATGTATATACATACACAGCTACAAGATTTATAGACATGGATATATATCATGTTCAAAGAATAAAAATAGAAAATGAGTTTGGTGCTGAATTAGAAAGGGAGTAGACAAAATTGATTTTGAAACACTAAAATTATTTTAAAGTTCCCAAGCTTTTCCCTGAAACCTTTGTTTTAAACGCCAATATTTTTCTAGTAACATTGTGAGACAGGGGACCCTTAGGTTTCTGAAGAAGGAAGACAGAGAAAGAGGTTTATTGATAGAAGATGGAAAATGTTATTGAAGCAACTGATGCTGTTAAAACAATCTGTCAGGTACAACACAAAAATGAGATGCAACAGTGAAGATCAGAAAAAATGTTTTTTAAAAAATGCAGTAAAATTGGAAGAACATTTAAAAATCTCTACAAATCGGAACCATATGACCTAAACAAAGCATTATGAACATGTCTCCCATTAAAGCAATGAAAGAAAAAGTGTGAATACCATATTTCAGGAAACTAGTTGAGAAAGCTGCCTGGAAGCACTGAAAAAGGATTGAAAATGGAGAGAATCCATAGGCCTCATCATAGAAGAATTCCAAGTTAAGCAGCATTAGGAACACTTAGGGGAAAATGATCACTTGTAGATGACCCAGTCTGGCCCCACTCTGTCCAAGAATAGGTTGTGCCACTATTTATCACCTGTTCTGCTCTAACTCAACACCACCAAGTGCTCAGGCAGGTGGGGACTTCTACAAACATTAAGTTCTGACTCCTCTCTTCTCTATCACTGGTATCATAAGTGGACTCCCATCCAGGACCAAGGCCTCAGACATCAGGCTTCTGGGCACCAGCTGTCCTCTATGAGTGGGTTCTAGAAAAACCACACTCATCAAGGGTCATGTGCATGTTCCATGTGTAGCTTCTGGACCCCTCTGAGCTCCCTTCATGTACCAACAAAAATTCCATTCTAAAGAAAGCCTTTCCTAATCCCTCTTATTACTGACCCCTTCTTTCTTTTATTTCCTGTTTTTCCAGTAAATCAAAGAATTCTTCAAGTCTTCCTAGCACTGTGAAGCAGAATTCCCCCACTGGTGGAGATCTGAAGTGGTCCTGATGTTGTAAGGTGGTTGTCCAGCCTGGTTATAGGGTTGAAAGAGTAACTGAACCATTTAGGAGAGGGTTTCCTCTGAATCAGATAGCTGACAGCCTCATTATCAGTGGCAAGTTGTCATGCAGTTTTCATCCAGTCAAGCATCTTGGGGCTGAAACAATCTCAACCTATTCTCAAATGGGTAAGAAACCCAGCTTGTTGGCTTGTAGTCAGGTGTGGAATCATATGTAGTCCATTGTGAGGCAGATTGGTTTTACCTTACTGGTGAAAGACTAACCATAAAATCATTGTACTGACAATTAGACCAACATGAAAAAGGTTTGGTTATACCATGTTGTCACAAATTTAACACCAGAAAATCATATTGCAGCTTTTTAACCAGTGTTGCTGGAGAGCCACAATACCTCACTGACTCCCACAGCATCCAAGTCATCACCAGAAGTCCCATTTCCTATTAAATCAGGTTGTGGGGTGATAAACATTCCCCTTACTATAATCAACATAATGTATATGTCATGCCATCATTCATTTGATGCCCTGGTCTTCAATTATGAAAGACAACAATCAATCAACCAGTCTAGTAAACATATAATTATATATATATATATATATATATATATATATATATATATATATAGAGAGAGAGAGAGAGAGAGAGAGAGAGAGAGAGAGAGAGAAAACATAATATCTTGTACATATTTTTTGCTTATCTCCATTAGATTGCGAGCTCCTTGGAATGGCTATCTTTTGGCTATCTTTTGCCACTTTTTGCAAGATCAGCATTTAGCACAGTGCCTCACCATTGTAGGTTCTTAATTGACGGATGTCTGTCACTCATCACTCAACAACTTTAATGTTCTGAGAAAAATTATTATACTACTGATTAATAACTAATTATTAAATGGGATTGCCTTTTTAAAGGCCCATTTTCTGAAAAAGTCAGTCAGTCTCTAAAGGGCATGACTTACTGATAAGATCATCTAGTCCTCTATGCCCATGCTCATTAACTAAGTGGGTAGGACCCCCACCCAACTGGGAGACCTCATTTCTGTTAAGTGTATAAACAGAATCTAATCTGGGTCAGTCTTTGCCTGGAAAAAAGAACTCCCAGTCCTTGGTTCCCTCCATTAGAATTTAGGGCAACCTAGCTCAAGGAGAAAACTAGCCAAAGAGATCTAGATGGAAATGTCTTCCCCTCCCCCTGTGCTTTGAATCTTATAATCAAGTCAAATTCTCAGCAGTAGAAACTGAAGAATTTTAGCCTACCTCCTCATTATATGTCTATCAATCAGGGCAGCTATTCACTTTTCAGGATAGTTCCCTTTCAGAAGGGATTTAAAGCATTTCAGGGTCATCTTTGCCATCTTTGGTTGCCAAGAGAAACCATTGACCACTGATTCATTACCAGCTAGTCTAATTAACTACTAATTACCCAGAAACTCTTGTGGCTTGGGGTTTTCATTCATCAGTTTCCTCTATTAATCTATAACATCTTTTCCTGAGCCTTCTTGCAGCAGCTCATTTTTCTTTCCTTCTCAAAGAACTTAGCTTCTTCTTTATCCTAACCCCTGTTCTCATACTTGGGGACATTCCCCATTCATCAACTTCCTCAACTCCCGTAACAAGTGCTCATCCAGTTCTTTCTGTACACATGAAGGGTACTCCACTATCTGCTGAGAGCTCAGTGTACTTTGGGACAGTCCTAATTGTTAGGAAGGTATGCTTCTCCAGGGAAAGAGGAGACTCTTTCACTTACAATTTCCTTCTTGACTTTTGGTTTAATTTATAGTAAAAATGTCAGTATCTAAAGTAAGAATGTCAATTTTTAAATGTTTTGGTGATCATTGACTAAAGATCTCATACTTGGAGCACCAATTGTTTAAATGAAAATTCATCTAAGAATCCTAAGAAGGATCTCTCTGGTTAGTTTTCTCCTTCATATCATGTAAGAAGTGTAATTGTCAGCTTCTTCTGTCCCACATTCTTCCCCTGTTACTACAGAAGCTAAAAGGAGCCATGAAGACTTTTGTATTTTACTTTGGCTTTATGAGTTACTACAGCCAAGGAATTCATCACCTAAAAGTCACCACCAATAGTAGGTGATAAGCTTTCAGTCGCATTAGACCATAATGGTCAAATTCTTTCCAGCTTCATAGAACCTGCCAAAAATTTCAGTGAGCAGATGCAAAGTCAACTCCAAGAGGAGAAGGTACTGGAAAAATAGAGATAATGGTATACAAGATTGCTGTGAGACTCAAATAAAATTCTGTAATGTGTTGCAAAATTTAATTATATATTTAATTATATTTAATTATATAAGGGCAGCTAGGTGGAGCAATGGATAGAGCACTAGCCCTGGAGTCAGAAGGACCCCAGTTCAAATCCAACCTCAGACACTTAATAATTACTTAGCTGTGTGATCTTGGGCAAGTCACTTAACCTCGTTGCCTTGCAAAAAACAAAACAAAAACAAGCAAACAAAAACTTAATTGTACAAACCCAATTCTTGAGACAGAACAAAGAGAAATTTATGATCACTAAGGTACAGTTTAAATTTTAACAATTCAAGACAAGTCAGTCAAGAAACATTTATTAAGCACCTACTATATTCAAAGCATTTGAGAATACAAGCATGAAAAAGACAGTCCCTCTCCTCAAGTACTTTACAATGTAGTGGGGGAAGACAATGCATAAAAAGGAAGTTGAGAAAGGGAGAGAGAAAAGGCACTGGAATGATGAAATCCAAGAGTAATGATGGAGAAATCCAAAGGAAAATAGTCGAAAATGAAGAGAAGGCTGGTTTGGGGTGGTGGAGGGGGTGTCCCAATCTTAAAAGGAGGCTTTGCGAACAATTCCCCACTCCACCCTTCAAGCAGAGGGTACTGATGAGTTGTTTCAAAGATGATGTGATCTTGCAGGATGATGAGATTTCTGGTTGCATGATGGAGACTTCTCTATAAGTAAAGAATATTCTAAGTGTAGAGCCCCACACCTGTTCCTACAATCTATTTCATCTTGTAGAGGCCCTGGGGAAAGGTCTTCATTAGCAATTCTGATTAAACATAAATTTGCTGGAAAAGGAGGAGAGCTTTTTGGTTAAAAGGAGGTTTGAAGCCTAAGTAGGTCTTCCATACTCTTAGTTCTCTCCCAGATGACCCCAGCAGAAACATTAGCTTAATTCTCATTAACAGATAATTGAGAAAGTGACTTTAATCAAATTTCTTTGGAGCTGCTTAATGCTGGCATTTACGTAGTTCTCAGCCTTCTACCTCCAGCCCCTCTAATCACAGAGATCCCATTATTAGACTAACTGGGGAACAATTAGAAATAACTTACTATTCATTATCAGGTTATTAGTACCTCATTTGAGAGCTTTACCATGTGTTTCTCTTACTTTACCCTCATCTCAGTTACTGTACTGATTTCCCATGCTAGGCTCTGAAATTCTGAACCCCCTTCCCTGACTCCTCTCAGAAAACATTCACTGGACCCACCATAATTCCCTCTGGCAAGGAAAGCTTAATGATCTGAAAGCAATTTATACGTCCTGGCCTAGAGGTACCTGACAAATCAGTCCAGAAATTTTACTGGGGTTTCTACATTTTGCAGAGCTAGGATGCTGAAGAGACAGGTGAGTGTCGGGCCCTTCTTCAATGAATTCTAGTGGGGAAAGAATGCACAGAGAAAATGATAACTATAATAGGGTTAGATTTGGGATACAGAAGGTCTGAATTTCAATCCCACTTGACACTAGCTATATAATCCTGCATAATCATTTAATGTTTCTGGGTTCAATTTCCTCAGGTATAAAACAGGATAATGTCTGCAGTAATGAAATTATAGGTTGTTATAAAGATGAATTGAAATACTAAATGTTAAAATGTCTTGCAAACTTTAAAGTGTAACTCATGGTCTCTTTCCTGAACTCCATTCATATATCTTCAACTGCCTACTGGGTATTTCAAACTGGACTTGGGGTAGGTATCTCAAACTCACTAAATCCAAAGTAAAACGCTATTTTTCTCCTAAAACTCAATCCTCTCTTGCACTTTCCTATTATGGTTGACACCACAATCCTTTTAGTCACCAAGATTCCCAATTATGGCATTATCTTTGACCCTTTCCTCCTCCCTCAGATACAATTACCATTTCTACCTCCACAACACTTCACGACTGTCTCCTCTTTATTCACCCATGGAGTTCAAGCCTTACCTCCTGACTACACTTTTGCAACATCTCCCTAATTGATTTCAATGATTTTTCCAATATATCCTTCAAATAGCTGCATGTTGGTTTTCCTTCAGTTAAGGTCTGACCCATGTCAATCCCCTACTCTGTAAATTCTAATGATTCTTTTTGTTTCTTAGATTAAATTTAAACTCTTCTACTCAGATTTTTAAAATTTTTTATTTAAGGCAATGGGGTTAAGAGTGACTTGCCCAAGGTCACATGGCTAGACAATTATTAAATGTCTTAGGCCAGATTTGAACTCATGTACTCCTGACTCCAGGGATGGTACACTATCTACTGCATCACCTACCTGGCCCCCCCACCACTCAGATTTTAAAGCCAATCACAATTGGTTCTAACCTATTGATTCTTCTCCTTCCCAAAATGTATGGTCCAACCAAAATGGCCATATTATAATAGCAAGCATTTACATAGTGCCCTAAAGTTTACACAATTCTTTACAAATATTAACTCATTTTATTCTCACAACCTTGGGAAGTAGGTACTTTAATCCTGACTGTATAAATAGGAAATTGGAAACATAGGTTAAGTGACTTATCCAGGGTCACAAAGCTAGTGTTGGAGGACAAATTTGAACACAGGTCTTCTTGACTAGACAGTGGACCAACTGTCTTGCTATTCTTCTTGCCTCTTTGCCTTTACAGTAGTTGTTCCAACATATCTGCCCTCCAGTCTCACCTCTGCTTTCTAGGGAAACATGTTTTCCTTCAAAATATTGCTTGATACCTGTTACATAAAACTTTTCTTGATCTTCCCAGTCGAAGTACCACTGATTCCCATATAAATTTACCTTGTATTTATTTGTGTATGCATTTGACATATGTATGTACATGTTGCTTTCTCAGATAGTATGTAAGCTTCTTGAATGTTTCATTTTTGTCTTTGTCATCCTAACATCAAGCTAAGGATAGTACTTTACTTTAGTAGTCAGTTAGAAAAAATATAAAGTATAAAAGATACCAAAATTACATAATAAGATAACCATTTTTTTAAAATTTAAGATAATAGACTTTGGTCTTTGTTCAAACTCCACCATTCTTTCTATGGATATGGATGGTATTCTCCATCGCAGATAGCCCAAAATTGTCCCTGGTTGTTGCACTGATGGAATGAGCAAGTCCATCAAGGTTGATCATCACTCCCATGTTAAGGCATACAATGTTTTTCTGGTTCTGCTCATCTCACTCAGCACCAGTTCATGCAAATCCTTCTAGGCTTCCCTGAATTCCCATCCCTCCTGATTTTTAATGGCACAATAGTTTTCCATGACATACATATACCATAGTTTGTTAAGCCATTCCCCAATTGAAGGACATTCACTTAATTTCCAATTCTTTGCCACCACAAACAGGGCTGTTCTGAATATTTTTGTACAAATGATGTTTTTACCTTTTTTCATCATCTCTTCAGGGTATAGACCCAGTAGTGGCATTGCTGGATCAAAGGGTATGTACATTTTTGTTGCCCCTTGGGCATAATTCCAAATCACTCTCCAGAAAGGCTGGATGAGTTCACAGCTCCACCAACAATGTATTAGTGTCCCAGATTTCCCATATGCCTTCCAACAATGATCATTATCCTTTCTGGTCACACTGTCCAGTCTGAGAGGTGTGAGTTGGTACCTCAGAGATGCTTTAATTTGCATTTCTCTAATAAGTAATGATTTAGAACAATTTTTCATATGGCTATGGATTGCTTTGATTTCCTGATCTGTACCATTTGTCAATTGGGAAATGAGGTTTTTTAAAATTTCAGTTCTCTATATATTTTAGAAATGAGTCCTTTGTTAGAAATATTAGTTGTAAAAAACTGTTTCCCAATTTACTACATTTCTTTTGATCTTGGTTACAGTGGTTTTGTCTGTACAAAAGCTTTTTAATTTAATGTAATTAAAATTATCTAGTTTGTTTTTAATAATGTTCTCTATCTCTTCCTTGGTCATAAACTGCTTCCCTGTCCATAGATCTGACAGGTAAACCATTTCTTGATCTTTTAGTTTGCTTATAATATTGCTTTTTATGTCTAAATCCTGTATCCATTTTGATCTTATTTTGGTATAGGGTATGAGGTGTTGGTCTAATCCAAGTTTCTTCCATGCTAACTTTCAATTTTCCCAACAATTTTTATCAAAGAGAGAGTTTTTATCCCAATAGCTGGACTCTGGTTTATCAAACAGCAGATTACTATAATCACTTCCTGCTATTGCACCTAGTCTATTCCACTGATTCACCACTCTATTTCCTAGCCAATATCAGACAGTTTTGATGACTGATGCTTTATAATATAGATGTGATATGGCTAAGTCTCCTTCTTTTGCACTTTTTTTCACTGAATCCCTAGAAATGCTTGACTTTTTATTTCTCCATATGAATTTACTTACAATTTTTTCTAACTCATTAATTTTTTTTGGATTTTTGATTGGTAGGGCACTAAGCAAGTAGTTTAGTTCTGATAGAATTGTCATTTTTATTACCTCAATGTTTACCCAGTTATTTAAATCTGATTTTGTGTGAGAAGTGTTTTGTAACTTGTAATTTCTAAAAAGTATTTGAGTCTGCCTTCGAAGGTAGACTCCCAGGTATTTTATATTGTCTGAGGTTATTTTGAATGCAATTTCTTGTTCTAGCTCTTTCTGCTGTTTCTTGATAGTCATATATAGAAATGTTGAGGATTTATGAGAGTTTATTTTATATCCTGAGACTTTGCTAAAGTTGCTAATTATTTCTAGTAGTCTTTAGATGATTTTTTTGGAATTCTCTAGGTGTACCATCATGTCATCTGCAAAGAGTGAGTTTTGTTTCTTCCTTCTCAATTCTAATTCCTTCAATGTCTTTTTCTTCTCTTATTGCTGAAGCTAATATTTCTAATACAGTATTGAATAGTAGTGGTGATAGTGGGCATCCTTGTTTCACCGCTGATCTTATTGGGAATGCCTCTAGCCTATCCCCATTGAATATGATGCTTGTTGTTGGTTTCAGATAGACTCTGCTTATTATTCTAAGGAATAATCCATTTATTCCTACACTCTCTAGTGTTTTTAGTAGGAATGGGTGTTGTATTTTGTCAAAAGATTTTCCAGCATCTATTGATATAATCATACAATTTCTGATAGGTTTGACCTAACAGTTTTCCTAATTTTGAAGCAACCCTGCATTCCTACAAATAAATCTTACTTAATCATAATGTATTATCCTAGTGATAACTTTTGTAATCATTTTGTTAAGATTTTATTTAAGATTTTTGCATCTATATCCATCAGGGAGCTAGGTCAAATTTTCTTTGTTTTAACTCTTCCATTTCACTTAGATTGACAAATTTATTGGCATAGAGTTGGGCAAAATAATTTGGAATTACTTTAATTTCCTCCTCATTGATGGTGAGTTCACCTTTTTCATTTATGATACTAGCAATTTGATTTTCTTCTTTCTTTTTTTTTAATCTAATTGACCATTGGTTTTTTTATAAAACCAACTCTTGGTTTTATTTATTAATTCAATAGTTTTCTTGCTTTCAATTTTATTAATTTCTTCTTTAATTTTTAGAATTTCTAATTTGGTATTTAATTGGGGGTTTTTAATTTGTTCTAATTTTTTTAGCTGCATATTTAGTTCATTGATGTCCTCTTTCTCTAATTCATTCATGTAAGCATTTAAAAATATATTATATCCCCTAACGGCTTCCCTGAGTGAATACCATAGGTTTTCCTACGTTGTTTTATTATCGTCATTATCTAGAATGAAATATTCTTTAATTTGTTGTTTGATCTACTCATTCTTCAAAGTGAGGTTATTTAGTTTCCAATTTGTTTTGGATCTATATCTTCCTGGCCCAATATTGCATATGACTTTTATTGCATTGTGATCTCAGAAAGATGTATGCACTATTTCTGCCTTTCTACAATTGATCATTAGGTTTTTATGCCCTAGTACATGGTCAATTTTTCTGTAAGTGCCATTTCTATTCCTTTCTATCCCCATACCATTTCCTCCATCAGTCTATCATATCTATGTTTTCTAACAATCTACCTCCTTAACTTCCTTCTTGTTTATGATTAGATTTATCTAAATCTGAGAGTGGGAGGTTGAGGTCTCCCACTAGTAGTTTTGCTGTCCATGTCTTCCTGTAGGTCTTTCAACTTCTCTAAGAATATGGATGTTATGTCATTGGGTGCATACATTTATAGTATTGAAATTACTTTATTGTCTATGGTACCTTTTAGGAGGATATAGTTTCCTTCCTTATCTCTTTTAATGAGATCTATTTTTGCAGCTGCTTTGTCTGAGATAAGGATTGCTACCCCTGCTCTTTTCACTTTAACAGAAGCAAAATATATTTTGCTCCATCCTTTTACCTTTACTCTATATGTAGCTCTCTGCTTCAAATGAGTTTCTTGTAAGCAGCATATTGTAGGATTCTGGTTTTTAATCCACTCTACTATTCACTTACATTTTAAGGGAGAGTTCATCCTATTAAGTTATACTCTTTATTGCCCTCCATTCTATCTTCCTTCTGTTTGTATTTTCCCCCTTTTTTCACTTTATTCATATTCCCAAGTATTTTGTTTCTGAATACCAACACTTTCAGTGTGTTTATGCTCCTATATCCCCTCCCCTTTCTTTCTGCTTTCCCTTTTCCCCTTCTTCCTTCCCTTCTGTTAGTTCCCCTTTTTCTTCCCCTCCCCATCCCCCCTCCCATTTTCCCCTTTCAATACTTGAAAAATAAGATAAATTTCTAAACTTAAGTGTGTGTAAATTAACTTTAAGTCTAGTCTGAAGGAAGATTCAGGTGGTTCTCACCTCCTCCCTTCCTCTCCTCTATTGCAAGAGGTCTTTTATACCTCTTAATGTGATGAGATTTACCTCATTCAATCTCTTCCATCCTCCTGTCTCCTTACTGTCCCTTTTAAGGAGGTATTGTTTTTAAATCATTCTGAGTCACAGAAAAGTCACAAAAGTCCATCACTCCTGGCTGTGTATATTCTAATAGAATTACAATTCTCAAGAGTTATTAGAGTCTTTCTCCCAGGTAGGGATATATGCAGTTTCATCTTACTGGATAGAAGTTTTTTTTCATTACTCTTTTATATTTTTTTACCATTTCATGTGTCTCATGAGTCAAGAGTCTCCTGTTTGGTGTCCAAATTTTCTATTTATCTCTTGTCTTTTCATCAGGAAATGTTGGAAGTCTCCCATTTTGTTAAATGTCCATCTTTTCCCCTGGAAGAGAAGGCTCATCTTTGCTGGATAGTGGATTCTTGGCTGCATTCCAAGCTCTTTTGCTCTTTGGACTATCTCATTCCAAGCCCTTTGATCCCTTAATGTTGATGCAGCCAGGTTCTGTGTAATCCTTACTGTGGCTCCTTGTTATTCAAATTGTTTCTTTCTGGCTGCTTGCAGGATTTTCTCTTTTATCTGATAGTTCTAGAATTTGGCCATAATATTCTTTGATGTTTTCATTTTAGGATCTCTTTCCGGAGGGCATCGATGTATTCTTTCTGGAGACCAATTCATATTCTCCTCAGAAGAGCTAGATCTCTCTGGGTTAGAATCTATTTCTTCTAAGTATTTCTCCATGGATCCCCCTTTCAGCTGGCCTTTCTCCATCTTCCTAGGATCTTGTGTTGGGGGAGGAGCTGGCTCTCAGAGGTTTGCTTTTGAAAACCCTAGAAGCTTTGTTTACTTGGTTTAGTAATTCCAAGTGGACTGGCCAGTAGGAGGTGCTGATTGCTTTCTCTGGAGTGTTTGAAGCCCTCTCACCAATCCTGTAGGGAATGAGGAGGGGCAGCAGGGTCTGAGTTGACCTTGAACAATGGGCTGGGCCCTGGGGGAAGGAGTTAATCTCCCTTTCAGCAGAGTGAACTCTGTTGCCCACACCTGAGCCTGAAGGGGTGGGGGATAGGAGGCATTTACCATCATTCTGGAAAGAATGCAAAATGTATGGAGCTCAGGTTTTCCAGTCATGCTCTGCAACTTTCTGTGTTGGAAGATTTAAATTTAAATTTAAATCCCACTCCCTGCAACTGGGATTCCCAAGAGTTCCTCTTCCCTGGCCAAAGATTCTGTAGCTAAAGTCCTCAGATCAGTCACTCACCAAAGTCTCTGGCTAAGGCCTGTGTTCTGGTTTCATCCTGCTGCCATTCCTGTGCTCACCTTCTGTTCTCCATTCCTGGTTCATTCACAGTCCCCTGAAACAGACGTTGTTAGGTGTTCTCCTAGCTTCTTTTTTCTGGGTTTTGTTGATCAAATTTCTGTTAAGAAGTTTCTTTCATGTTATTTTTGAGGGGAACCAGGAGCACTTAGCACAGTGCCTATCTCCTCTCTGCCATCTTGGCAGAGGCATTCAGAGAAAGAGGAGCTCAAAATAGTTTGGATTAGAACACGTCCTCTGGGGTGATTTGGGTAGTCATCATAGAAAAACTGCTACTTCAGGTCCTAGGAGTGATTCTTTTTATTTTTTTTCTTTTTTCTTTTGCAAGGCAATGGGGTTAAGTGGCTTGCCCAAGGCCACACGGCTAGGTCATTATTAAGTGTCTGAGGCTGGATTTGAACTCAGGTACTCCTGATTTCAGGGCCAGTGCTCTATCCACTGCCCCACCTAGCCGCCCCCTTAGGAGTGATTCTAAGGGTGGTTTCCACTAATGTTATAGTTCACAGATCCCTTCTACATACTTCTCAATAACAATCAACAAGAAGACTTAATCAGCTCCTAACAAAGATAGTTACAAGGATGATATTGTTAGACAATTGACAGACAATATCCCTTTTCCCACAAATCCCTTTCACAAATACACACATCTGTTGGCTTCAACCTCAAAGTCCTAAAATCCTCCCAAGAGAGCAATTCCTCCTATTCTGGTGCATTTGATTAGAGGTCAATAGTCACTAGGCAAGTCTTGAAGATAAAAAGTTTAATTAGAATCAGTTGATGGCAATCAGTTGCCATTAGCAATGCCTAAACAAGGGAAGACACACACAAGTACATAAGGTTCTTTGAAGCCTATGGATGACAACAATAGGAGCCTATCAGGTGAGGCTGCTCTGTCACTTTTCCTCTTTGGGAGATTGAGTAGGTTTGTTCAAGTGAGATGATTAAATTAACTCTGAGATTAATTTTTATCAGAACATCCTGGTGGTGCAGAAAATATCTAAAATGGTGGAGGGGGCAGCTAGGTGGTACAGAGCATAGAGCACCAGTCCCAGATACTTAATACTTAGCTGTGTGACCTTGGGCAAATCACTTAACCCCATTACTTTGCAAAAACAAAAGTAAATAAAATAGTGAAGGCTTAGATTCATTTTTCACCTCCTCCACACATCCATGGGTAAAGTGAACTCAAACCTAAGTATATAATAGTAATGAGATACACTTGTAGGATACATCACACATCAAATTTAATGTTCCTAAATAATTTCTTCCCTTAAGCATCTTCTGTGGCTCCCTATTGTCTTTAAGATAAAATACAAACTTCTCCATCTGCTCTAGCATACCTCTCCAAACATTTCCCACTGCTTTCCTTCACTCATTCTTTGTTCTAACTGAACTGGCTGCTATTCCCCAGACTCAGCATTCCAACTCTCATTACAGTACATTAGCGCAAACTGTTCTCCCATGCATGGAATGCACTTTTTCATCTGTGCCTCTAAAAATCCTTAGATTTTCCTTTAAGAAGTTTCATATACTTCTTCCTAAGAGAAGTTATTTCTGATCCCTATAGTGTTGCTATCTCCTCAAATTACCTTGTATTCACTTAATGCAAATAAGGTAAGCTCTTTTATTTGTCTTTATATCTCCACAATCATACAGAAGCATTTACTGATTGTCAAATGTGCAAAGGATTGCTGATCACATCTATACCAGCAGTAAACCAGAAAACACTTAAAGGTAGCTGGGTGATTCAGTGATTAGTGTGTTGGAGTCAGGAAGATCAAGTCCAAATTTGGCCTCAGTTACTGACTAGCTATGAGATCCCAGGCAAGTCATTTAATCTCTACCTACCTGCCTTGTCTGTAAAATTCAGACAACAGCAACAGTAACCTACCTCCCAGGGTTGTTGTGAGTATAAAATGTGATTATATTTACAAAGAAACTTTCTAAATTTTAAAGCACATATAAATGCTATTGTTATTGCTAATAATGTATTGCTGGGTCTAGTGAGGTTGGACAGACAAAAATTACTAAAATGTAGCTTTTTCCCTCAAAGGCAAATCTTATCAGAATATTCTGGTGGTGCAAGTAATATCTAAAATAATGGAGGGGACAGCTAGTTGGTACAATGGTTCTCTCAACCACAGGCTAGATAACCACTAATCACATATGTTAATAGTAGGGATTGCTTTGGTGAACTGGTTGAAGAAGATTGCTCCTGAGATCCCTTATAATTCAAGTTGTGTCAATCTGTGAATTTAGAGTCTGCTATGGACTAGACACTAGGAATAGAAGATTGGGCATTACATATTCAGCTTATCACTCAGAGCTCCCAAACCTAAAGGATTCATCCACCTCAATCTCCTCAGGAGTAGGGATTACCAGGATACCTTACCCTTAGTCTCCATATTTTGAGAGCTTTGTTGGAAAGTTTATTATGACTAATTAGTGTAGGGTAACAATATTAAAAATGTCCTTAAGTTTTTATGAGTCAATATAATGTCTATGCTCTTTAACTAGATGTCTGTGATGATGCTTTGGTTCCAATACAGTTGATTCCTTAAATTCTCAAAAGGATATTTTAAAGGTTGCATCTGTAGCAGGGTTATCCAACCTTACTTTTAAAAGTTTTTATTAAAACAATAGACAATATATTTTGATTTGCCATTTTAGTGAGAGTTGTTTTAACTTGGTTTTGTTTACTAAAGTATTTAGTAAACCCACAGTGGGTTGCATAAAATTGTGGGCTACGGCATTTGGGACAGCCCTGGTGTGTAGGATGGAGAATTATCATCCATTAGTATATGAGGCATAGCTAGTTTCTAGAATGTAATTCTGGTTACTTCATCATGTCTTTTTGAGTATTCACTCCACTTTTGCAACCTGCAGTGGTACTTTGTTATTTCTTCCACTTCCTTGAGATGTCCACATCAATCCAGTTTCCTTTAGGATGAAATTATAATTGTATTTCTGGTAGCAAAGATCTAATCTTTCACTATCTTTAACTTCATTGTTTTTAAAATCACTGTTATAAGTTATGGTATATGAATGTTATGGAGTACTATTGTTCTGTAAGAAATCATGAGTGGCCAGGCTTTACTGAACTTTAGAAAGGTCTGGAAAGACTTGCATGAACCAAAGCTGGGTGAAATGAGCAGAACCAGGAGAACATTGTTCACATCAATAGCAACATTGTGAGGTGATCAAGCATGATGGACGCAGCTCTTCTCAGTAGTTCACTGATCAAGGACAATCCTGAGAGACCTGTTATGGAAGATGCCATCCACATCTTCAAATCTATGAATAAGAGAAAAATATTTCCTGTTCATATCCTTTGGCCATTTATTACCTGGGGAATAATGACTCTTACTATCCATTTTATTTTCAGTGAACTTCTCCCTTATTTGGCCATGAACTCTTAACCCCTATTCATAGATCTGAAAAACAATTTCTTCTCCACTTCTAATTAAAATTTCACAACTTTTATGTCCATGTCTATGCAGAGCCTTTCTTGCCATACAGATGTTTGTACAAACCTAACCTCCCTCAAACTGCTTATTTTTACTGCTTTTATATACCTAATCTGTTCCACTTATGAGCCTATTTCTTTTTTTTTTTTGCAAGGCAATGGGGTTAAGTGGCTTGCCCAAGGCCACACAGCTAGGTAATTATTGTCTGAGGCCGGATTTGAACTCAGGTCCTCCTGACTCCAGGGCCAGTGCTCTATCCATTGCTTCACCTAGCCACCCCTTGAACCTATTTCTTAACCAACAATAATTGGTAGTATTAACATAGCACTTTAGAATTTATAAAATGTTTTATAAATATTACCTCATTTTATCCTCACAACTTTGGGAGCTATTATCCAAATGAGGAAACTGAGTTGTTTGTTGACTTGTTCAGCTAGTGTCTCAGTTCATATTTGAACTCAGATCTTCCTGAATCCAGGCCCAGTGTTCTAATCCATTGTGCCATCTAGTTGCCAGTTTTGAAAGTACTGCTTTGTAATTTGGTTTGATATTTCCTCCCTTTTATTATTTCCCTAGAGATTCTTAACCTTTTGTTCCTCCAGAGGACTTTC
This sequence comes from Macrotis lagotis, assembly GCF_037893015.1. Classification (NCBI taxonomy): domain Eukaryota; kingdom Metazoa; phylum Chordata; class Mammalia; order Peramelemorphia; family Peramelidae; genus Macrotis; species Macrotis lagotis. The sequence goes on along the minus strand of NC_133658.1, from coordinate 429,731,493 downwards.
ATTAGCATTTTTTCTATTAGTAATCCTTTGATAGCTATGACTGAAGGCCCAATTTAGGTAATCTTCATTTTAATTATAATAGTTCTGCAAACAAGCAATTAATATTTCTCTAATTACTTATAGACCAAAGTAATATAGACTTATTTCCATTAAGAATATTTTTTGGGGGGGCAGAGCCAAGATGGCAACAAGAAATGATTGAGTCTCAGGCGCTCTCTGATAAAACTTATAAACTAAGGACTCTAACTAAACTTTTGAGAGACAGAACCTACAGAGGGACCCAGTGAGGCAGTTCTCCTACTCAAGGTAACCTGGAAAAGAGCAGAAAGGCTCTGGTCCCTGGGGTTGGAGGGGTGGCCCGCCAGAGAGAAAGAACTTCAGTCTCCCGGAGGCAGCTCCAGGGCGCTGGGAGCCCCAGCTCACAGCAGCGGGGGAGTCTCCTGAGCTACACCCCGGGGAGCATTGGGCACAAAGTGGGGGAACAGCGGGGACCTCTGCCAGAGCAAACATGTGGAGCCCAGCCTTCAGGGCACACAGCAAGCAGCAAGAGCTTTGGCAGCCCAGATCCGGAAACAGAAGCAGGTGGAGGCGGTAAGCAGGAGCCCCCAGGGCATGAGCCCATTGAGCTGAGGGAGGGGAGTGAAGAGAGACTGCAGAGCTTTGTCCTCTGCCCCTGGGAACAGGACACTGGGGTTCTGACCACATTCAGGTCCTGATCCCAGTCTAGGCCCCCCATAGAACAGCAGCCCCCCCCCCACCTAAGCTCTGACAATGTCCCAAAAGCTCAGGAAGCACCCTAAAACCAGACCCAGGCTGGGAAAATGAGCAAGCAGAGAAATAAGAGGAAGACCATTGAGAAATATTTTGCAAATGAGCCCAAGAAGGATCAAAATACTCAGTCTGAAGATGAGGAAGCACAAGCTCCTGCATCTAAAAACAGAAACTGGGCTCAGGCTATGACAGAGCTCAAAAAAGACTTGGAAAATCAAATGAGGGAGTTAGAAGAAAAACTGGGAAAAGAAAGGAGAGAGATGCAGGAAAAAGATGAAAATGAAGTCAGCAGCCTAGTCAAGGAAATCCAAAAAAATGCTGAAGAAAATAGCATGCTAAAAACCAGTTTAGGTCAAATGGATAAAACAGTTCAAAAAGGTATTGAGGAGAAGAAAGCTTTAAAAAGCAAAATTGGCCAGATGGAAAAAGAGATAAGAAAACTCTCTGAGGAGAACAAATCCTTCAGACAAAGAATAGAATTCAGGGAGATTGATGAATTTACCAGAAATCAGGAATCAATACTTCAAAACCAAAAAAATGAAAAATTAGAAAATGTGAAATATCTGATTGAAAAAACAACTGATATGGAAAACAGACTTAGGAAAGATAATTTTAAAATTATTGCAATACCTGAAAGTCATGATCAGGAAAAGAGCCTTGACATCATTTTCAAAGAATTATTACAGGAAAATTGCCCCGATATTCTAGAAGCAGAGGGCAAAATAGAAATGGAGAGAATCCACCAATCCCCCTGAGAAAGAGATCCCAAAAAACCAACACCCAGGAATATTATAGCCAAGTTCCAGAACTCCCAAGTCAAAGAGAAAATATTACAAGCAGCCAGAAGGACACAGTTCAAATATCATGGAGCTGCAGTCAGGATCACACAGGACTTAGCAGCAACTACATTGGAGGCTCATAGGGCTTGGAATATAATATACCGGAAGGCAAAAGAGCTTAGAATGCAGCCAAGAATGAACTACCCAGCAAGGCTGAATGTCCTCTTCCAGGGAAAAACATGGACTTTCAATGAACCAGGGGAATTTCAAATGTTCCTTTTGGAATGGCCAGAGCTGAACAGAAGGTTTGATCTTCAGATACAGGACTCAGGTGAAGCATAGAGATTGGAGGAGAAGGGGAAAATATGATGAACTTCATGTATTCCTGCATAGAAAAATGACACTGATAATACTCATATGAACCTTCTCAGTTAATAGAGCATGTAGAGGGAGCTTTTATAGTTGAAGCACAGGAGAAAGCTGAATTCGAAGATAAAATATGGTGTAAAAATGGAGTCAATAGAAAAAAGGGAAATGTAATGGGAGAAAGAAAAAGGAGAGGGGGAATAGGCCAAGATATTTCATATAGTAAGATTTTTTTTTTTATTACAATGAACTGTTGTAATGATATGAAGCGGGGGAGGCAAGGGGGAATGAGGGAACCTTTGCTCTCATCAGAGGTGGCTAGGAGAGGAAACAGCATATATGCTCAATGGGGTATAGGCATCTGGAGTAAGAAGGAGGGGGAGCAGGGGGAAGAGGTGGGGATGTGAATAAAGGAGGAGAGGATGGGCCATGGGGGGGGAGAGTGGTCAGATATAACACATTTTCTTTTTTACTCTTGCAAGGGGCTGGGATTGGAAGGCCTGTCCGGGACCATAGGGCCAGGTCAATGCTAGGCCTAAGGGATGGTATGGGGGCTCAGGGCCTCTTGGCCCCAGGACCAGGGATCTGTCTGCTGTGCCACTCAGCTACCCTACAGCAGAGTCAGAGTGAAAGGAGAGAGAAAATATAGTACTTGGTAGTGGAGAAGTATGAATGGAGGGAGTTGCGATCAGCAATGGCAGCGTTGGAAAAATATAGAAGTAACTTTTGCGATGGACTTACCATAAAGAACATGATCCACCCGTGACAGAGTTGTTCGTGTTGGAACAAAGACTCAAGCACATTTTTTATTATTATTATTTGGGGGAGGGTACAGAGCAAATGGGGCTGGGTGGCCTGCCTGGGGCTGCATAGTAGGGTAATTGTTGGTTGTCTGAGGCCGGATTTGGACCCAGATGCTCCTGGCTCAAGGGCCAATGCTCTGTCCACCACCCAGCCACCCAGCCACCCCTACTATTATGACTATTTTATTTTATTTTGGGTCTTTTTTCTTCTTTTTGGTTTTTGCAGGGCAGTAGGGTTGGGGTGGCTTGCATGTCACACGGCTGGGTGATTGTTGGGTCTACGGGGCTGGATGTGGGCTCAGGTGCTCGTGGCTCCAGGGCTGGTGCTTCGTCCATTGTGCCACCTGGCCATACCTACAATTATTACTATTATTTTTTTAATTTTAATTTTTTTCTCTCCCCTTTACTTTATCGCTCAAGCAAGTCTATAGTTATAGGGGAGGGGTATTTCATTTACCCTTAAGAATATTTTATTAATGTAAAAAAACCATTTGTTCAAAGTGAGAATAAAAAAATAAAAAAAAGGGATATTTTACAGTTCTAAATTCCTAGATGTAATCTGCCAGATTGGTACCTAAGTATTTTATATATTTTGTTTAAATGGAATCTTTGTGTATCCTCTTCTGGGTTTTTGTTACTAATGTTGATAAATGCTGATGGCTTATGTATTTTATAGTCTGAAAGCCTGCTGAAGTTATTGTTATTATATGAAATTACATTATCTCTAGGGTTCCCTAAGAAAACCATCATATCATCTGCAAAAAATGATAAATTTGATTCCTCTTTACCTATGCTTATTCCCTCAACTTTGTTTTACTGCTATTGTTACCATTTCTAGGACCATATTAAATAGCATTGGTGATAAGGGACACACTTGATTACTGAGTTTACTGAAAAGGTCACTCAATTTATGCCCTTTACATATGCTATCTCTTGGTTTTCAATGGATACTGCTTACCTATATGAAGAGGTATATCTATTCCTATGCTCTTTTATCTTTTAAACAGGAAATGGTGCTATAACTTGTCAAGACTTTCCAGGACCTTTTGATATAGTAATCAAGATTTTGTGGATAAATTTTCTCAACATTGGACCAACCCTGAATTCCTGATATAAATTTAACCTAGTCACAGTATGATTTTTAGTTTTTTTATATGTAGACCCTTGGCTAGTATTATATTTGGTTAATGCTCATAAAGGATGTTGGTCTTCAGTTTTTGTCCTGTTTTTTTTTCTGAGACTTTAAATTTTTCCTTTAATTTGGACATTTTGTATTTTGTAAACATTCATCTTTTTCATTTAAGTTTAGTTCTAACACATCAAACAAAAGGTTCTAATTATCTTTATTTATACTGATGTTTTTTATCTTTGATAATTTTTTATTTATACTACTTTTTATCTTTAGCCTTCTCTTTAATAAAATTAGCTATTAATCCAGCTTTTAAAGGTTTTATTTAACTTTTTCCTTCCAATACTGTTAATTTTGGTACTTAATTGGGTTTTTCAAACATGTTAATTTGTATTTTTTAGTTGCATGCCCTATTCACTGATATGTTCCTTCTCTTGATGAAAAGAATTGAGAGACATTTATCTCCCCTTAATAACTACTTTGGATAGATTTTGAAAAATTAGATGTTATTTCATTATAGTTATCTATTGTTTCTATGATTTGCTTTTGGATCTATCAATTTTTAGAATTATCATTATTCTGGTTAATAGATGTTTGTTACCTTTAGGAAAAAAATATGAAAATCCACTTCTGCAGTACCTCATCCCCATGCTTAATTTTTCCTTAAAAGGTATTGAAACAGTGCTCAAGACTTGATGGCTCTGGAAAATGAAGAGTCAAGCAACTGATATCACTTCTTGGTTATTTGAATGAGCCATACAACAAAAGGCAGCTTTAAAGAAAATAGAAAAAGTAACTCAAGACAGGGGATATTCACAAGGCTGAATCAGCCTAAGATGTCCTTAATATTCCTGTTGCCTTCCAACCTCTTCTTACTTCACTATGGCCCCTTCAAGAATACCTTTGCGCCCTCTTTTCAGCATTCATTTTATGTATTATCTTCATCTGTTAGGAAATAAGCTTCTTCAGAGTAAGAACTCTTTTTTTTTTAATGCAAAGAACAGAAGAAAGGCCAGAATGAAATATAGCTAAGTGATTTATTATGATGATGTTTGTTCATTCTTGAATTTGACCATGACATGGGGGGTGGGGGGAAAGCTGTTGTTGCCATGAATCAGGACAAATAAAGATGGCCCTGGATGCTACGAAGTGTCTGAGGCTGGATTTGAACTCCATTCCTCCTGACTCCAAGGCCAGTACTCTATCCACTGTGCCATCAGGCTGTCCAGTTCCATTTACATATCCACCCACACACACACACACTGATATATTTATGAGGAAAAATAAATTTTAAGTTTTGCAGCTTTGTGTTCACTTTTTTTGATGAACTCTATTTTTAAGTATTAATTTTTTTTAGTGTTCTTGACCACATTGACTCCTAACCCAAAAGGCTGTAATGAAAGATTGTGATCATCTCCACCTCATCTCTCCTCTGACCTGTTAGTTATACTTCCTGTGGTCAAACTGTCATTGACCATGAAAGTGATTTTAAAGTACTCCTAAAAGTCAAGCTTTACCCTCACAGAGAAAGAAGTTAGCATCCTTAAGAAGATATTCTTAACTAAAACTCAGTATTTCAAAATTGAATCCACCAAGCTAGCATAATAGAAAGGGCACCAGTCATTTGGAATCAATAGACCTAGATTTGAATTTTAGTGCTACAATGACCCCAACAACTTTTCTGGGCAAGCTACATTGCTGTAAAATGAGGCTGTTGAAACTAGAGGATATGAGGTCTGTTCCAGTTTTAAAACCTATGTCTTTCACCCCAAACCCCTCCCTTTTCCCAACTTCCCTATTTCTGTTGATGGCATCGCCATCTTCACAGCCACCAAACCTGAGTAACACCATTAAGCTGTTCCCTTTCTCCCAACATTTTCTACCACATAAATCTCTTTTCTTCCTTCTTTGTCCTTTTCTCCAGAGTCTTAACTTTTCACCAATAGTCAAGGCAAGAGAACAATGAGTCAGGATCATATTACCAGCCAGGCAAAGAAAAGTAGAAACAGAAGTACTTGAGTAGGTCCAGTATACTTAGCCCAGCTCCTGGTCCCAATCACATATTGGCTAGGGAATCACTTGCCCCAAGTCTCCTGCGTACCCTAAGGTTGTCTCTGGGGTTTTTATTCCTCCTGTTTTATCAAATGTCATTAATGGAATTTGTGCCTCTTCTATTCTAAAAGGTTGTCAACCAAGCAAATAAAATTTCTCTCCCACCTCTTTAGGCACCAGATTAAAGTTCAAGTACTCTATCTCAATCACTGCTCTGAGAAGATTCAAGAGGGCAAGAAGATACATTATAAGAGTTAGAACTAAAAGGAAGCAGAGCTAATGAAATACCACTTCATTTTATAGAAGACAAAGAGGCACAATGAGGGAGTGATGGAGGCTCAAAATCAGTGCCTGTTTTTCATCTTTGGATCTCCAGCACCCTAACAATGTGCGTCAGAATTAACAAGTATCTCGAACTGAATTCTGGTTCTGCCACTGGTACAACTTGGCCTATATCACTTCCCTTCTCTGGACTCATTTCATAATTTATGATGTTTAGGGTAGATAAATGTGGAAAAGGCCCAGCTATTTGACTTTGCATTCTCTCTCTCTCTCTCTTGCCTAGTGTCAATATACCTTGTTCCCTACTATTAATATACCTAATACTCTCCCCAGAATACTCCCCAAAGTAAAGTTTTTTCTTTTGCTTAATAATTCTTTCTTCCTCTACTCACTCCTTTTGGCTGAAGAGCCCACCTCATAAGTTACTTAGAACTACTTAACTCATGTGGTTGGAAAGGTTCACATGATTTGTCTAGTCCAACCCTTGCCTGAAAAATACCCTCCTACAACATTCCAATAGTCATCCAATCTAGTTTTTGAGTGATAAGGGCTCCTAGATATTCTCCCAATGAGAGTTAGATAAAATTATATCCAAATTAATGAATAGTCTAACTTCTGCCTTGCCAACATCATTCCCAGTGTTACAGCCAAAAATATCTGGTCCTACAGTCTTCTTTGGCTGCAGAACAGATATTGGATATACTTACACAGAAATTCCTCTCCCACCCCCATCTCTCAAAATCAAGAATATGCTTCCCTTAATATTCTGGCTAATAAAACCCATATCTACTTTCCCTTCTAATCCCTATGCATTACCTCTTCATAGCATCCCTTAGCATAAATGAATGCTATTTCATGCTAATTCAAAAACTTGAATAGTTTTTACTGATCTCACTTCCCAGCCCTTATTTATCTTGAATTCAATTTTCATATAATTATCTAATACACAATGCCTACATCACCAGAAAACAAGCTTCTTGAGGGGAGACTTTCTTTTTTCTTGTCAATATATTGTTGGGCACAAAATAGGCAATAAATGCTTCAAAGACAAGATCAAGTATTAATCCCTTTTCTCTGGTCTTCCTTGGTTGAAACTGAACTCACCCTCTTCTATTCCTAGAGTACTTTGTCCAGTTCTCTCCTGGGGTTCTGAATGTACTTATTGTATCTCTCATACTGGATAGCAATCTCCAAGTCATATTATTCCTTTCTTTACTCCCCAGACCATTCTTGAGCTCTACCTAAAGAAATAAAAAATCTAGGAACCATCACAAATTAGTCTTGAGGGATCCAGGATTTGCCCTACAGGGACAGATAACTTTAGAAGAGCTAAACCATTAGTGATCCAAGACTTACCTCATTGTCTAATATCAAGTAACAAGGGAGTCATTCAAAGAAAGTTTTTTACTTCATAATTACTTCATAATTCTCCTGTATAATCTTTTAGTAGATATTAAGAGGCAAGAGAAATAACTAGATGTGACTTGTAGCAAAGAGGGTAATCTCACAGTTGCCAAAGGAAGACTAGGTTACTTCATACTCTCTTACAGAGCTGATAAGAGCTCTTGTCAGAACATATGAAAGAAGATAAATATGGATGTGAGGGGAAGGATTGCAAGAAGAACAATATAGGGTAGTGAGCCCAGGAAAGTTTCCAGGTTGTGAGAATATTTGTTATGACTTTTAAAAGGGGAGGTTTTATCATCTCTCTTTCAAAAACTGTATTTTTTAAATATTAAGAGTCACCATGAAGTCAAGAACAAGCTATGATAGACAATTTTATTATCTTTTGTGAAAGGATTACTTGATAGCCTGCTTTGGGCTAAAAACCTCCAAATCTCATAAAACATCCAACCTGTCATAAGAAGAAAGGCTCACATTGGCCCTTTCTCTCAAACATTTGGTTTTCTGAAAAACAGTATTAATGCTTAAATATGTTGTAACGTTAGTAAACTGGTTTTTGCTATTTTTACTAAGGGTTAGCCACAGGAGTTCACATGCTAAGGGTAGAGCTCATTAGTCAAAGGAAAAATAATAGGATATAGTACTTCAATTCCAAATATCTTCAAGGCAAAAGGAAATTAAATCAATAAGAGTCAGGTCTCACTGTTGTCATAATTACCATCTTAAAACTGATAAAATTTAACTCAACAGAAATCACCCCTTCATATGCCATTTATACATATGAAGGCTAATGTTTTACTAATATAATGTTAGTGAAGATGTGAATTGGTTCAATGATCCCATTACTGGGTTTATACCAACAAGATCAAAGACACACAAAAAAGGCTCTAAATATGAATACCTGTTATAGTACTTTTTGTGGTAGCAAAATAAAATTAATAACAAAGTAGATGATCATTAAGAAGGACACAGCAGAATACCCTGTGGTATATGAAATACCAGGAGAAAAAAAGAGTGAATGAATAGAGTGTATGAAATAATAATGCACAACAAAGAAAGTACAATCAGTACAAACACAATGACAAATGTAAATGGACAGGAATGTAAGCAGATTAATCAAAATGACCAATCTTGGAACTAGCTATAGAATGAAGCCTTACCCTGTTAGGTAGAGTTGTAAACATTTAACTGTTTCTGTCACAAGGTGGGGTTCAAATGTGGAGAAAGAAGAAAGGAAAAGCTACAGAAGGCATCAATAAAACTCTTTTAAGCTACTTCTTCATGATTTTAAAGCACGACAAAGTTCAGAGACTACCTTAGAAGAACTAAGTCAGGATTAGATTCAGGGGCACCAAAGCCTAGTCTATGGTTAATTTTGTTCATGATATATCACATTTTTTTCTCTCTTGTATCCTTCTGTCTATTCACTTTCATTCTGCCTTGTCTACACACATAAAATCTTTAATTATAAATACAGTGTACATACTATCTTGGTGTAGCTTTAAGCTTTATCAATTATAGAAGTGTAATGTGACAAAGAATTATTATAAATTTGAAAATGTGCGGTTTAAATTTTTCTTATATTTGTTTTTAATTTTAACAAGTTTAGTTTTTTAAATATTTTGTATATATTTATATACAGACAATGTATATTTATATATATAGTTTAGTATTTAATTTTAATAAAGTAGGATTCATTATGTATGAGTTTTGGGATGAAACTTTGTCAAACCAGTGATTTGAAAGATGACATCTTCTTGTTTGGTCACCTTATCTTCGTTATAAAGTTGGACGATTCACTAGCTCTTCTGGAACATACAGAATTCATTACCCATTCATGAATATAATGCAACTCACAACACCAAGGAACACCCTCATGTACAGGTTGAATGCACTAGAGCAATATATAGCACAAGACACAAACATGTAGAATTTTTAATAAGAAACATCAGTATTTTAAAAACAAATAATTAACCTCCTAATTTATGCCTTAGTAATTAAAGCTTAAAACTACACTAAACTCTTTGGGAAACCCTATATTTGTTTATCTATTTATACATATACAAGGTGGATACATAGATGTGTATGATTACATAGTTGTGTCTTATATTTTATAATGTTTTCACATACATTGTTACATAGCACTAATAAAGCCTTCTGTTTCAACATATGAATTTACCTGGTTAACTAGAGCACAAATGGGAAGGAATCCACTCCTCATTGGCCCAGGGATCCTTGGAAGTTAACCACCAATACCAGAAATGATTTGTAGATACCACTGCCTCTTTTGAGATTATAAAAAAGTTAGAGAGGGAGAAAAGAAAGATCGTCCTAACTCTCCAACCTTTAGCTTCAGTTATGCAAGGTTCTACAGGTTGAATAAATCTTTGCCCCAAATTTGAGTATCCTGGGATTCAGAGGTGGCTGTTACAACTTCAAACCTTATTTATTCTTTCTTGCTTGCTGTTATTAAACACTTGCCATCTGTGGTAAATCTTAGACTGTTCTTTCTTTGCCTAACCCTGAAAAAAAAGAAAAAGATAGCTAGACTAATGAAAACTCTTTAAACAGCCACTACCTGGCTCACATCAGCATGTGGATCACCAAGAATCAATGTCAAAATGCTACCTGAAATACGGGCCTAAGGTAGACAAATCCAAGGCAAATAACCATGCTCAAACCCACATTTCAGTTTTAGGCTCAACAAATATTCTGATTAAAAGGTTAAAAAAGGGAGCTAGTAGTGAGGTACTTTATGAACAATCTAATCTAACCTTCTAAGAACTGTGATGTATATTGACTCTTCATGAAACTGAATATAAGAAGAAAGTGGTTCAATCTGAAAAGAGGGACATGAAACTAACTGCTCTTCGATAGAGAGATTCTCTTTCTAATTAATCAAATGCCTTTACTAAAGAAATTTCAGAAATGAATGTGCATCAGGCAGAACCCAAACATATTTGATTTCTTTATCTCAGAGAAGGTATAAACCATGAGGACAAGAGGATTTAATAAAGGTCTGGTTAACAAGTAAAAATGTGCCAGCAAATTTCAAGCAACATTTTTCAAATTAACTACATCCTTGCCAATACCAAGAGCAAATCTAGAAACATATCAGTTTAGAACATTTCATTGGGGAGAGAGGCAGTTTTTACTCCATGTTTTATTACATCCATGGCTTGAAAAGGATTTATTTAATATCAGCAAACATTGCAAATCATAGAAAAAACTGAATTATGTAGAATTTCACAAATGAATTTTTCAATCTCCACTATAATTTCATTTACAATAAAAGATAATCAGAAAAACAAAGTTAACTTTCACCTTTCAATGGCTTAGCAAGTTTATAATGCTATGAACATTCATCACAATAAATGTGCTGAACAGGCCCAAAAGACATTAAAATATTACTTACAACAGCATTATTACAACATACTTTCTTTAAAATTCCAACATGTAATTTATCACTTCAAAAGCTATACAGCATTTCCATTATATTTGCAAACTTAACCTTATACATATTTTAAAATCTTGAAAAACTTTTTAAGCTGTCTAAAAGCACTTAACAAAATTGATAAAATCTACATAATGGAATAATACTATACAATCCAGTATAAATTTTCATCTTCAGAGAATATGACTGTAAACACTCATTATTATACAACATGCATAGACTATACTGACCTTCCTTCTTCTGAACTGTTACTGCAATTGTGCTTCACGATCAACAGAAAAAGCTCCACAAATCCAGGGAGTGGCTGAAAGATTGTAGGCAATTAGGCCCCTGCACGAGATCATCAGCATCAGACTAGCTAAAAACTACCTCAAGTCAATAAAGAGAACAGGGATTAATTTTGTTTTAAAAGCTTGAATCCTAGGTCATTCATCAATAGACTTTAAAACGGGGGAACTGAGAGGCTCTTATTTCTGGTTGGTGCCGTACATAGGGCCTTGGCTCAATTCAGGAGTCCATGGCTACCCTGGGTTCACCTAGAAGTGGCCCAGTGAGCTGTAATGCACTGTTTGGCTCATATTTGGTGTGCAATTATACCAACAGTATATCAGATATTTAGAAAGACAAATAAAGGGCACAGTTTAAATTTAAAGTGACAATGAGTATATTTAAGTGGTATAGGTTTATTTAAGAGAACTTTTTAAAGGACATTTTAAAAACTAGTTTGAACACCATGGTTAGAGTTTTAAAACCCAATGACCTTCTCTCTAGATTAGAGGCTTATGTGACCATTAAGGGATCCTCTGGGTTGAAAACTTACAAATAACTATCAGGAAATCAGTATTTTTATTGGTATGAACTTAATCAAGACACAACACAGTGGTTGTGATATATATACTATCTATGGCTCCTGTGGACCAGAGCATATATGGTAATTGTCCACAACTGATCAACTATTAAGCACAACTGAGGCATAGTCATTTCCTTGGTTAAGAGAGCTATATTACAAAATTGATCACTGTGTTTCAGGAACAGTTAACACAATATTCAAGTAACGAGGTGTTTAAATGGTTAAGTGAAAAAAAACTTTACCTAGTACTTTACACACCTATGAAAAATTAAATAAAACAAATGTAATTTACTTATGCATATGTAATACATTTTATATCTCTGAGGGATTCTAAACTAAAGTTAAACTATCATTTGCTTTAATGATACTATATTTTGCACAATAACTTATAATTAGGAGAAAAAAATTGCCATTTCCACAAAAATTTATATAATTATGACATTCACATTGATAATTTTAAAGAAAACAAAATTTAAGTGAACAATACATCTTCTGCAGTTATCATTGCAGACTTTCACATGTCTGAATGCCACCATTCGATGCATATTCTTGATCCATTAAAAGGGGTCTTAATATAAATAAGACCAAACTGCTCAGCTTCTAAAGCTAAGTGATTTCTTATTACATTTAAAACATCATTGCAAAGACAGTGTAATGAAAATCAAAGGTAAAAATACAGTGCTATCTTATGTATATATAGCTACAATGGCAGCAGTCAAGCAAAGATGGGTCACTTATTTTTTCCTTCTTTCTATCAAATGAATATTATATGCTATTTTTTATCCCTTAGGGAGAGTGCCAAAACTTAGCTGCTAGGAAACATAAATGATTGCTTGACAGGAATCTACTTCACTAAAGATTAAAGACCTATTCGCCATTCTAAATTACAAGCAATAGCACCTGGCTTTGAAAGCACTGTCATCAGGGACCATTTCTTAATCAGATTATCTGTGGTAAAATAAATGAGCTTTTTGACAAAGCCCAGAGAAAGTATGTGTTTGTTGCTTTGGAAAGATGTGCAAAATTGTCCCTTAATTTTCTTCCTTTCACTATCCCTGTCAATTCCCCACTTCAGCAACAGGCTGGCTGTTTTTTTTTTAAAAAGGTGATTATTCTAGTGTTGTTCTATTCTCACTGTCATCCTGCAAGAGCAACCAGTTACTGACCCTCTCATCTTCCTCCTCTAATTTCCTCAATAGCTTCCACTAGCAACACACAGACCTTGTGTAGGTACAAAAAGGAAAAGAAAATGTTCTTTTCTCTCTGACTTATGTACTTGAGCAATCTTTCTCCAGAAGCATTTCTAAAAATCTACAGTTCCCAGATGACCCTCTTCCTAAGTAGAGGATCAATTAGTTTAAAAAGCAAGGTGCACAGAGGGACTTAAAAGACATGTCCAATTTTAATTGCATATTTTAAATTCTTTTAAGAATAATGTTGTTCCTTAAAGCATCTGGCAAGCATTTTTGCTTTTGGTATTGAAAACAGAAACTAGAAATCAAATTTGATGATGCTAGGGAAAAGGTAATCATACCTAAAAAAAATGCAGGCTTGAATTTAACACAGATCTGAATCTGTGGCTTACTAGTTTGCTTCTCCTCCACCTTTGCATAATACAAGGTCTGGTTTAAAAAAAAATCTACTCTTTATGTTAGAGCCATGGTCAGACAAGTTTCAGTAGTCCAATCAAAAGGCATTATTCCATACCACAGTGGAATATAGTTCTTTTAATCAGTCCTGTTAGATCAAAAAGCTGACCAACCATTTTCTACACCCTACCCTTTGACCCATGAGTATTTTTGTTATCACTTATTGGTGCATAGGTGCAGAAAAGGGGTTATGATTAAGAAGCAAATTGTACAAAGAAGAAAGGGAAGTGCAGTGAGCTTTAACGAAATAGTGACCAGCCATTCGACCACTCACAAATAAGGAGAAATTCTAAACCTGTGCTCCTGTCAGGATCTATGGCAAGCATACTCATGCTTGCCACCCCACATATAAATACAATCATCTTTGGCAAGCAGCAAGCTTTAAGGAAAGGAGATGACATTGAAGCATAATAGTGATATGGATGCCAAATGTGAAAGGCACCAATTCCAAATGGATGAGCACCAGATAAAGTTGTTTGGATTCAATCTCTAGGGAGTACCAATAAAGGTAGAGAGTAGAATGTAGGAGGTGTGTCTGACCAGGGTTACAATACAAAATGATCAGTCTGATGGCATTTTACTCAACCAAACCTTGAAGCTACAGACCCCCAGGCTGGTCTGTTCACTATTAGTGAATTTTCCACCAAGACAGATCATCAAGGGTAGACTTAAAAGAGACACCTGCCATTAAACCATCACAGTCAAATAATTATAAACCATCATTAGGGCCTAAGTGGAAAAAACCAAGAATGGTATTGGAATGCTAAGCACTAAAAAGTCACGATGCAGTTTACAAACATAGATTTATGTTTTGAAAGGAAGCATGATGTCTCAGGGGTGGTCAGTCAACTCAAAAATGAATTGGAGGCTCTTCCTGGAAAGCTAAGAGTATCACTATTATAATTATAACACACACAAAGCAAAGATTACAGGCAATACAGAAATAGACCTTCTGAGCTGACTCTTCTCCCCCTTCCACCTTTCTGATTACTATTGAGGAGAGAAGCTCCTACTTATGGCGACAGTTCAAAAACAAACCCACAAGCTATGTGGGATGTGGCGATTCCCCCAGCAGGGACCGATGAAACAAAAAATCAAACTGGGAAGTGGAGGCAATGCAGAGGAATGAGCAAAGAATTAAGGCAGTTGCAGCACAGGACTGGAAGTGTTTGCCTTTTTTGGTAATAGCTGCTTGTCCACATAGGTATGATGCAGATGGCTGTCTGAGGTTCGGTAATACCTGATATCTTGGATAACAGTAGTTAATGCAAATTATTCTAAGCTACTCAAGTCTTTCATGAAGCGGATGCATATCTGACATCAAGAACAGATGTAGCCTGTAGAGGAGGAGAAAATCGAGTATTAGACAAAACAACTGAATGAACATCAACAGAAAAGAAGCAGTACAAACAAAAAGAATGTTAGATTTAAGAGACAGGAAACCAAGGTTTCCTGCTTACTGTATGTATCACCATGGATAAAAGCAATAAAGCTAATAGTTGATATAGTGTATTAGACTAGAGACCAAGGGATCAAGCAGTCCCTTCTGAACCTTGAAGGAAAATGACTTAAATTAAAACTGGGACTGATCCATTGTTCATTGTTTGGACAATTCTAAAAGACAGGTAGTATAATAGACTTTTCCCTCCTCCTATAGTATTTTTTTTCCCCACTAAGTAATTAGTTAGTGTCTGAGGCCAGATTTGAACTGGAACTCCAGGAACTCCTGACTTCAGGACCAGTGCTCTATCTACTATGCTACCAGCTGCATCAGTATTCTACTATTGACAACCTGGGCATGACCTACCCAAAGCAAAAAATTGTTTTGTCTACATCCACAAAAGGCAAAAGGATAGGCACTATAGGATAGAATTCTTTGTCTGAAGAAGCTTTTCTCCAGAAAGTGGAAATCTGAAAGCCTCAGATCTCTTGCCTTAGCCCTGATCATGGAAAGGCTCTAAGGGCAAATGAAATAGCTTTGAGCATTTACATGTAAACACATGTAAAATTTGAAAAATTGAGGGAATTAATACTATAATGGCAAGATAAAAGGAAATCTATCTTTGTTTTTAGTCACATAAGAAACAAGGATTTATTAAAAAAAAGACAATATTTAAAAATCAAATAAAATACACAATTACTACAATCATGTACATGAAGACAATATAGTCTTCAACAAATAGATAAAAATATAATGAATATTGGTATGAAACAATACTAAAAATGCTTCTTCCCAACAACTTAGGAAACTATAAAAGCATAATCTCAGATAATATGGGTCATAATCATTCTTTTATATTGTTTCAGGAGCTATATTTTATAAGTTGCTTTTGAGAATCTGGGTTTATCCTCTGTGACAAAGCCAAATTTGTCCATTTTTCTTAAAGAGAAGGAAAATATATTAGTTGTATCAAATACCAAGTAATTCCTGTTTGAACTTGGAAAGATGAGGTCAAATGCTCAAAACTATCTCCCTTCCACTGTAGGAATATTTTCAATCAAGTACAAGTTAGTGAACAATGAGGAAAAGATAGTCTAGATAAATTAGATTTGCTAAAATAATATTTTAAATTTATCATTCTGTTTTCAGTTATATTATATGATCATCACAATAATTCTTGAAGCAGGGCAAACAGGGATTGTTGTCCACTTAATACAGATGATGAAATTGAAGCTCTAAAGACACAATCTGAACAAATTTCAACAGCTACAAATTAGTTATTCTTCCAAAGCTAGTACTCTACAATCCACTACATTAATTCAAATAAATTATTTAAAATCATTTGATGTTTGGAAAAGCCAAGTAAATGAAATATAACCATAAAATAGGTTAAAACTACAACTCCCTGGCTCCTTAACTGTGAAATATATAGTACCAGGAGTGAACCAGACAATAAGTAACCTAGGGTTCTAATTCCAATTTTATCACTAATTAGTTGTATGATTTGAACCAATTCATTTTTCTTATCTGTAAAATGTCATGATTAAACTGGATTATTTCAAAGGCATTAACAGACTATTATATCCAATAATAATCTACACTGATCTTTTATAGCAGATTATATAAATATTATACTGAAAATGTTGGCATAGAGATAGTCATGACTCTCATGTTCAGGGTTCATTCTATTACATATCATACTATTTCAGTGGTAGAAAGAACACTGAACTGGGAGTGAGAAAACCTAAGTTTAAGGAGTACTGATCCCAAGAGTATGAATTTAGGCAAGTCACTTAACCTATGAGCTTTGGTTTCTTTTTTTTCAATTCATAAAAAACTGCTTTTCTCTCTCTCTCCCTTTCACCCATCAAAAATAAGACCAAAAGTGTAACTTTGCAGAGGCAACTGAGATCTACTGCTGGTTTCTGAAAAAGTGAGTAAAAATCACTTGGGAAAGTATTAACAATAGTCTAGTAAGGAAGAAATATCCTAACTAGCACAGATATGATAGGATTTGAAAGGAAAGGAAGGACTCAATTCTAATATAGCAGGGAAGTAAGTCTTAATAAGTACAATGGTATATAGTGTGACAGGAATGTATAGATGTATGGAAATTGAAGACAAGCATTTGTAGAGCCCCTACTACATACCAGCACCATGCCAAGTGCTTTACAAATTACCTCATTTGATCCACAGAACAATCTTGCAAGGTAGATGCTATTACTGCCATTTTATAATTAAGGAAACTGAGGCAAAAAGATATTGGGTGGCTTATCCAGTGTTACACAGTAAGTACCTAAGGACTACAGAGGTCATTGCAAAGTTACTACTACTTCATTCTGGGTTCAGGGGAGGACTTTTTGGAGCCAGATCTCCCCCCACTGTGAGAAATCAATCAATAAACCTTAGAAGCAGAACGGATGTGCCTACTATATAACAAGCACTACAAGTCTGACAGAAACATGTGACCTATAAAACAAAATAAATAAAATGTTTCTAACAAAATTAAAAAAAATAGATGTGACTTATACTAACTAGAAAAACTGAAAGATGATCAAAGATTGCCATAGAATCTACATCATATATTATTTACACAAAGGTGACTAAAAATTTATTGGAGGGTATATGAGTGGGAATACTTTTTTCTATAGTATGTACAAGATATCAAATTAGTGATACACTTAATTCACAAGTTAATGAGGAACATATTTTGCAACTGATGGATAAAAAATAATTTCTCCTGTCAAAATCATGAAAAAACATTAGAACAACTGACTTGATCATTTGTTGCCAAAGAAAAGAGTCAGATTTTAGGCTGCAGATTTACCTCCTCCTCTTCTTCAGGTATTTTAATGGGATTATCTGGGGACTTTATAGGTTTCTGGGTACTGGTTCCATTGGTTTCTTCTTTGCCATGTTCTGCTTCCCATTCCTGTAAGACTTCATCTATGTTGAAGCGACGTCGATAATTTACAAAAAAGTTTTTCACTTGAACTACTGATTTGTTTCCAATGACATCTGAGATCGCCTGAAAATCTCGGCCATATTTCCTGATTGCTGAAGAATTAAAAAAGTCATTTTATTTAGTGTCAAGAAAAATAATATTCTGTATCCCATCCACCTCCAACAGAGAATGTATAATACTAAGAGAAAACCCTTATAAAGGTGTTTCATACACTTTATTTATTTTGCATATTATTGTATAGGACCCACTAAAATGTAGCATTTAGATTCTTGAAGGCTAGACAAACTCCAGCAAGTCCTAAGAACTAAGGATAGCTTTGAATACCTTACTATCTGTCACCCAAGAATAAATCTAAATGAATTCAGAAAGGATCATAAATAGGAGTTTGGTAACCAATGCTAACTACTACTGATTTGATTCAATTGAATGAGTGCTCACTGATGAAATCACAAATTCATTTGGTGTTAAAATATCATTAGATGAAAACTTGAGAGGTAGTGGGTCTATCAAGTACTCTATGCTGATTACAAAAACCAGTGTGTGCTTACATCAAGCAAGAGAATAGCTTTCATACTGCCTAACCATTCATAACCAACATCTGACAATAGACTACCACAAGAACAACTTAAATTTGGCAAACTTTTATTAAGCAATTTCAATATATGAGGAGTGTTGCTGGGCACTGGAAGTAAAGAGAAAAAACAAAACAGTTCATGACTTCAATAAGCTTACTAAAATTGCTAAAGGGTAAAAGTTGTGAAATTCAAAACATGCACAGATAGATAAAAATAAGTTAGAACCAGGAGACATATATATACATACATAGATACTTGATTCTAGAGGGCCTAATGAAACCATCAAAATAAAGTATATAAAAAGTAAATTAAGGAGAAAATCTTAGGGAGTATCTATGATTAGGAGGTAGCATATGGACAGTAAGACAGAGAATGGAATGGGCAATGTGAGAGTGAAAAAGGGAAGAAAGCTCAAAATTTAAAAAGGCAGAACAAAAAATGTGAGGAGTGAGGGGTTTGCATTGGATTATTAACTTTTTGGGGGGGGGTTTTGCAAGGCAAATGGGGTGCCCAAGGCCACACAGCTAGATAATTATTAAGTGTCTGAGACCAGATTTGAACCCAGGTACTCCTGACTCCAAGGCCGGTGCTTTATCTACTACACCACCTAGTCGCCTCAGATTATTAACTTTTAAAGAAATAATTTTGGAGAAGAGGAATAGTGAAAAACAAGGTTATAAAAGTCAAAGAAAGAAAAAATTGGCAATTAAGAGGAAACAGTGAACAGACTTTTCCACAGGAATTTGTGGGAAAGGGCCTAAGGAGAAGGGAGAAAGGGAGAAATATCCAGAAGGAATCATAGTCATGATTAGCACGGTTGGCACTCTAGCAAAGGGCTAAATTTTCCTCAATGAAAATGTAGCCAAGTCCTAAGCTAAAAGTGAAAGGATGAAATGTCAGGTTTTAAGAAGAGAGGAAATAGTTTGGAAGAATATAAGAAGCATGATAGGGTCAATATTAATGCAAAATATTAATGGCAAAAAGACAAGGAATAAGGGGAGAAGGCAGCATATGGTTGAACTGATCAACTTATGAAGTTAAAACTGAATAGAGAAACTGAAAAGCAAGGTGTTAAGATCAGGAAAACAGGAAAGTAATATGATTTAGGTCACAGAAAAATAAATTTAAGGGGAGAGATGGAAAAACAAGAATTTATTATTAGAGAAGGGATCACTAACTCTGTGGGTAGTTGAAAAGGAATGATGGTAGTTAAGGAGATTGGTAAATGGGGAGTCAAAAATTATTTGAGAGGAATTAAACATATACAGAAACTCACAAATTTTAAGACAAGGGCAACATTAGGCTCAGACACAAATTCTTAAAAAAAGACAGTGTCCAGGACAGCAGTAGATTAAAACAATAAAAAATATCTGGTATACAGAGAAATAGCGAAACTTCCAAGGAGAGAATAGTGAAAGTTGGTGGCAGAAGGATTATAAGGTGGCATCAAAGAAAAGATTATTTTCAGGTTTTGCTAACTTAACCATTGTGGACTTTAGCAAAATAACTTCTTTGGGCATAAGTTTCCTGATTTGTAAACAGAGAGAGGTAGTTGCCTAGATGGTCTCTAAGATCCAAGCCAGTTCTATATATCTGTGATTTTATGATCTTGTCAAGCTGGTATATTAGGGGTGGTGTCAGGGAGATGTGTCTATTTCAAGGACACATGAAAAGCACACCTACTGGAGAGACACAAATATCTGTGAATTTAAGCTGAAGACAGGTAAGTAGTTAATATATATAATATATACCAATCCCAAATTAAATCTCAATTCAACAGTTCCAGGAATCAGTCAGGATGTGAAAGCTATTTTCTTTTTGGATTTGGTTATAAGTACAAAGATTCATAAGGAAACTAGTAGTTCTAATACCCATGCAGTCACACTAATGTTATTAAGTCAAATTTTATACATTACAAAGCAAAAGGAAAAAACAGAATTCCCTTCATACCTTGAACAGCAAGAAGTTGTTCTTCTGTAGTCCAACGTGCATTAAACTTCTGAATAACCTAAATGTAATCAGAATAAGTCATTATTAACCCTTTTATACTTGGAATTCTATGATGAACTATTTTCATTTTTTCTATTATCCTCCCCTCATCCCTCAAAAAAACTGATGGCTATGAATAAATGATTAAATATATATATATCAAATATGACAATTCTATTAAGGAAAAAAGTGAGTTTTACCTCTGGAAGTCTATATTGTTCTATTCCACCATCAAGTTTTTCTTTGAGAGCACTGTTTGTCTGTTTAATATTCTGAATCTGGAAGTAGAAAAAATTATTTATAAATGAACAAAAATAATAGCTAACATTTGTACAACACTCAAACATTTACCTAGTGCTGCCTCATAATACAACTTTGAAAATGTAAGTAAACACTAGACAAACTGAGGCAAGATTAGCTGACTTGAACCAGATATCTTCATTTACATTTCCAAGATGTGAATTCAATTCTTCTAAGTCTAGTGTTTTTTCCCCTTATACGTTATTTTTAAAATAAAGGCTAATGAAAATATTATGTTCATATTAGCAAACATCTCCAATTTATTTTATCTAGGAAAAATAAAGCACATGGGTGCTAATAGCATAAAAAAAAAGCTCAGAGGGGACAGCTAGGTGGTACAATGTTTAGAGCAAAGTACCTGAAGTTAGGAGGATCTGAATTCAAATAAGCTTCAGACACTTAATATTTACCTAGCTATGTGACTTTGGGCAAGTCATTTAACCCCATTGCCTTGCAAAAACTAAAAACCAAAAAAATCACTAGTACTACCTTCCACAAAATATTTGTGAGTGGACCAATGGATTGGTGTCATGGCACATGTCTGTAGTCCCTGCTGCTAGCTAGGCTGAGGTTGATGGATTGTTTAAGTTCAGTAGGACTAATGTTAAAGCTTCAAGAAAACTACAACTGCTGGGGGCAGCTAGGTGGTGCTGTGGATAGAGCACCAGTCCTGGAGTCAGGAGTACCTGAGTTCAAATCTGACCTCAGACACTTAATAATTACCTAGCTGTGTGGCCTTGGGCAAGCCACTTAACCCCACTGTCTTGCAAAACTAAAAAAACCTAAAAAGAACTAAAAAAAAAAAAGACTAAAATTGCTCAGGGTTCTGCACTTAGTCTGGTACTAACTTGATGAGACCTGGGAGCAGATGGCAAACAGGCTGCTTAAGTGGGTACAAACAAGCCCAGGTCAGAAAAAAATTAAAGATTAAAGCTTCTGTACTAAATAAAGTAAAAAAAAATTATATCAGTATGCCCATGGAATTATGGAACCAACATTACTGATAATGCTCAGTTCAAAGAAAATGGTTGTGACCAAAAGGAGAAATTAAACAAGCAAAACAAAATCTAATTCCAAGAAAATTTTTCCATCTCCAATAGAAAGACTCAAGGATCTGCATATAGTTCTAAAGTTTTTATCAATTTGTATGTAAAAAGATATAGATGAAATTTCTGAAATTTGCAGATGACATGAAATCAGATTGTATAACTGATAATGAAAAATAGTCAATAATAAAAAGATCTTAACTGATTAGTGGTATAATGATTCTACTTCAAGTTGTTGAAGGGCTTTCATTCAGAAGAGAGATTAGGCTTTTTTCTACTTCAACTTAAGGAGCACAAAATTCAGAGTGATGGCTAGTTGGAGAGAGGCAAATAAATTTAAGATTGATTTAAGGAAAAACTTCTTAATAATTAGATCAATCCAAAGATAAAATGGTCATTCTATTAGTGAAAAGGCTTTTTAATTTAACAGTCAAAATCATCCATTTTGTATTTTACTCTATTTTTTGTTTGGTCATAAATTTCTCCCCTTTCCATAGATCTGAACCCTTAGCTGTGAAATTGTTTCCCTTCTAATTTTTTTTATTATTTTTCCTTCTAATTTTGGCAGCATTAGTTTTTATTAGTGTAAAAACTAATTTAATATAGTCAAAATAAAATGGTTAAAAGTTAGTGAAGTCATTACTATGCTATAAGAAATGAGGAGCAGGATGATTAAAATTTGGAAAGATTTATATAACTGATACAAAATGAAATGTACAGAAGTAGGAGAATTCTATACACAATCACAGCAATACTATACAGTGAAGAACTATGAATGACTTAGCTATTTTCAGCAATATCAAAACAATTCTGGGGGGGGGGGGGGCGGCGGCAGAGCCAAGATGGGGACAAGAGAGGATCCTGTCTTAGGCTCTCTCATAAATCTTCGAAACTAAGCACTTTAACTAAAATTTCAAGAGACAGAACCCACAGAGGGACCCAGTAAGGCAGTTATCCTACTCAAGGTAACCTGGAAAAGAGCAGAAAGGCTCTGCTCCCTGGGGTTGGAGGGGCAGGGTGACCAGCCAGAGTGAAAGAACTTCAGCCTAACAGAGGCAGTCCCAGGGCTCTGGGAGCCTCGGCTCACAGCAGTGGGGGGTTTCCTGAGCTACGCCCCGGGGAGCACCAGGCACAAATTGGGGGAACAGCGGGGGACCTCTGCTAGAGAGAGCAGGTGAAGCCCAGCCTTCAGAGCACACAACAAGCAGCCAGCAGCACAGCCAGCTTGGCCAAAGCAGTCCAGATCCAGGAAACAGAAGCAGGTGGAGCCCTTAAGCAAAAGCCCCCAGGGCATGAGCCCATTGAGCTGAGGGAGGGGAGTGAAGAGAGACTGCAGAGCTCTGTCCTCTGCCCCTGGAACAGAATGCTGGGTTCTGACCACATTCAGATCCTGCTCGCAGTCTGCCCCCCCCAATAGAACAGCAGGCCCCTCCCCCACCTCAGGCCCGTGGCAGACGGGGGCACTTATGGTCATTCACAGACCAGGAGGGAGGACAGAACCTCACACACTGAGACTCTTGTGGGAGTGTCCCAAAAGCTCAGGAAGCACCCCCAAAACAGGCTTAGGCTGGGAAAATGAGCAAGCAGAGAAACAAGAGGAAGACCACTGAGAAATATTTTGCAAATGAGCCCAAGAAGGATCAAAATACTCAGTCTGAAGATAAGGAAGCACAAGCTCCTGCATCTAAAGACTCCAAGAAAAACAGAAATTGGGCTCAGGCTATGACAGAGCTCAAAAAAGACTTGGAAAATCAAATGAGGGAGTTAGAAGGAAAAACTGGGAAAAGAAAGGAGAGAGATGCAGGAAAAACATGAAAATGAAGTCAGCAGCTTAGTCAAGGAAATGCAAAAAAATGCTGAAGAAAATAGCATGCTAAAAACCAGCTTAGGTCAAATGGATAAAACAGTTCAAAAAGTTATGGAGGAGAAGAATGCTTTAAAAAGCAAAATTGGCCAGATGGAAAAAGAGATAAGAAATCTCTGAGGAAAACAAATCCTTCAGACAAAGAATAGAACTCAGGGAGATTGATGAATTTACGAGAAATCAGGACTCATAACTTCAAAACCAAAAAAAAAAAAAAAAAGAAAAATTAGAAGAAAATGTGAAACATCTCATTGAAAAAACAACTGATATGGAAAACAGACTCAGGAAAGATAATTTAAAAATTATTGGAATACCTGAAAGTCATGATCAGGAAAAGAGTCTTGACATCATTTTCAAAGAATTACTACAGGAAGAATGCCCTGATATCCTAGAAGCAGAGGGCAAAATAGAAATGGAGAGAATCCACCGATCCCCCCGAGAAAGAGATCCCAAAAAACCAACCCCTAGGAATATTATAGCCAAGTTCCAGAACTCCCAAGTCAAAGAGAAAATATTACAAGCAGCCAGAAGGACACAATTCAAATACTGTGGAGCTGCAGTCAGGATCACACAGGACTTAGCAGCAACTACATTGGAAGCTCGTAGGGCTTGGAATATAATATACCAGAAGGCAAAAGAGCTTGGAATGCAACCAAGAATGAACTACCCAGCAAGGCTGAATGTCCTCTTCCAGGGAAAAAGATGGACTTTCAATGAAGCAGGGGAATTTCAAATGTTCCTGTTGGAATGGCCAGAGGTGAACAGAAGGTTTGATCTTCAAATACAGGACTCAGGTGAAGCACAGACATTGGAGGAGAAGGGGAAAAATATGAGGGACTTAATGATGATGAATTGCATGTATTCCTGCATAGAAAAATGACACTGATAATACTCATATGAACCTTCTCAGTTAATAGAGCAGGTAGAAGGAGCTTTTATAGTTGAAGCACAGGAGAATGCTGAATTTGAAGATAAAATATGGTGTAAAAATGGAGTCAATAGAAAAAAGGGAAATGTAATGGGAGAAAGAAAAGGGAGAGGGGGAATAGGCCAAGATATTTCATAAGATTTTTCTTTATTATAATGAGCTATTGCAAAGATATGGAAGGGGGGGAAGACAAGGCGGAATGAGGGACTTTTCACTCTCATCAGAGGTGGTTAGGACAGGAAACAGCATATATACTCAATGGGGTACAGACATCTGGAGTAAGAAGGGGGGGGACAGGGGGAAGGGGAGGATATGAGTGATGGAGGAGAGGATGGACCATGGGGGGGTAGAGTGGTCAGATTTTCCTTTTTTCTTCTTGCAAGGGGCTGGGATTGGATGGCCTGTCTGGGATCATAGGGTCGGGTGGATGCTGGGCCTAAGGGGTGGTAGGGGGGCTCGGGACTTCTTGGCCCCAGGGCCAGGGATCTGTCTGCTGCGCCACTTAGTGACCCTACAGCAGAGTCAGAGTGAAAGGAGAGAGAGAAAATATAGTACATGGTAGTGGAGAAATAAGAAAGGAGGGAGTTGCAATCAGCAATGGAAATGTTGGAAAAATATGGAAGTAACTTTTGTGATGGACTTATCATAAAGAATCTGATCCACCCACGACAGAGTTGTTGGTGATGGAACAAAGACTGAAGCACTTTTTTTATTATTATTATTATTGGGGGGGGGGGGGGGCTGCCTGGGGCCGCATAGCAGTGATCATTGGGTGTGTCTGAGGCCGGATTTGGACCCAGGTGCTCCTGGCTCAAGGGCCAATGTTCTGTCCACCACCCAGCCACCCCTACTATTATTACTATTTTATTTTATTTTGGGTCTTTTTTTAAATTTTTTTTTGGGGGGGGATTTGCAGGGCAGTGGGGTTGGGATGGCTTTCATGTCACATGGCTGGGTGATTCTTGGGTGTACGGGGCCGGATATGGGCTCAGGTGCTCCTGGCTCCAGGGCTGGTGCTCTGTCCACCACCTGTCCATACCTACAATTATTACTATTTTTTTAATCTTATTTTTTTTCTCTCCCCTTTACTTTATCATTCAAACGAGTCTATATTTTGGGGGGGGGTATTTTGTTTTCTCTTAAACAAGAATATTTTATTAATGTATAAAAACATTATTTGTACAAAATGAGAATAAATAAATATTAAATATTAAAAAAAATACCAAAACAATTCCAAAGGAATTGTACACTATTTGCTTTCAAAGGAAAGAGCTAATATTGTGTAAATATGGATTGAGAGATGCTATTTTTCACTTTCATTCAATTATTTTTTATTTGCACTTTCTTATACAAAATTACTAAGCTATATCTAATCTCAATATGATTGCTTATCATTTCGGGGGTGGGGGAAGCAGAGGAAGGGATAGAATTTGTTACTCAAACCTTACTACTGAGTAGATCCATGTTTGTTTTGGACTAAATGAAATTACAGAGATCACTTTCATCACTGAAATTTGATCTAGGTAAGATACTTAACAAGAAAAAGCCAAACATTGACTAATGCACTGTGAGTTGTGTTAAAATAGTTCATCTCTACTAGATTTAAATTTGGAGTCACTGGAAAAAAAATATGCTTTTCATCTCCTTTCACTCCAGATTCTTCTAGGCACATACCCAAAGTCATAGAGAGAGCAGAGGCAGTGGACAGAGTGCTCAGGAAGACTTATCTTCCCAAGTTCACATCTGGTGTGAGAGATGTTAAGAAATGAAGTAGGAAGGGAGGGAAGGAAAGGAAAACAGGCAGACTTACTAGTGTGTGTGACCCTGGGCAAGTCACTTAACCCTATTAAACTTAATTCTTCCTCTGAAAAATGAAATAGAAAAGGAAATGGCAAGCCACTCCAATATCTTTGCCAAGAAAACCCAAAACAGGGTCACAAAGAACTAGACATAACTGAAAATAACTGATCAACAACAAATTATGGGATATGAATAAAATGGTATAATATGATACAGTTAGAAAGGATACATGGAATTCAAAAACATGGGAATATTTTTATGAAAAGACAATGAAATAAGCAGAACTAAGGAAACAATACATATCTACAATATAAATGAAAACCACTGTAAGTTCACTATAACTATAAATGAGATATTCCTCCATTCTTATTGTGGGGGAAGTTGAGGTTCTACTAGGAAAACATTGTATAGATTGTAATATATATATATATGCTACATGTATGTATGGTTTTGCTGAATTTTTTTTCTCTGTCAAAAGTAAGGTTTCAATCTAAGGGGAAATGATAAGGTAACAAAATCTGAAAGGGTCACAAAAATATCAACTGCTTCTATTGCTACATTTAATGTCTTTAGCTAACTGTACATAACAAAAATTGTTTCATATGCAACTGTTCTCTGTTTTTCTAATCATAATCTTAACACCTTTTACATGCAGTATGGTGCTGCAACTTTTTCCTAAGGAATTTCTTGATATTTCCTGAAAAGGTTTTGAAAATACTAGTTATACTCACTTGTTGAGCAAGGCAAAATGGAGAGGTAGAAGAGAATTAGCTGCCAGCTGGGGAAGCCGGATACAGTCTTTGACAATTCTTTTCTTTTTTACCACATTATGTCATAACCATATTTCATCATTTAGAGCAGGGTTGTCCAAAATGTGGCCCACAGTATGATTTTATGTGGCCTGCCTGTGGGTTCACTAAATGCTTTAGTAAATGAGGCCAAATTGCTACTGCTGAGCTCTCACTAAAATGGCAAATCAAAATATATTATCTATTGTTTCAATAAAAACTTTTAAAAGGTCTAGCTAGATAGGTCTAAATAAATCCAGCCCTAGATTAGAGTAAAATCTACATTCTTTAAATTTGTTGCTATTCAATAAATAAGTATTATTATATAAAATACACTATAGATCCTACATATGTAAAGATAAAAATGAAATAGAATCTTTTCAGAGATTTCAGGAGATCAAAAGAAAAAATACAGAAAGAGGAAAGGAACCATTGGGGGTCAAGAGACTGAGGATAACAAATAATGAAATATATGCCAACACGGAGAGACAGGAAGACAAATAGGACAATGTGGTATATATATAAAATCAGTTGTGGTCACCATCTTGGATATTTATTGCTTAATTGTAATTCTTTGTTACAAGGAAGCATTTCAAAGGGGCTTAGGGAATAAACTCTTGTGACTGTAACAAGAAAAGGCATTAATAAAACTTATTTTAAAAAATAATAACCCTTCATAGATAGAAAAAGGCAAGCAGGAGAACTAGAACAACTGTCAAAAGTTTTGGGAAAAAGAGGCTGCTGTTCCTTCAGGAAGAAAGGTTGGTCAACAGAGTCAAAAACTTGAAAGGTCAAGGATGAGATTTTTTTTTAAATCACTATATTTAGCAGTTAAATTGTTATTAACTTTTGAAAGAACAGCTTTAGTGGGATATTAAAATTTAAAGTGAGAATACAAAGGTTTGAGAAGTAAATAAAAATTGATTAAAAGTGAGTTTAGTCATTGTGACTAACACTCTAGAGCACCAGTTCTTAAACTGAGGTTTATGAACTTG
The DNA here is from genome assembly GCF_037893015.1 of Macrotis lagotis. Classification (NCBI taxonomy): domain Eukaryota; kingdom Metazoa; phylum Chordata; class Mammalia; order Peramelemorphia; family Peramelidae; genus Macrotis; species Macrotis lagotis. Next base: position 429,703,263 of record NC_133658.1, on the reverse strand, counting down.
GTTTTTAAAAACTGAACAGGATTTCAATTCAATTGGTTTCCTTTGTAACCTTAAATTTTTATTTTCTGCATTTATTTTATTTATGATTCTGAGAAGGGATCCAAGTCTAAAGATGGCTAAAGAAGTCTGTGACACAAAAATGTTTTGAAGGATAACTCGATGTTCAGATAAGACTGTTCTAGGGTGAGAAATATCTAGTCTAAACAGGTTTCATATTTCTCTTATGCCCAAAACAGACCTAGAAAAGGTCAAAAAAGGCTTCCTCTACTTGCTTTCTAGTACAAAGAACTGGTCCAATCTCTCAAATTATAATTGTTTTCTCATATTTTTGTAAAATCAGTCACAATTAAGCTAAAATAGCACCTTTATCTTAGGGAAGAAAGAAGGAAGTCTTCCAAAGGATGACTATTTTTCAGAGATTTGAAACAAGGAAATTACTTAAATCTTTAAGCCTCAATTTCCTGTTTTATAAAACAGAGACAATATTTTGACCATAGGTTTGTAATAAAGATCAAATGATATGGTGTATACGATAAAAAAGTGCTGCAAATTCGAATTATTCAAAACAGAGCCAAGATGGCAGAGAAAAGGCAACAATTAGTCTGAGCTCCTCCCAAAACTCCTCTGAATATCTTTAAAAACATCATAACAATTCGTGGAGCAGCAGAACCTACAAAAGGACAGGTTGAAATAATTTTCTAGTCAAAGACAACTTAGAAGATCAGCACCAAGTTGAGAGTGGAACACAGTCCAATGCAAGGTGACCCAGCACAGACCCGAGCAGTACTCTTCTCCTTGATATTCATGGTACTATACTCCTGATTCTTTCTCCTACATCTCATATGACTCCTCAATCTCTAGCGTATCTTGGGTCTTCCCCCCCCCCCATTTCAGTTCTATACAAATGATTTTCAGATGAACTTATCCAATCCCTACTATCTCCAGTATAAAATACAAAATCCTGATTTTGAAGTTTTTTATAATCTGGTCCCTTCTTACCTTTCTAGTCTTCTTTTATACCTTATATCCATCTTCATGCACCTGTAAACCAGTGATGCTGTCCTTCCTACTGTTTTGCAAACATGGCACTCCATTTTCCTGCTCCTTGCATTTTCATGAACTGTTGTATATAGGTAGAATACTCTCCCTCCCCATCCCTACCTTCTGTATGAAGCATTTCCTTGTCCTTCTTAACCTGAGTGCTTTCCTTCTGAAATTGTTGTCAACTTATCCTGTCTATACCTTGATTATATATCATTATTTATTGTCTTTCCCATAAGACTGAAAGTTCTTTGAGAGCAGTGACTACTTGTTGCCCTTCTTTGTATGTACAATGCTTAAGCACAGTGCCTGCAACAAATCCAACACTAATAAATACCGAATGACTGGGAGTTTCTTATACCACAGAATTCATACGGTCTGATGAAAAACAAAGAAAAACTTAATATCCTACCATAATTATGCATGCAATCAAGGAGATGGATTTGCTAAAAACTACATAAAGTCCCATAACTCAATGAAATGTCAGAGTAGTAAGACATTGGAACAGAATACTTAGGAAAATATCCTCTGAATCATTGATTAAGTCGATTTTGTGTTTACCCAGCATCAGTATGACAGGGCAGGTACCTGACGTTTGATTGAAACCAATTCCATGTCCAGTTGTCTTAGCACTGTGGTAGCAGCTGTAGCATTGGCAGAAACTGCTTCCACATCTTCTTGAGAAAGAAACATTCCCTTGGGAGGTTTCCTCTTGGCCCTGTTTTTAGCTTGTGTACTATGCTTTTCTTTTTTGATTTGAGGAATTGTCTCAGTTGGTGGCACCTGCAAAACAAATATTTGATAAATGACTCATGCTTGGAGAATGCTTTTAAAATAAAACTTAAAGAAATCTATTGTCCTATAAAATAAAGGATTGTTCTCTTTAATAAGTATAACCTATTTATACTTAATTTCAAATACAATTGGCATAATTTTCTTCATAATGAAATTTTAAACCACTGAACTGCATTATCAGTTCAGTTATAAAATAAATTTACAGAGTAAATAATAAAGTTTAGTTCTCAGTACTGTCATGACCTAATGTCCTAAAAAGAAAAAGCAGAACTTTGCTAAGATTTACAAATTTTTAATTCATTAAATGAATGTCTCACTTTTCAAATTTTATTAATGTCAAGTTTATTATATCAATTAACATAGACATCTGTAAAGTCATGCTAGTAAAACACAATTTGTTCATTCATTACAATTAAGGTTAAATGCTTTTCATTAATGAAACCATTTTTAGATATGCTTAAAAGTCATTGCTTGGCATTAAAAAAAATAACTAAAAATGAACAATAATAGTGACTATTTTGAAACAAAGCTTCTTAGAAGCAAAACATTACACTCTAAGTAGTAGCTGTTAAACTATATGATGCTAATTCTTTTTTTTTTGTTTTGGTTTGTTTTTAAGTTGGCTTTTTTTGGTAAGGCAATGGGGTTAAGTGACTAGGCCAAGGTCACACAAGCTAGGTAATCATTAAGTGTCTGAGGCCAGCTTTGAACTCAGGTCCTCCTAACTCCAGGGCTGGTGCTCTATCCACTTCACCACCTAGCTGCCCCTACTAAGTCTCTCTCTAACATGTTGGCTATGTATTCATGAACAAGTTTACATCATTCATGCTCTATTGAAGTTTCAGTTCATAAGAACACTGAGAGAACCACTTTTCTTTTTTTTTAATTCATGAATTATCTATCAGTTATTATTGTATATCTACCCCTTTCTTGGTGATTTAAAATGCTTTGATCAAGAAACATTTTGAAATGACAGCACAAAAACATTAATTATATTCCAGATTTAGAATCATTTGGTTCCTCAAAGAAAACTCATAATCTAACATAATTGTCCAGTGTAACATCTGGTACTACTTATATTTAAGGGACATGGAGGATTTCTTTTTTTTTTTAAAGGGAGAGTGTGGCAACTGTAAAAATGATGCCATTTATCCAGCCAAACCTTTTAAGGATTCATTCCTGAAGAATGCTAGCTAGGAATGAGGATGTGGCAGAGGAAAAATTAGTCCAAATAGAAATCAAATGTAGAACCTTCTCTTTATTGGCACCAATTTCTAACCAATTGAGACAAACGATTTAAATTAGAGATGTGGGTTTATAATAGATGATGCTATTATAGAGCAACTCTTTAATTACCTTCAGCTATGTAATATGAAAGAAAAAAAATCTCCACATTTATCTTTTCCTTCTTTGAACAAAACTGGAAGTACTATTGATGTATCTAAATAGCAACAAGTTTCCTGTGACAGGTATGTTTTAACTATTAAAAATAGATGCTGAACTGTATTAACCTTTCAAAAAATTAGGGAAAAAATACCTCTTTTTTGCTTTCCTTGTTTTGATCAACCTCAATGTCAATTGGGTTATTTCCATTTGTTTCTTCCAGTTCATCCTCACTGGAAGACAAAAGTTAAGTTACTAAAAAATGACTTTATGATGATTCTATATACACACATATACCCTAACTTGGGGTTAATTTGGTGAGTTTTTATCCAAGACAAATGATATTTAAACCCCAAATTTTTTTGGACTGCATTATTTCATATATATTTTCACAAAAACACTAGAACAATCTGTCAGTAAAAATTTATTCATTAAATATTCATTATGTGCTATGATTTGGGAATAAGTACAAAGAATGAAATCATTCCTATGTTCAGGATGCTTTATTCTTAACAAGAAGACAAGCAGATATGTTAATATGCACAACTTATGTACAAAGAATCTCAATTACAAAAACGGTGGTCACTAATATTAGGGCAAGAGTAATAAAAAGCTTTACACTTGTGCCTCAGCTGCCTTAAAAGAAAAAAAGAACTCAGTGAAGTATAAATCAAGAAGAGGGGAATTCCAGGACCAGAGGATGGTAAAGGTCCTGAGTAAGGACATGGAGTATTATGGCCCAAGGCCATTTGAACTAGATCACAGACTGTGGGAAAAGAAATAATGTCCAGTGAAGCTGGAAAGCTAGGCTGGGGCCAGATTGTGTAGGATTTTAAAGAAAAATTGAAATTTGATCTTTGAGGCAACTGAAAGCCACAAAAATTGCCTGAATAGGTCACATGGTCAAAGTTGCACTAAAGGAAAATTACTTCAAGAGGTAAAGAGAACCTAACTTAAGCTATATAAATGGGAAAAGGGGTTGGATGACACTTTAGAAGCAGGGAAATGACAACTATGGCAACTGCTTAGACTTGTGAGGTGAGATTAAGGAAGTGAGGAATGATATGAATGTTGGGAACCTAGATGACTGGAAGGATATGGCATCTTCAACAGAAACAGGAGGTTTTTCAACTCATTGGCATAATTTTCTTTGCCAGGAAGAATGAGTTTTTAAAGTGGAAAGTAGAAAGAATTAAAACAAAAATTGAAATCATAATGAAGAGTTGATTCCTAAAATAATAAAGGGGAAGAGGAAAAAAAATCTACTAATGAGTTTGATTTAGATTCCTGGCAAACTTTTTTTTTTTTGCAAGGCAATGGGGTTAAAGTGGCTTGCCCAAGGCCACACAGCTAGGTAATTATTAAGTCTCTGAGGTCAAATTCGAACTCAGGTACTCCTGATTCCAGGGCCAGTACTATATCCACTTTGCCACCTAGCTGCTCCCTCCTGGAAAACTCTTAAGAGTTTATTATTACAAATATAATACTGGCTACTGAATGTTTAGAAAGGGAAATGAACAAAGAAGAGAACATCATCAGACTATTTCCCTGTAGAAAGGGTTACTAAACTGAATTATCAGGAGAATGTTGCCCAGGGATCTAGGTCTAGCCGTGTGCTATTAAAGTGCTAGCCATGATTTGAATAAAGGGAAGGATGGTACCGTAAATTCACAGATGACACAAAGAAGAGAGGAATAGATTTTAGAGCTAGAAGAAACTTCTGAGCTAATTTATACCCTCCAACTTTATTTTACAAATGAAAAAAGTGAAGGTCAGAAAAGTCAAATGACTGGTCTAAGGTCTAAGGGGAGAGATTTGAATTCACATTGTCCTCTAAGTCCCAAAGCAGTGTTCTTTTTCTAGACAGAAAATTGGGCTTGTAAGATTTTTAAAGAATTTTTTTTTCATTTTTTTCATTTAATAGGGATAAATGAAAAAATCTTACACTCAGATTGAAGAAACTGATTTCACATGTAAAATAAGAAATAATGATTAGACAAAAAAAGTCAGACAAAACAGTAGTTTGTCTGAAAAAGATCTGAGAAACTTAGTGATAATTTCTATGAATCTATAATGTGAAATGCATTCAAAACAATAATGAGATGTCTTGTGGTGCATAAAAGGAGGCACAAGATTCTAGCAATGGGGGGGGGGGGGGGGGGTTGACCAAACCCACCATCCTCTGCTCAGACCAAATCTGGAATACCATGTTCAGCTGACTGAAAAGGCAGAGATCACCAGGAAAATAAAAAGTTTCAAAAGCCCAAATCACATAATCATCATCTAAAGAACTGGGAATGTCTGGCTTGGAAAAAACATGAATTGAAAAGGGTAAGGTCAAAGATACTTCTCTTCAAGAATTTGGGAATAAGGTAGAGGAATAATTAGATTGTATTTCTGGTCCCAGAAGAGAGAACAAGGAGTTCTCTTAAGCAGTGCTAAGAAATTTTGAAGCAATTTGAAATTCTTGAAAAAAAATTTTTTTTTTAACAAATCATACTCATCAAAAATGGAATGAACTGTTTTGGGAGTACTGGTTTTTCCATCTCTAGTTGGAATTTTTTTCCAAGGATGAGCTGGACTATGTCTAAAGTTTGAGAACTTGGTATAAGTAAAGTATTGAATGACAACTGATTCAATACTTTAGTTTCTTTGGTAATCCTATGTTTAGGCTTAGACTCCAGATGAAACTTGTAAAATCAGTACAAAACCTATGAAACCATCACCAGTCCTTTTTAATCTATAAATTGTTATTACTTTAAATATTCTCTAAATTAAGAAAGGGTGAGACTGGAAAAAGAAAAATTATATTTAAAAAGTACTTACTGCTTAATTGCAACATTTCTATTGGGCTATCTATCAAAATTCAATCAGAATTAAATATCAGAATTGGAGAAATTCCAAACAATCTATTTTTGCTTTTTGTCTCTACCTGCTCTCATAAATTCTAGTGGCTAACCAATATCACCCAAGTTAGTAAGATGAAAATGGTATCTAATTTAGTTACCTTTCCTCCCGTTCTCTTTTCTGCTTCCGAGCATGACGATCCATTACACTGGTTTTGGTTCTTGTCTTCTTCCAAGAATAGTAAAATTTCACTAAACTTGCTATAGATTTATCAGGTAGCTAAAAATACAATGAAAAAATTCATTCAAATGAAACTTTATTGAATAAAATATAATTTATAAATACAACAATAAGTAAAACTTTTTTCTTAGTGCAAATACAAATTTTAGCCTAACCTACTCCATATCCAAAACCACCATAAATTCTGATTCCTAGTGTCCAAAGGACACAGTTCTACTGAACTGAGTGACAAAAGTGGTCCAAAATAATAGAATTAAGACATATTTAACTACATAGTAAATACAATATTCTTTTAAAAAAAAGATGACTTGTTTTGATCATCAGTATGGATATCATTTCCTACCATCAGACCTGAACATTCCTTGTAACAAAAAAATAGTTAAACCAAAGTAAATGAAAAACCCATATTCCTACTATAGCCCTTATTTTATTTCTTAACCTATCTATTTTAAAAAAGCATTTTCAAAGATTCCTTAGTCAAGAATTCAATTAAACATCTTTGTATAAATGAAAAAATGTCATTTTGCAGTCAGGTCTAATTGATCAACAGAGATGTTCAAGAACAAGAAAACAATTACAAAACCTTTTTCTTACTATTAGATGCAATCAACCAGCATATAGGTATCAAGATATGATGCACCGAATGATGTCCTTCCTTATTTTTCTCTAATCTACTTACCATCTGTTGGATTCTGTGAAATGTCTTCCCATGAAAACTAAAGGCCTGCTCAAACAGAACTTTGTCTTCCACAGTCCACTCATCTGGAAATGGGGTAAAGTTGGGTAGATCAGCCAAGGATTTTTCAATATTGTGCTTATGCCAAAAAAGCATCCCAAGTGCCTAAAAATATAAAGAAAAAATTTTATATGCAACACTTTAATCTTAGACCATATAACCTGAAAAAAAAACATGATGTTGTGAATAAAGGCACAGAGTAAACATAAAGCTTATGGAAACCACTGAACTATTTTCTATTTAATTTTTCTCAAGATTTAATAGCTATAATTTATACCTATAAGTATTAAGGATATTACAGAAAAGATATAATCCCCAAGTTTCCTTCAAATTTCAATTCCATGATCCCACAGAAAGTAATATATGTAGCTGTGATGAGGTACAGATTAAAAAATGAAAAGCTGAGAAAATTTGCTAATATAGTTGAGAGTAATTTCCTAATGATCATTTGTGAAGAAGTATTTCTGAGGGAATAATAAGCAGTTGTATGTCCAAACTTAAAATATAGTATATGAGGAAATACATGATAATTTTGCTATTGGAAGGAGTTATGCAGAAGTGGCAGAATCATGGCTACCCAAAGCTTTACCCTGGAAATTGGGCATCAATTGGATGGTTAAATGATCTTTAGGAAAAAAAGGGAAACAGTTTTGACTCACATGAGTGTAGTGAGGGAAGAGTGGAGGAAGATGAATGGTATGGATTCCCAATCCAAGATACAACATAGAAAGTCTCTCAAGCTGGTAATGGGATGGGGCAAGCCACCTAAACATAATAAATACTAATGGGCCAGGCGAATGTGAATCTTCATAAAAGATTCCCCTTGAATCTACAACCAGATATTAAATTTTTTCTTCAAATTATGTATTTTTAATTCTTTCCCTTTAACTTTAATAAATGGATCAAAAATCTATCCCCCCCTTCCCTTGAACTACTTCAGAAAGGGAATTGAGGACGAGAATTTTCACTAGCTATTCCCTTTTTTTCCCCTACCCCCAAACAGGAATTAGAGTGTGCCTCTTCCTACTCATCAGAAAAGTACCTTTGGAATTAACTGAACTATTCAACAATGAAAAAGGACTTCCTTCATAGGGAAATTTTAAGTTGAGGTTAGATGGCCAATTCTTATAATTTGTAGAAAGATTTGCAATGGAGAGAAATGCTATGTCATTTATTAACTCATATTTTTATAATATTTTTAAGATTTATAGAAAAGGTGATCTCTAAGGTCCCTTAAAAACCTTGGGCAGGGGGCAGTTAGATAAGCACAGTGAATGGAGCACCAGTCCAGGAGTCAGGAGGACCTGAGTTCAAATTTGAGCTCAGACACTTAATAATTGCCTAGCCGTGTAACCTTAGGCAAGTCATTTAACCCCACTGCCCCTTAAATTAAAAAAAAAAAAAACCCTTGGGCAAAGAAATCTATGGACAAAAGCAGAGAAAAAGAAACTGAGCAATGTGTTAAGTATTTTCAATAAGAAAGTTGCACTATAGAACTAAAAGAAAATCCTTTTCAGCAGTTTGTTTACAGAACCCCATTTAAAGATAAAAAAAAACAATTTATTACCTGTTCCATATTGTACCCATGCTTCTCCTTAGCAATGGCAATGTATTCATCTACTGAAAAACATAAAATAAAAGAGTATAAACAAATTGATAGAAATACATGTATTTTTATGTTCCCATTACAGATTTTCAACACATAGTATTTAAAAGGACAGAGAATTGGGTTAGCCTGGGTTGAAGTCGAGCAAATATTCTGTTAATGTTTAATAGTCAAATTCTATTACCATAAATTCCAGCAAAATCAAAAATTTTTAAACTGTATAAGTGAGTCATCAATTAGGTTTTTGAGATATTATATCCTCCCTTTCAAAGCCAGAGTACCAAAAAAGTTGTCTATGATCATTGCCTCTACATTTGCTCTTTCCAACTCCACTATCAATTGAAATTGTTTTTCTCTAAGAATACCAATACTTAGAAGAGCTGTCAGTTCTCATTCTGCATGACCACTCTAGTTTTGGCTTTTCCCTAGTTCTTTCCCCTATCTATTCAGTTGCTATCTTCTTTGCTATAATCATCATCTGTCTTCTGTCCCATAACTATAGATGTCACTCTAGGACTCTTGTTTTTTAATCTCTCTACATGTTTTTCTCTATGATCTCAGCAGTTCACATAGGTTGAATTATCTCTAGGCAGAAGGCTTTCAAATGGATATATCTGGCCCTAATCCTTCTGATCTCAAGTTCCATATAATCAATCGCCTGAATAATTCTACCTGAATGTCTTTTATGAAATTCAAGACTTAAGCTCTCTCTTTCCAAACCTGCCCCTCTTTGTTGAAGGGTACTACCATCCTTTTCAATCACCAGGCTCTTCTCTTATCATTTTCCAAATAACCAGTCAATCAGTTGCCAAGGTCTGTAAAGCCTTCATTTTGCCACTTTCCTGGTTCAAATCCACATCATCTTCATCCTAAATACTCTCCCTTTTAATAGTCTCTTCCCTCTGCAATTTATTCTCCATCTATAAAAATAATTCTCCTAAAGCACAGGTCTGACAATGTTACCTTCTTAATCAAGAATCTTCAAGAATACCGCATTTCTCCCAGGTTAAAATACAAACTCCTTAATTTGGCATCTAAAGAGGGAATGGGCATTTATTAAGTGCTTATTCTGTGCCAACACTTTACAAATATTTTATCACTTAATGTCCTTTATAGTTTGGTTATTGCTTACCCCACTGGACTTTTTTAATCACCCTATCTCTTCCTATTTGATCTTCCTAAATTCAGCATGAAGTCTACTGCCTTTGTGACCTTAAAGAAGTAAGACTTTTCCTTCATTCTCTGTCTTAGAACCCTTAGCTTCCTTCAAAATTTATCAGGTACCACCTCTTCAGAAAAAGCCTTTTCTAATTCCTCTCATCCCTTCCTCAAATTTTCTTGTATTAACTTATCTTGTAAATACGGTCAGTAAACTCACCTACTTCAGTAGAAAGTTCCTTTGAGGACAGGACCCTTTCCCTCCTCCCTATTGCCTTTATAACCCTAGCACCTAGTACAATTCCTTGTTAATAGAAGTGAAATTGAATTAAGTACAGTACTCCTAATAACAGAATGCAATAAAAGAACAAAATTATTCAACAAAATATTTTGTGAGCAGCTATGTATAAGGCCCTTATTTAAGTGATATGAAGAATACAAGGAAAGATAGCTTTTCAGCCCTCTGGACAACAAGAAATGGATTTAAAATTCCATGGAAAAGATTAAGTTATTCAGTAATAGAATTGGACAAATTATTTTGAAAAGTTTCCAAGACTACTCTTAAAAAGCAATAGACTATGGCACTCATATATTTGCAATTGGATGAATGTTGAAAAACTATCTTTGCATATAATTGGAAAAATAAAATAAAATTTCAATTGAGAAAAAACCCAATATACTCCCCAAAGTATAAATTCTGGCAGGTCGTAACCAAAGAGTAAAAACTTTAAGATTGGAGTGATAAACTACATATGTTGCTCAAGGACCAACCTATCTATAATTCTGAAACACTAATATCCAAAAGACAGGCAATAAGATAATCAATTTTTTCAGAAACTCATAAATAATTTCTAAACTAAGGTATAAAAAGGTTGAGATCTATTCTATAGTAAAGTATACCCAATTTGGAAATAATGAAATTATTTCACCTGTGCTTCACAAGAAGCACAGAAAATACTCAGACTTACAATATGAATACATGCTGATAGCACACAGAAAATATCAAGAGAGGAAAAAGAAACAAAAAAGAAATAAGTATAACTTTTGAAATAAACTTTCTATCTACAGCAGTAAAGTCTACATCCTTAAAATACATTCAAATGAAGTATACTCACATAATACACAGTATAAAACAGTAAAATGGTCAACTGTCTAGAAAACCTAACCTATACAATGCTTTATTCAGAAATCAAAAAAATAGAAAGCTACCTTTTTTTTAGGTTTGTTTTTTTTTTTTGCAAGGCAAATGGGGTTAAGTGGCTTGCCCAAGGCCATACAGCTAGGTAATTATTAAGTGTCTGAGACCAGATTTGAACCCAGGTACTCCTGACTCCAAGGCCAGTGCTTTATCCACTACGCCACCTAGCCGCCCCTAAAAGTTATCTTTTTCAATAAAACAGTTAATTATCTTGAAAATAATTACCTAAGTGGACCAATATGTTTTAAGAAAGAGGTTTAATGACAAGAGATGAGATACAAATGGTTCCTGACTACTCCTCTATCAAATAGAAACATAAAAATTAGAAAACATTCTAAGCAATCTGGTTAAGATAAATTTCCGTTTCCTGTTTAGAACCACTGACGGCTTATGCTCTATAAATTCATGTTCTTCTATACTAAGAAGGGAGGACAGAGGATAGCAACTATGTCATTTAGCATAATAATCCTCACAGATGTAAAAAATACTTTATGTGGAGCTCTAGCACTTAAGTGCTTTGCAGTTTATTGTGCTTTAATTTATTTGCAAACTGATTATTCAGAAGTCAGAATGCATTTTACACATACATACTCAAACACACACATTAATTCAGTATGATAGCTAAAAACAAAGGACTAAAGAAATTTCTTTGGTTTTTTATATGGATTAATCTGAATCTTGAGGTGGGTACTCCCTCTAATTGATAAGAATTTATATAATCTATATTCCCTTTCAACTTGCAGAGTTCTTGCCCAAGTTATCATGTAAATCCTCTACAGGGGCTATTCTATATTCTGGGGTTTTCTCTAGATCTCTAGACATTATATGCCAACCACTTACAGGATATCTCATGCTTTTATTACATTACTGGCCAACCTGATTTTCCAGTCACTTCCCTCTTCTGATACCATGATGAGTAAAAGCCCATTCACCACACTGGTACAGGTCTTCCTCACCTCATGCCTTAGATTACTGCAACAACTTGCTGGTGGGTCTGCTTATTTCAAGTGTGACCCCACTCCAATCCATCTTCCATTCTACCACTAAAATGATTTAATCATGTCAGACTCCTTCTATTCAATAAACACCAGTGTTTTCCATTGTCTCTGAAATCAAATGTAAAATGATATGTTTTGGCAAACTCCCCCTACCTTTCTAGTCTTCTTAAACCATATTTTTTGCTAGGTAAAGATTTTCCTTTTGTTCTCTGTTAATTTAAGTTGTTTAAACTTTAGTCTCATTATTTGTTTTTTTAAAAGCTATCATTTTTTAGACTAAAGTAGGACAGATTGGAGTTATCTTATTTACAAAGAAAAAATATGTTCTTTGCTCTAGAAGTTTGTTGATTGGTCAAATGTTAATCTAGCAATGTATCATCAGTAATCAGGGAATTCTCAGCCTTTAAAATGTAATCAATTCCATCTTTTGTGATGTAAGATACTTATGTCAAAGACTATCCTACTTGTCTAAATCTCTTTCTGAAATTCTTTTTTTCTATGTGTATATATATATACATATATATATATATATATACACATACACACACACACGTATTTCACTGCTCCTTTTCTTTCTTTCCCCCATTTACATCTTTATCACTATGCTTCTCTCTCCTAATACTTGCTCCTCAGGAAGTAGACAGGATTTTTTTTTGTATTTTTTGTTTTGTTTTTAGATTTTTTTGCAGGGCAATGGGGTTAAGTGACTTGCCCAAGGCCACACAGCTAGGTAATTATTAAGTATCTGAGGCCAGATTTGAACTCAGGTACTCCGGACTCCAGGGTTGGTGCTCTATTCACTGGCCACCTAGCTGCCCCTATAGGTAGTATGTTTCACCATGAATCCCTCTGGAATTGTGGCTGGTCATTATATTGATATGGGTTTCTCAGTATTTCAAAACTGTCTTTAAGTAGAAAGCACTATATTTCTAAAGTTCTGGAAATTAAAAAAAGATGCAAAAGACAGTCCCTATTCTCAAGGAACACAAGCTCAAGTATTAGTAATATGATACGAATGGAAAAAAAACCCTCATTCTATACTGTCCTGCTTTATTGGAGGGAGGTATTAGTTCCACTCTGTATTCAGCATATCAAAGTTCCCCTGTAATATGGTGTTCAGTTCTGGAAACTTCCATTAGAAGGATGTTGATCAAAGCTATATAAGAAAGATATTGTCCAGAGGAGGACAATTAGGACAGTGATGAGGTACATAAATATGTCATATGAAGATTGGTTGAATATTGGTTGAGAATATTTAGCTTAAAGTTATTGGTTGAGAATATTTAGCTTAAAGACAAAAAAGTTCAGAAAGGATATGAGAGCTGTTTTCAAGTATTTGAAGGTTAGTCAACTGAATGACTGAATTTTTTCCATTTGATCTAGTTTAAAATACTGCTTGAAAAATGAGTTCTGATTCATGAATTGGCCAACTTAGGAAATATTTAGGATCTTTACTTGAAATCAAAGAGAACTGAGGGATTCTAGTCCCTTAAAAATCAGTCTGGGACTTTCAGAACCAGGCCTGACAGAATATCTTGGAATCATTTTAATTACTACTTATCATTCTCCTTTCATAGCATTCTGACTATGGTAGGAGATATATTGTGATGATTTTTAGTCACTAATTAAAAGGTCCCCCAGTTCACAGTGATGGGCATGTAGGGATGGGTGGAAAGAAACAACTATCACTAATAATTATTTGTATTTCTACTACAGAGTATTTGAGGATGTAATAAAGATTTCTTAAACCCCAAAAAATAAAAACAAAGACAGTGCTTTAAAGGTTGCAAAGCTTTGTGAATATGATCTCACTATAGGCTCATAACAACTCTGGAAAGCAGGTGCTATTATTGTCCTTATTTTATAGATGAGGAAACAGACTGAGAGGTACAGTAACTTGCCCAGGGTCACATAGCTAGTAAGTGAATAAGGGCAAATTTGAATTCAGGTCTTCATGACTCAGGGTGAGCACTCTATGGGCTCTGCTCACTTTCCTCTCAACTATAAACCAGTTGGAAAGTTCTGCTGATTGAGAGTGACAGTCAGAACTGCACAGGCTGCTCTTTGATAAGAATTCCTGCACTAGTTATTTTGCTGTAGGCTTTAGACCAGACCAAAGTTGGAACTGGGATCCCCTTCATTATAATGGGACACCTGGAACACACAGCTGCCTGATTCTGAATGTGTTCCTTGTTCAATATACAGTCTAGGGACCATGACCACTCTTAACCCAAGAGGGTCTCCTTCTATGTCAGACCTGAACCTGTGACCAAAAACTGAAAAGTAAGAGAGCTGCTAGTTTGCATCTATTCTTGCACCCTACATGAAACTAGGCCACTCTGTATGTATTCTTCTTGTTCTGGTGTACATCCTTTCTCTGTGCTAAACTGCAGTATATGGCTGTGCCTGTCTAGACCTATCCCCAGTGCCTGCAACCTGTCTCCCTAACCCATCTTGGCTAGGTAAATGACTCACTGTGACATTTTTCTTGGATGTTCTAGACTGTACTCCATCTGATGTAGTTAACTGTAGTTATCTGAATAAGAATCTTTTGGCAAATGCCTTTAAGAAGCACTGCAGTGAGATAGCCTAAAGTCCCATTAAGTGATTTTTTGGCCTTTGAATAAACAACAAAACTAACAATAAGTAAAACGAATGTTGGAATTCTTTATCATAAGCAATGGCTTCCTGCATGGGAAAGAAGAGTATAGGGGAATTCTATGTATAAAAAAAATCAATAAAAAAGATTTTTAAAAGAAAGAATCCTAGATTTTGGGATGTGTCTTGGGTTCAAATCCTGACTCCATTATTTGCTACTAGTATATATTTCAGGAAAATTCTTAATCACTTACAACCTTGAAATATTTATCTGCAAAATGTGGAGCTGGGTTACATTACCTCTAAGGTAGTTTGCAGCTTCTAAATCTGTGATTTTATAAATTCTTTGATTTGATTTCCCAAAGAGAACCTGAATGTCATTTTTTAAAATTTAGACATAATTTATTTTGTCTTAGGTTTCATTAATTTAAAAAAATTAAAATTGTATTATTTAATTCTTCCAGTTCTATGTTCATTCACCATGTCACTGGACAAGGTTCTCACATTTCTAGTATTTAACATCTAAGTGAATGTTTATAGATGGCCTAAAAATTGTGATTCTTAAGACCTTTTGTTCCTTCTTCTGGCACTATCACTGCAAAAAATAGAAGGAAAGTTTTCAAAGGTTCAAAGTAATTTTTTTCCTACCCCATGAGTTTGTCACAGTCAAAGATTTATCAACAAGAAGCCAACCTTCTGGTATTAAGCCCTCTATACTTAACCAGGCTATTCCTCAGAAAGCAGTTTGTTAAATGGAAGTTCTACTAAAATGGGGGTTAAATGGGTCTTTTGTGATCTAACCTAGGAACTTAACCAGTCTGAAAAATTGCATTGGAGGGAGCATCTAAGGAGCCATGACACTGCCACTACATCTCCCCCTATTCTATCATATTCCTAGTGGTAGCAACCAGAAAAACAATGGGGGAAAAAAAAACACGGTAATACAGGCCATGCCATCCTACTGGCTCCAAGATCAACTTATAAAATCCTGTCGTTTAAAGCACTTCATAACCTGGCTCCTTCCTACCCTTTAAAAAGATTGGTCCTCACACAGAACACTATCTACCAGCTCTATGCCTTTCTACTCATTGGCCCCCATACTTATCCCACCTCTCAAGTTTCCAGGCTTCCTTCAAGATTCAGTTCAAAGCAAGGCAGCTAGGTGGTGCAGTGGATAGAACACAGTCAGGACCAAATTGATCTCAGACAGTTAATAATTACCTAGCTGTGTGACCTTGGGCAAGTCACTTAACCCCATTGTCTTGAGAAAAAAAAGATTCGGTTCAAAGCTCATTTTCTTTCTATAAGGCCTTTCCTTGTCTCCCCTCCTCTTTGCCAAGTAATTTTTCCAAGATCACCCTATATCTACTTTAGATAAATCTCTTCCAAAACATTTATTTGGAATGTTTTTTCCTTTTTTAAAAAATTTTGAGTTGGGGTGGACCTGTGAACTCATCCAAGCTTTCTGGAGAGCAATTTGGAATTATGCCCAAAAGGCAACAAAAATGTGCATACCCTTTAATCCAGCATTACCACTACTGGGTCTATACCCTGAAGAGATTATGAAAAAGGGTAAAAACATCACCTGAAAAAATATTCATAGCAGCCCTGTTTGCAGTGACAAAGAATTGGAAATTAAATAAAAGTCCATCAATTGGGGAATGGCTTAACAAACTGTGGTATATGCATGTCATGGAACACTATTGTTCTATTAGAAACCAGGAGGGATGGGAATTCAGGGTAGCCTGGAAAGATTTGCATAAACTGATGCTGAACAAGCAGAACCAGAAAAACATTGTACACCCTAACAGCAACATGGGGGTGATATCAACTTTAATGGACTTGCTCATTCCATCAATGCAACAATCAGGCACAATTTGGGGGTATCTGCGATGGAGAACACCAACCAGAGAAAGAATTGTGGAGTTTGAACAAAGACCAAAGACTATTTATTACCTTTAATTTAAAAAAGAAAAAAGTTATCTTATTATGTCTCATAATATCTCATACTTCATGTTTCTTCCTTAAGAATATGATCTCTCTCATCACATTCAACTTAGATCAATGTATGCCACGGAAATAAAGTAAGGACTAACAAACAGCCTGTGGGGGGGTAGGGGGAGGGAAGGAAGATTAGGGGAAAAATTGTAAAATTCAAAACAAATAAAATCTTTCTAAAATTTTGAGTTGTAATTTCTCACTTCCATATGCCTCCTTTCCCAATGAAATGGCAAGAAAAATGATATATATTTGAAAGAAAGCACTTTTGGGATACATTACCATGGCATTATGGTCCTCCAGGAAAATACATCATTAATTTCACCATTTAGGAGTCAACCAACTGACCTTCACAAGATTTGGATGAAGTATAATTTGTAGACTCTCACCAAGTCAAATCAATAAACATTTATTAAGTTTTTGTTTATTCACTAAGTGTCAGATGCTATGCCAAGCACTGGGTATACAAAGAATGGCAAAAAAACAGTCCCAGTTTTCAAAAAAATACATTTTAATAGGAAAGAAAACATGCAAATATATGCCAACAAGTTATACATAAGATAAGGAAGGGTATTTTCACTAAGATATGAAGGACTTAAATACCAAAATGAGAATTTTACATTTGATCCTGAAAGTGACAAGAAGCCACTGGACTTTATTGAGTAGTAGTGATATGGTCAAATTAAGGTCTTAGAAAAAAATCAGCTGGATAGCCTTTATTATCTCATATCAAAGCAACATTTGGCAGATGAGGAAGAAGCTTGTCCTATGTTGTTAATTCCCTGCCTGCCCTCCAGTTAATAGCACATTCCTGTCCTCACGAGCCATAGAAGTAGGCACAATCTTATGGGATTAATCACCATTTAAAAAAAAAATTCTGAAATGCATCCATAAAAAAAACCTAATACAACTTCTTTGGTAATTCATGTTAGAAACACCCAAAGAGAATTATCTAATATTTAAACTCTAAATTTAGAGCACAGAAATCCACTGTATCATGGATATGATTTTTAAAGCCTCAGCATAATGTAAAAGGAACAAATATTTTACAAAACAATCAACTTTTTCAAATAAAACATGATACCAAAAATAAGGAAAACTACAAAATGGGCAGCAAGACAAGGTCAATTATAATGATGAGGACAACCCAGAATTTTGGATACCCAAAGCCATTTTTAAATGTCCATTACTTAATTTGTGAATTTGGGACACAAAAGAAATATATGCCAATGAGAGAATTTTGTAAAGATTATAATCAATAGAACACCAAAACATAATTAGCTTGAATATAAAGTAAAAGTGTCAAGCTTGATCATTTGGGACAACTCTGAGTATATCTCAGATTCTTCAATTAGAATTGGACTATATGATTTATGATCTTCTTGCTGCCTTTGCACTGACTGTGGTGCTTGCATGAAATGTACTGTATTACCTTTGTCCAGTTCCAGGAGCTTTTCCTCCAAGGTCACTTTTCTACTTTTATGTATTATACTATCCATGCTTAAGTAGATGCATGCTATCTACCTGCTAAATGCTGTCTTTGAAGGCAAAAAATATTGTATCCTAAGTTTCTGGCACATCGAAGGAGATTAATAAAAGTTTATTAATAGGTAAACTGCGGAGTCAAATTCAAACCCAATCATCAATACCTTGAGGTTCACATAAGTCTTCATTGGCAGAGAAACTAGAAGAATGACAGACAGGTGTGGATGGGATGAAGAGAATACTGAAAAATAAAGTTGATGTGATATTTTCAAGGTAGAGACACACATAGTAGTTGGACTCTAACATTATCTTATTTACAAAATTAATTTTTGTATCTGATGAACAAATCAGCATCAAAAAACTTATTTTCATATCAGTTGGTCTCAACTTTTAATAGAAAAAAAGAAATCTGGCCAAAAAAACCCACTTATCACCTTAACTCACCCTCTTCCCCATTTGAACCAAGCATTCAAAAACACCTTGTGATCCTGCATATTCTTTGTGGTGCAAGAGGATGACACAATAGGGTGAATTAAGGACAGAGCTATTCCTTTTACAGAGCCCATTTAATGTATGGACCATTTGCAGTAGTATTAGACACTGCAAAGGAAATCTGGAACAGATTTCTTCTCAAAATGAAATCTTAAGCACACCCAATTTTTTTTATCTAGACTGTGATGGCAAAATGAATACATGGTTGAAATTTTTATGATTAAAGTAAGGAGTGGGCTATTGCAGCATCTCAAGTGAAAGTATAATTAGCAGATTGTTTTAGTAAAGCAACACTGCCACCTGGTGGCAAAAAGCATTAATGCAAACGACATTCTTAGATTTTTTTAAAAAGGAAAGGTTAGAAGAGTATTAATAATAACTGATGTTTAGGGATATATGGGTGGAAAAATATCTTGCATATATTATTCCATTTGGTCCATATAACAAGTGTATTCCAAATAAGTACTACAGTCATTATTCCTCTTTTATAATGATACTTATGAAACTGCAGATTATGAAGACCAAATTAAGAGACAAAGACTGATTCAAGCATTAAAAGACACAAAACCTAAATATGGAAGGTCAAGATTTAGATGAAGGAACTCAAAAACACAGCCTTTTGAGCTCTTAAAATCAAGACTTCCCCTTTAATTCTTCAAAATCTAAATTTAAAATTTAAATTTAGCCAGTTTGACTCAGGAAAAAATGGCTTCCTAAAGTTTCCTCTTTCATTTCAAGCCATCTGAAACAGTCACAACTTTTCTAACTCCTCCAGAGGTCAGCTTCTTTGCCTACACAATTTAGGGCAGGGAAGCAGGGACAATACCAATGACTCCATTTTCTGTCTACATTCATTGTTGTGTTTGAATGACCCAACATATGCCTTAGTAGGAAAGAGAGCTGAATTTGGGAATAATAGCAATGTAGAAACCTAAGACAGGACAAAGAAAAAGATACATTCTCTGTTTGACATTATGAGGGAAAGAATTATGCTAGTTTTCTACCATGTGATTTGAGATGAGGTCTCTTCTAAGTCTAAATCCTATGAGCTTCATATAGGTGAAAACTATATGAACAAAAATTTTTCATTTACTTCTTTAGACATACACACACACACACACACACACACACACTTCCCAAAACAGAATTTTAGTTCTATCCTAATACATTTTACTTTACATATAGTAAGTAATTTTTGGACTCTAGACACACACATTGGTGTGATAAATAAATGGGCATCTGATCAAATTATGGCTCCTATTGATGGGCAGGAATAGAATCATGTGGATTATTCCCATTTAAGAATTTCTTTTCTGAAGTTTGTTGCAAGGATAGAATAAAAATTTATGAAATTATTTCATTTTGTACTACATAGCAAAGGCAATGAATTCACTTTTTTATTATTTTATTATCTTGTATTTTCTTTATTTTTGTGACAATTTGTTTTATTTGTTTTATATTATTACAATAATCTTTTTTATTTTTAGGTTTTTTGCAAGGCAGATGGGGTTAAGTGGCTTGCCCAAGGCCACACAGCTAGGTAATTATTAAGTGTCTGAGGCCGGGTTTGAATTCAGGTACTCCTGACTCCAGGGATGGTGCTCTATCCACTATACTACCTAGCCACCTCCTTATTACAATAATCTTCTTTTGAGAGTAAATATAAACCCCCCTCCCTACAAAAAAATAGAGAAATCTCAAGAATAGTGTGGGAGGAAAAAAGTATACTTCAGTCTGTGTTCAGATTCCAATGGCTCTGTCTCTGGGATGAGTTGCCTTCTTTATCCACAAGAGAAGTTCCTTCAAAATTTTTCCCACAAGTTGCTATTACTAGCTGTATTTCCCTCCACTCTATTCCTCCCCACTCTCATTTATTCTTTTCTCTCTCCTTTCACCCTGTTCCTGCTCAGAAGTGTGTTGTATCTGAGTACCCTCTCCCACAATCTTACCTTATAGGTGATAACCTATACTCCCTTTCCCTCCCCCCATTCCCTCTTATCCCATCCCTTTCCTCCTATTTTTCTCTAGGGTAAGATAGATTTCTATAACATAATGTGTGCAGGTTGTTTCCTCTCTCAGTCCTTTCTGATGAGAATGAAAGTTCACTCATTTCCCCCTACCCCCTTCCACTTCATTGCAAAAGCTTTTTCTTGACATTTTTATGTGAAATATCTTAGTCCCTTCTTCCTCTCCTTTTCCTTCCTCCTAGAACTTTCCTTTATCCCCACTGACTCCATCTTTATACTATATTATATCGTTATATTCAGCTCCTTCCTGTGCCTTGTCTATATATACTCCTTCTAACTGCTTTTATAAATGAGAAGTTTCATATGAGTTATCAGTATCTTCTTCCCATGTAGAAGTACAAACAGTTCAACATCATTAAGTTCTTCATAGTTAGTCCTTCTCGTCCAATCCTCTATGGATTACCTGAGTCCTGTACTTGGGAGATCAAACTTTCTGTTCAGCTCTAGTTGCCTCAGTAGGAAAGTTTGAAAGTCCCCTGTTTCATTGAAAATCCATCTTTTCCCCTGAAAGAGGATGTTGAGTTTTGCTGGGTAGTTGATTCTCAGTTGCATTCCAAGCTCTTTTGCCTTCCAGAATATCACATTTCAAGCTCTATGAGCCCTTTAATGTAAATGCTGTCAGATCCTGTGTAATCCTGACTTATAGCACAATAGTAGTTGAATTGTTTGTTTCTGGCAGCTTTTAGTTTTTTCTCTTTAACTTGGGAGTTTTAGAATTTGGCTATAATATTCCTGAATTTCTTTTGGGATCTCTTTCAGGAGGTGATTAGTAGATTCCTTCAATTTCTATTTTACCCTCTGCTTCTAGGATCTCAGGGCAATTTTACTGAATTATTTCTTGAAAAATGAAGCCTAGGTTCTTTTCCTGGTTGTGACTTTCAGGTAGCCTAATAATTTTTAAATTATCTCTCCTAGATCTGTTTTCAAGGTCAGTTGTTTTTTCAGTAAGATATTTCACATTTTCTTCTAATTTTCATTTTTTTTGTTTTTGTCTTTTACTGTTTTATTGCTTCCTGATTTCTCACAAAGTCATCAGCTTCCTTTAGTTCCATTCTACATTTGAAGGATTTGTTTTCTTCAGAGAACTTTTTTATCTCCTTTTCCAGTTGGCCAATTCGGCTTTTTAAGGCATTCACCTCATTGACCTTTTAGACTGCTTTTTCCATTTAGCCTAAACTGTTTTTTAACATGTTATTTTCTTCAGTATTTTTTTGTATTTCTTTCACCAAGCTGGTGATTTAGTTTTCATGATTTATCTGCATTGCTATCATTGCTTTTTCCAATTTTTCCTCTACCTCCCTTAATTACTTTTCAAAGTCTTTTTTTGAGCTTCTCTACAGCCTAAGTTTATTTTCTATCTCTTAGAGGCTTTAGATATAGAAGCTTCAACTTTGTTGTCTTCTGAGCGTGTATTTTGATCTTCCATAGAACCAAAATAATGTTCTATGGTCTGAGTCTTCTTTTTCTTTTGTTTGCTCATTTCCTCAGCCTGACTAATTTACTGCACTTCCAAGGCTTTGGGGGGGGGGGTTGGGAACACCCCAAAGTGACCTTAATTCCTCCAAGGGCTTATGAGAGGCTCTGATTGCTCTCTTGCCTGTGCTCTGGTATATGGATGACCACAGGCCCTCCCCTCTACCCTGGAACTGTGAGGAGAGTCCCTGTTTGGCTATGGTGTTGTGGGGGCCCAAACTGCAACCTGTATCTAAGTATGGGCAAATAGTAGAGTTCTGCCCCAGGGAGAGCAGAGAGACCTCTGCAGTCTCCCCCCAACCCCCTTACCATCTGTGGGCCATACTCTGGAAGATCTGGGTGGCACTGCTGAGTGTTGCTGCAGATTCTCACTGCAGGGCTGCTCTGAGGCCAGTGCTCCAGGTTCAGTCTGGTGTGGCAGAGTTCTCTCATTACCCCTCCAAGCTGTCCCTGGTGATCCCTGGGCCAAGAGGTCTGGAAACTGCCCCCACTACCACAGACTCAGGCACCCCCCCCAGGGCTGTTCCTAGAAGGCTGGTTTGCTCTGGCCAACCTGTGCTGTTGTGGCTCTTCCCAACCCCCAGTCCTGGTGAAACAGACCTTTCTCATGGAACTTCTAGGTTGTCTTGGACTAAGAAATTTATCACTAAGTCATATTATGGGTTCTGTGCCTCTAAATTTTGGCAAAAGACATAATTTGACAGCTTTCAGTGTTTTGGGGGGAATGAGTTTCTGGGAATTGCTGCCTTCAGGACACCATCTTGGCTACACCCCCTTCCTCTTAAAGAGTTTTGAACAAGAAACACACATGACTAGAATTTTGCATTAAGAAGATAATTCTGACTGAAGTGTGCTAGTTGGATACTGGACTAGGGTGGTAATGAACCAGGGCACAGGAAATGACTTAAAGGTCACGCCACTTGGAACATGAAAGACTAATACTTAGAATGCCACCCATGCTCAATGAGTTCTGCCTTAGTCACTTCTTGGAGTGTTGCCCTTGTGGCATATGTATTGGAGAATACCTGGAATCAGGTGCTAAACCACTCCCTAAGCACCACCCTTATCCAACCCATGGTGGAAATGCATTTAAGCAAGGTCTTCCAGAAGAGAACTCTCTTCTTCCTTTCTTTCTTCTACTTTGCAGGATGGGCCTCTGGTCTAAGCCCAGTCCAAATGGCAGCTTTCCTTTCTCTTTCCCTCAGGCACTCTTACTTGGAATTTTTGTAATTCACCCAGTCTTCCCTCAAGCAACTTATTGTCTCACCAGGAAAAAGTTTAATCTGTGAACTTTGTCAGGGCTAGTGTGTTTTTCCACTTCAATAATTCTCATTTTTATGACAGAACCAGCAATTTCTCCCACATCAGTAATAGAGTGACTAGAAAGTAGAGTGTTAAAAGAGTTATTATGTAAATTAAATAGGTGGTAGGGGGAAGGGTTTAGAGAGGAGTAAGAGAAGAATGGTTTTGACTCTTTTTGAGGGAGTGGAGCCAAGATGTAGGGAGAAAAGGTAGGGATTCACCTAAGTTCTTCAAAATTCCTCTCAAAATACTTTAAATAATGCCTCAATATGAATTCTGAAAGGGCAGGACCCATAAAAGGGCAGAGTAAAACACTTTTCCAGTCAAATATAACTTAGATCAGCAGTTAAGATCTGTTGCACTAAGTTGAGAATGGAGTGCAGAGCAGTGCAGGTCCAAAGACTGGGTCCTAGCAAACCAGAAGCCTACCTTGGAACCAAGAGTGGCAGCAAGAGCTGCTGGAGTTCTCGGCCTAGAGATGATCAGAAAGATTAAAGGGCTGACACTGGATGCAGGAGTCTGATGCACTGCCCATACATAGATATGGGGAGTAGTATGAGACCCCATAGACTGATCCCTATCTGGATACTGCACCCAGATGACTCCAGAGACTAGCACAGTCCCCCCCCCACTTAAATATGAATCACTTGCACGTGATGCTATTACCTCCCCATGTCATAGTCTTCTTCAAGAATGAAGGACAAATAAAAACCTGTGAATAGTAGGAGCAGCCTTGGCCAATGTCCGCTTCTGAACTTCCTTCTCTTCCCTTCCTTGTCTTGCTCTGCCCAAAAGCCTGGTAGGTACCTTTGGTTTTACAGGCCCCAAATCCACTCTGGTTCTCACAGAATGGTCAACAATTAGGCTTTGTTTGGGTTTAGCAGCTCAGAGAGAATACAAATAGTTAAAGTTTTCCTTCTGGCCAGAAACCCTGAGGGTTTCCCCCTCCCAGGTTGATTTTTTTTTTAACAAAGGAGGCTACTCTAGGGGGCCGCTAGGTGGCACAGTGAATAGAGCACCAGCCTTGGAGTCAGGAGTAGGTGGGTTCAAATCTGACCTCAGACACTTAATTACCTAGCTGTGTGGCCTTGGGCAATCCACTTAACCCCATTGCCTTGGAAAAAACAAAGAGGCGACTCTACTTCATCTTTTTCTTACCTGCCTTAATCACTGAGATCACTCAGGATCTTGCACTCCCAGTTAGATTTTTTATTTTGGACTAGTTAAAGGTGATCATTCTTTACCTTATCTTTTACTTACCTCGTCTTAATCACTGCTCAGTCAAAATGAGATCTGTTAAAAGACCTTAGCTCAAAAAGGCTAGGTCTCCAACTGCATCCAGGGCCATCTCTAGGTATCCTTATCCATATCTGGCCATGGACTCAGATGCTTCTAATGGAGGAGAAAGTGAGATTGTATCCCCCTCACTTAAATCCAATTAAACTGCATCTCATGGCATCACTTCCCTGATATTATAATCCTCTTCCAGAATGAGCAATAAACAAAACCACCTGAGTCCCAGGGCAAAGTGAAACATTGTGACTGAAGGGGAATAAGGATTTTGGATACAATTCCAGGGTGTAAAAGTGGGTTTGTGATTGCTCACAGACTAAATCACAGGCTAGGAAAGTGGTAAACACCTCTACTTAGATCATATCACCTTGGAACAACTGAAAACTTAAAGACTTAGAACTGCTCTTAGAAGCAGCAAAAAGGCCTTGGGAACAAAGGCTCACTTTAACAAAGTCAAGAAATGGGCTGTAAAATGAGCAAACAAAAACAACAAAGAACCTGACCACAGAAAATTATGATGTTGACAGGGAAGATCAAACACAAACTCAGGAGACAAAGCCAAAATTGTCACACCCAAAGCCACAAAGAAAAATATGGAATTGGTCTCAAGCCCCTAAAAGAATTCCTAAGAGAGTTCAAAAAGAATTGCAAAAATCAAGCTGAGAGAAGTAGAGAGGGAAATGGGAACAGAAATGAGAGCATGGGTACAATAGAATCATTAAAAAAAAAAAGTCAGCAGCTTAGTAAAGAAGGCACATAAAAATACTAAAGCAGAAATTGGCCACCTGGAAAAGGAAGTACAAAAGTTCATTGAAGGGGGTGGCTAGGTGGCGCAGTGGATAAAGCACCGGCCCTGGAGTCAGGAGGACCTGAGTTCAAATACCATCTCAGACACTTAATAATTACCTAGCTGTGTGGCCTTGGGCAAGCCACTTAACCCCATTTGCCTTGAAAAAACCTAAAAAAAAAAAGTTCACTGAAGAAAATAATTGCTTAAAAATGAGACTTGAGCTAGTGGAAACTAATGACTACCTGAGACAAGAAAAAACAGTAAAACCTAGTAAAAAGAATGAAAAGAAATGAAGCAAATATGAAATATCTCAGGGGGAAAATAGATCTAGGAGAGAGAATTAAAGAAATATGGGACTACAAAAAAATGATCAAAAAAGGAGCCTGGGTATATTATTTTTATTTATTTTTTGAGACTTTTGCAAGGCAAATGGGATTAAGTGGCTTGCCCAAGGCCACACAGCTAGGTAATTATTAAATGTTTGAGACCGGATTTGAACCCAGGTACTCCTGACTCCAGGGCTGGTGCTTTATCCACTGCGTCACCTAGCCGCCTCCGGGTATATTATTTTTTAAAAAATTAGCAAGGAAAATTGTCCTACAACCAGAGAGTAAAATAGAAGTTAAAAGAATAGACCAAAAATAAATAAATAAAAATTTAAAAAATTTAAAAATAAAGAGTAGACTAATTAACTCCTGAGATTTCAAAATAAAAACTCCCAGAAACACTCCAGAGCTCCCAGAGAAAATAATGCAAGCATTCAGAAAGAATATCACGAAACCACAGTCAGGGAGTTAATCATTTCGGCATTAAAGCATCACAAGACTTGGAATATTCTATTCCAGAGGGTAAAGGAGCTACAATTAAAACCAAGAATTACTTATCTAGCAAAATTGAATATCATCATTCATGAGGGGGAAAAAGTGAAAATTCAATGAAATAGACAATTTCAAACATTCCTGATGAAAGGACCAGAGCTGAATAGAAAATCTGATTTTCAAAGACTCAAGAGAAGTATTAAAAAAGTAAACAAGAAAGAGAAATCATAAGGGACTCAATAAGGTTAAACTTTTTTACATTTCTACATGGAAAGATGATAATTGTAGAATTTTCTCATTATAAGGCACTTAGGAGAGCGATATCCAGACAGAGAGGATGCATATGAGTTGAATATGATGCAGTGCTATCTAAAAAAATAAAATGAGGAGGGGATAAGGAATGAACTAGGAGAAGGGAGAGATACAATAGGTGAAAAATCATCTCTCAAAAAAAGGGACAAAAGAGCCTTTACAGTGGACAAGATGAGGGAACCACTTGAACCTTATATTAGAACTGACTCAAAGAGAGAACATACACATTCAGATGGATATAGAAATTTATATCATCTAATAATCAGGGAATGGGAGGTTGCTAGAAGGGAAGGCAGATAGAGGAAAGAGGTAGAAGCAAAATATTTTGAGGATGCAAAGAGTGAAAGAAGAGAACGAATAGGATAAATAGGAAATAGGATGAAGGGAAATAAACAGTAAGCATCAATGAAAAAATTTTATATCAAGTTTCTCTGACAAAGATTTTCATCTCTCAAATTCATGTGTATATCTATCATTATACGAAAAAATGCTCTAAATCACTACTGATAAGAGAATGTAAAATAAAACAGCTCTCCACTTATAAAAGATTGATCCCACTCCTATCAGATTGGCAAATATGACAGAAAAGGAAAATGACAAATATTGGAGGGGATGTGGGGAAATAGAGACACTAGTGCATTGTTAGGTGAATTGTAAACTGATTAAATATTCTGGAAAGCAACTTGAAATTATGTCCAGAGGGTTATAAAACCATGCATATCCTTTCACTCATCAATACTACTACTAAGTCTGTATCCCAAAAAGGGAAAGGGTCTAAATGTACAGAAATATTTATAGCAGCTCTTCCAGTAGAGACAAAGAACTGGAAATTAAGGGGAATGGCCAAACAAGTTATGGTGTATGAGTGATGGAATGATAAGCAGGATGCTTTCAGAAAAACCTAAAAAGACTCACATGAAGCAACACAAAGGGAAATGGAGCAGAAGTCGGAGAACACTATTCAGTAATAGCAATTTTGAACAATCATCAACTGTGAATGATCTAGCTCTTTCTTCTCAGTAAGTAATACAGTGATCCAAGACAATTCTGAAGGACTTGTAATGAAAAATGCTATTTATCCCCAAAGAAAGAACTAATGAAGTCTAAATGCAGAATAAAGCATATTTTTGTTTTATTTGTTTTGGGGAGGGGAATATGACTGCACATACATAATCTATATCAAATTGCTTGTCTTTTCAATGAAAGGAAAGGAGGGATGGGGAAACGAGGGAAAGAATTTGAAACAAAAAAATTTTAAATGATTACTAAGAATTGTTTAGGGGGCAGCTAGGTGGCGTAGTGGATAAAGCACCGGCCCTGGAGTCACTTAACCCCATTGCCTTGCAAAAAAAAAAAAAAAAACTAAAAAAAAAAGAATTTATATATGTAATTAGTGGGAAGTATACTTTTTACAAAAAAGAGAAGAATAGTTTCTATGAGCCTCAATACCCGAAAAATATCAAAAGATTTAGCAAACTGAAAGAAAGATTTTAAGATGCTTAATTGATTTTTAGGCAGTGATAGGCTCATAATACTGACAGGACATCCAGATGAAAATGATCAGTAGACAGAATGAAAATTCATTTGAGCAACCCTTCACCATAGAATATTCCAACATTGAGTCTTTTCTTTTGGCAAGGCAATCAGGGTTAAGTGACTTGCCCAGGATTACACAGCAAGGTTGGAGTTGAATGCATATCCTCTGCACTCCAGGGTGGGGACTGTTCCACTTAGCTGCACAATACTGAATACCTGCTCCATAACAAACACATTTTGTTTCTTGTTACTCCCATCTTCTGGCATTCATTGATGATTCAATGGTCAATGTGGAGAACTGCTTTCAGGCTCTATTGTCTTTCCTCAGCAATGTCTCTTCCTTTAAGTTTCATGCAATCAAAATTCTAGTAAACTACTTTGCTTCACTAAATTCTGTTCTGTTCAAATACATCCTCTAGAGAATGTGGTATGCCCAACCTGTTCTTCTCTTCCCACCTTCCAGGTCTGGAACCATGAATCAAATAAAATCAATACTAACATTGTTCCTGAATGAATTGCATCAATCTACTTTCCTAGTATTGCCCACACAATTGCTCCTCCCTGGTCATCATTTTTTCCTCCTCATCTGAATGTAAGCTCATTGAGAACAAAGACTATTACTGCTTTTTTATTTATGTCCCTTGTTAAGTACCTAGAGTGCTGTTTTAGAGCCAGAAAGACAGGATTTTGAATTCTGCCTCAGATACTAGTTCTATGTGGTCCTAGGCAAAGCACTTAGCCTCTAAAATGAAGATCTATTTTCCAACATTCTTATGAAAATCAAATAGGATAAAACAAAGCACTCTGAAAATATTGGTGCTATGTAAATATTAGTTATTAATAAATAAGTATTGACTGACAGATATGAACTCATTTCATATACCCAATCATTTGCAAAATGTTGTCTTTTCTAAAACCTCTAGACACAACCCTTTTCCTCCAATCATACCCTACTTCATGCCCTCCTCTCCTCTGGACAACTGAAATATACATTGATTCCCTTCCTATAGATTTTTCTCACTTCAAGACATGTTTCACATAGCTGCCATAGTGATTTCCAAAGTATGGGTCTGGCCATGTACCTCCTTTTATTTGGTAAATTCCAATGGTTACCTCTAGAAATACATATAAGCCACTAGGACACTTAAAAGCTCTTCATATTCTGGTCTTTTGCTATTTTTCCAGACTTAATATATTATTTACTCCTTTCTACTTACCATGATTCAGTACACTCTCACACATTCCTATACCTTGTATACTCTGTAACCACCTCCAAACCCCCAATAGGATTAAGTGATTTGCCCAAGTGTCCATGGGCAAATACTGCTAATTAAGTATCAAGTGTCTGGGGCTGGATTTGAACTCAGGGCTCCTGACTCCAGGGCTGGTGCTCTATCCACTGCACCAGCTAGCTCTGTCCCCCTCTAACTTTACAGTGGTTGTTCCCTATTTTTGATTTCCATCCTAAGTTCTAACTCTTAGGATTCCTGGTTTCAAGCAAGAAGACCTTTCCAGATTCCTTCCAGCTGCCAGTATCTCTAGGGGCTACATCTAGTCTGCATCTTGTACATAATGATTTATATTTGTCTTTCCCCAACCCCATTAGAATGTAAGCTATTTGATAGCAATGGCTGGTTTTGCTTTTTTTTATTCCTACTCCTCAGTAGAATTTCTGTCTGGCACATAAGTGCTAAATAAATATGTGATTGATGCAAGAAGTGTCACCACACACCTCAAAGTATGCTCCACCTTGGATGAATTTTTCCCCCCAACAAAAATCATCCCTCACCCTAACTGAGAAAGAAAGAAAAAAATCTGCTATAATGAACATATACAGGCTAGGTAAAACAAAAATCCTACATTGGCCATGTCCAAAAACAAAACAAAATTCTGCTATTTAATTACTGTGAGACTTTGGGAAAGTGACTTAATATTTCTGGATCTGTTTCCTTATATAGAACTACAAGAGAGTTATACTACTTGGATCTATGACATGATAATTCATTTCTATAGTATTAGACATCAATGAGGCATATATTATGTAGTCTTCATTTTACAGATAAGAAAACAAATGTTGGGGCAGCTAGGTGGCACAGTGGATAGAGCACCGGCCTTGGAGTCAAGAGTACCTGAGTTCAAATCCAGCCTCAGACACTTAATATTATTACCTAGCTGTGTGGCCTTGGGCAAGCCACTTAACCCCATTTGCCTTGCAAAAAACAAAAAACAAACAAAAAAAAAAACCCAAATGTTTCATAAAGGTGAAATAAGTTGAAAATGGCCAAGTTGTAATATAAAATTAACTCATTTTAAACTTAGAACACTTTCTACCTATACTGTTTATATTCTATAAAGGAAAAATAATATCAACACAAAAAATACAAAGTAGATGCAAAATAATTTCTGGATGAAGGAAGAGGGAAAGCAAGAAAGGCTTCCTGTAGGACAAGAGAGCATTTGAATTGAGTCTTGAAGAAAGTCAGGGTTTCTTTGAGGACTAATGAGGGGAAGAGAATGCATTCCAGATATGATGGATGTTCTATGTAAAGCTAAAAACATGAGATGGAATGGTGTGACCATTTGTATGTACCAAAGTGGTAGAAGGGAAAATTAGAAAGATTGCCTGAAGTCAGACTATGAAGAATTTTTAAAAAACGAAGGAGTCTGTACTCTACCCTAGAGGCAAAAGGGAACTTTTGGAGCTTTTTAAGCAGGGATTACAGAGAACAGTCTGTTCCACTGATGTACTTTCCCATTTTTTTAACCAATGCCAAATAGTTTTAATGATTGTTGCTTTATAATATACTTTGAGGTCTGGAAGTGCTATTCTTCCTTCATCATCTTTTCTCTTTGTAGTCTAGATTTTTGTTTCTCCAAATAAATTGTGTCATGACTTTATTAAATTCTGCAAAGTATCCCTTTGCTAATTTGCTTAAAACTAAGTACGTTCCCCTTCTGTGGAGGTTGAGTAGTATATTTCATCTGCAATGGTTTATCACTTTGTTGATCAGAGTTCCAAAGTCTTTCAAAGTTTTTCTTCCTCTATCATGTTATCATAGTATAAGCTGTTCTAGTTCTGTACACTTTGTTGTACATCAATTCATAAAGGTCCTACTCTAAAATTGTATATTTTCTTCTTTCTTATGCCACAATAATACTGCATTTCATTCATACATTTAGTCACTCATTCTCAATAGAACAGTTCAATTCTCCTTAGTTTCCAATTTTTGACCAGCACAAAAAAGAGTTACTATAAATATTGCTGTACATGTAGATCCTTTTCCTGTTATATTCTTTTGTAGATACAAACCTAGTAGATGTATTGCTGGGTCAAGGCAACTTGATTAGCATAGCTCCAAAATGCCTGGACCAATTCACAGTCCCACCATTCCTCAATACTAGTCTATTTTCCTACTGTCCTTTTCTTCTTTTGTCATATTTGCCAACCTGACAGGATAGGATATGGAACCTAAGTTCCTTTAATTTGTATTTCTCTAATTGTGAGTGATTTAGAATATTTTTATATGATTATTAGCTTTGATTTCTTTCTTTGAAAACTACCTATTCATATCCTTTCACTATATATTGAGAAATAGCTCCCAAGACAAATCAGAAACTGTATGAACACAATTACAAAGCAATTCTCACACAAAGTCAGATCTAAACAAGTGGGAAAATGTCAATTGTTCATGGATAGGTCGAACTAACATAATAAAAATGACAATTCTCCCCAAATTAAATTATTATTCAGTGCCAATATCAAAGTACCATATAACTTTTTTACTGAACTAGGAAAAAAAGTAACAAATTCAAACGTTCTAGAATATCAAGGGAACTGATAGAAAAAAATATATAAAGGAAAGTGGTCTAGATCTCCCAGATCTAAAACTATACTATAAAGTGGCAATCAAACCCATTCTACCTCTCCTTTCCCTTTCTCCCAGTGCATTCCTTTTTTACCTCTTAACTCCATCTTTATTAAATATATATCTTCATATTCAGCTCTCTCCTGTGTCTTACCTATATAGTAACAGTAGTAAAGAAACAGTAGTAAATGACTACTATAAATTTATTGTTTGACAAATCCAAAGACATTAACTTTTGGGATAAGAACTCACTATCTGACAAAGCATAGATCAATTTACAGACCAATAAATACTTTATATATCTGTCAGATCTATGGAAAGGGGAGAAATTTATGACCAAGCAAAAAATAAAGTACATTACAAATTGACAAATTAAATTTTAAAAAATTTTGCTTTAATAAAACCAATGCAGCCAAAATTAGAAGGAAAATAGAAAGCTCAGAAACAATTTTCACAGCTAGGGGTTCTGATAAAAGTCTGATTTCTAAAATATATAGAGAGAATTGCAACAAATTTAAAGGTTACTTGTCATTCCCCAGCTGATATATGGTCAAAGGATATGAACAGATAGTTTTCAAATTATTTAAAGCTTTATATAGTCATATGAAAAATGCTCCAAATCATTACTGATTAGGAAAATGCAAAATTAAAACAACTAAGAGGTTCCATCTCACAAATATCAGATTAGCTAAGATGACAAAAAGGGAAAAGATCAATGTTAGAGACAGTTGTGGTATGATTGGGACAATACTGTGTTGTTGGTGGAGTTGTGAACTAATCCAACCCTTCTGGAGAGCAATATGGAACTATGCCCAAAAAGAAATGACTGATCATACCCTTTGATTCAGCAATACCATTACTAGGCCCATTTACAGAAGAAGTCATAAAAAATGAGAAAAGTCCCACATTAAGGGCACATAGAGTTTGGAATATGACATTCCAGGCAGCAAAAGAGCTTGAATTACAACTGAGAATCAACTACCCAGCAAAATTAAACATCTTCTTTCAGAGCAAAAGATGGACATTCAATGAAATCAGGGAATTGCAAACTTTCTTGTTGAAACAACCAGAATTGGGGAGGCTAGGTGGCGCAGTGGATAGAGCACCATCCCTGGAGTCAGGAGTACCTGAGTTCAAATCTGGCCTCAAGACATTTAATAATTACCTAGCTGTGTGGCCTTGGGCAAGTCACTTAACCCCACTGCCTTGAAAAAAAAAGAAAAAGAAATGGCCAGAATTGAACAGAAAGTCCAAGTACAGGACTCAGGCAAAACATAGAGAGGGTGGACAGGAAGAGCAAATTATGAAGGATTTGATGATATTAAATTCCTTGTAATTCGAGGCAGCTAGGTGGTGCAGTGGATAGAGCACCAGCCCTGGAGTCAGGAGTACCTGGGTTCAAATCTGGTCCCAGACACTTAATAATTACCTAGTTGTGTGGCCTTGGGCAAGCCACTTAACCCCGTTTGCCTTGCAAAAACCTAAAAAAAAACTGCTTGTAATTCTACAAGGGAACATGATACTGATTATACTCATTTGAACATTCTCTTTTCTTAGAACAGTCAGAAGGAGTATATAGGTAAGACACAGGAGAGAGCTGAATATGAAGATATATATATATATATATATATATATATATATATTTAATAAAGATGGAGTTAAGAGGCAAAAAAGGAATGCACTGGGAGAAAGGGAAAGGAGAGGTAGAATGGGTTAAGATATTTCATCTGTAAGAATCAAGAAAAAGCTTTTGCAGTGAAGTAGAAGATGGGCCGATAAGGTAGAAAGAGTGAGCCTTCATCCCACACCCAATAGGGTATAGAAATCTATCTTACCCTGGAGGAAAAAGGAGAGGATAAGAGATAGGGGAGAGGAGGAGGAGAGAGGAAGATTGTGGGAGAGGGTAATAAGATACAATATACTTTTTTTCTTTTTGGCAGGGCTAGGGGGTTGGGTGACTTGCCTGGAGTCATAGGGCTGGGTGATTGTTGGGTGCCTGAGTTTGGCTTTGAGCTCAGGTCCTGGCTCCAGGGCCAGTGCTGTCTGCTGCCCCACAACACACTTTTAAGGAGGGAAAAAGTAGAAGGAGAGAGAACAGAATAAATGGGAATGGGGAGGAATAGATGGAGGGAAATACAATTAACAATAGCTACATTGAAGCAACCTCTATGACAGACTTATGATAAAGAAAGCAATCCATCCCAGGGACAGAACCAAGGCTATCTGAACAGAAGTAATTTTTTTTCCCCTTTTTCTCTCACTTTATTTTTTGTGGGGTTTCCCTGTCTTCATGGGGAGGAGGGTGAGAGGGAATTATACTTACTTTTGCAACAAGTCTATTTTAGTAATGTGTAAATTAATTTAAAAATAAAAAAGTTCTAACTGATAAGGACTTTTAGAGATAATAGTCACTTATTTTTCATATAAAGATGCCACTAGAATTAATATGAATGCGTGATTTGTAATACATTCAAGATACAGACAATTGGATTTGAATTCTCATTCTCAAAAGTCATCTCTACTTAAAATAAAACCTTCAGTAACCTTTTAATACAAAACTTTTACTCTACTATGCATTTACAGTGCAGAGAACAAAGCTTTATGTGGGCATTGTGCAAAGGATCACCTGCAGAATACTGGTTCTAAAGAGCTATAATTCATGTATTCTGAGGCCACTTAGTATTAATGAGAATTAAAAAACCCTCAATGAGTTTGCCAGCACCAAAGACCCACTTGAATTAAAGAATATTTGACAAATGAGACCAGAATCCAGGGAGGTAATTTAGCAAAGTCATTGAAAGTCTAAGACTAGAACCCAGATCAAATGACTCCTGTTCAATAAAGCATACTTCTCATTTCTTCAAATTTGGATAACATTAGTATATTTTATTTATATATCCTTTCATGGGTTACTATATTAAAATAATTAAATCAAGTGAGTAGTTAATCCCAATTCTGTTCAGGGATTTATTTCATTTATATATCTCCAAATAGACCAATGCTACAAGAATTACAAGGAATAAGAAGGCAAGGTTTCAGAGTCAAAGTTTCTGGATGCCAATGTCCTCAGACTATCAGTTAAGAGAATGACAATAAGATCATTTACTCCTTTCTCTCATCTTTTTCCAGTCAGACATCTCTTTCATAATATCTTTTCTATTACTTCAAATGCAAGACTTCAAAAGTATAATGAAACCTTAAACCTAGCCTTTTCCACTGTCCTCTAGATTACTTATAATTCTGTTTCTTTTGAGATTTTATTCAAATAAAAGGGACCAACTGTTTTCCTGTCCTCCAATTTAGTTAGACCACATCAATAATATTATGTTCTGCTCTGGGTATCACAATTAAGGAAAGGCACTAACAAATTGGAACACATCCATAGAAAGGATCGAAGATGAAAAATTGAAAAAAAATTATATCACAATTAATAACGAAAGAAGCTGGAGATAGCAATCCTCAAAAACTTCTGGGGATTATGAAGAGAGTGAACTATTGAGCTGCTAGAAAAAAATTAGGTGCATGAGAAGAAGTTAATAAGGAGATAATTCTCAGGTCACTGTTTAGAAAGCACTATTTAGAAAGCTTCTCTATCATTCCTGCTCAGTAAAGGATACTTATTTCTTCAAACTGGGCTTTGGGTTACATTGGCATAATTTATTTACATATCTTTTTAGGTAATACTATATATAATTTTTAATCAAACTGGGATGAGATATCTTGTAAGATAGTATGATATCTATCACAAAAGTATTCAGGTAAAGGCAAAATCACCAAATAGAAAATACTCTGGGAATTGAGTAGGAAACTAGAGGACTTCTAAGTTCCCTTTCCAAAATAATTCCATATTTCCATATGACCACGGTATTCATATTTCACTGTATTTTTAGGCTTGTTTTTTTTTTTTTTGCAAGGCAAATGGGATTAAGGAGTTTACCCAAGACCACACAGTTAGGTAATTATTAAGTGTCTGAGGCCGGATTTGAACTCAGGTACTCCTGACTCCACGGTCAGTGCTCTATCCACTGTGCCACCTAGCCACCACCATGATTCATTTTTTGGTCCACAGTTTAATTTTATTGATATAGGTTTGAAATGTCTAGTGAAGGATTTCCTTCTATCAATGCAACAAATACTTAAGAATCAACTGGAGGCAGAGCCAAGATGGCGACAGGAGACATGCATTTTAGGTGCTCTCTCTCTGATATTTCCAAACTTATAAAATAAGGACTCTAACTGAATTTGAGAGTCAGAATCCACAGAGGGATCCAGTGGAGGAGTTCTCGAGCCCAAGGTAACCTGGAGAATAGTGGAAAGGCTCTGTTCCACAGGGTTAGAAGGGTGGCCTGCCAGAGTGAAGGAACTTCAGCCTCCCAGAGGCAGCCCCAGGGCACTGGGAGTCGTTGCTCATGGCAGCTAGGGCAGTTTCCTGACCTACATGCCGGGTAACACCAGGCACAACTTGGGGGATCAGCAGGGGACCTCTGCCAGAGTGAGCACATGAAGCCCAGGGCTCAGAGCACTCAGCAAGCAGTATGGCCATGGCAGCCCAGATTCAGGAACTGGAAGCAGGAGGAGCTGGTAAGCAGGAGCCCCCAGGCATGAGTGCTGACCACATTGAGATCCTGATCACAGTCTAGGCCCCCACAGAATAGCAGGGGCCCTCACCTCAGTCCCGTGGCAGAGGGGGTGTGCTTGTGGTCATTCATAGACTGTGAGAGAAGCCAGAACTCCACACATGGAGATCCTTGGGTAGGGGTGTCCCAATAATACTCAAAAGCTCAGTAAGCACCCCAAAACCAGGCACAGGCTGGAGAAATGAGTAAGCAGAGAAAAAAGAGGAACACCATTGAGAAATACTTTGTCTATGATCCCAAGAAGGATCAAAATACTAAATCTGAAGATGAGGAAGTATAAGCTCCTGCATCTAAAGACTCCAAGAAAAACAGAAATTGGGCTCAGGCTATGACAGAGCTCAAAAAAAAGACTTTGGGGGCAGCTAGATGGTGCAATGGATAGAGCACCAGCCCTGGAGTCAGGAGTACCTGAGTTCAAATCTGGCCTCAGACACTTAATAATTACCTAGCTGTGTGGCAAGCCACTTCACCCCATTTGCCTTTGCAAAAAACCTAAAAAAAGAATTTAAAAAGACTCTGAAAATCAAGTGAGGGAGACAGAAGAAAAATTGGGAAAAGAAAGGAGAGAGATGCAGGAAAAACATGAAAAATAAATCAGCAGCTTAGTCAAAGAGATCCAAAAAAATGCTGAAAAAAAAAATAACATACTAAAAACCAGCATAGGTCAAATGGATAAAACAGTTCAAAAAGTTATAGAGGAGAAGAATGCTTTAAAAAGCAGAATTGGCCAAATGGAAAAAGAGATAAGAAAGCTCTCTGAGGAAAACAAATCCCTGAGATGTAGAATGGAATTGAAGGACGCTGCTGATTTTACGAGAAATCAAGACACAATACTTCAAAAGCAAAAGAATGAAAAATTAGAAGAAAATGTGAAACATCTCATTGAAAAAACAACAGATTCAGGAAAGATAATTTAAAAATTATTGGAATACCTGAAAGTCAAGATCAGAAAAAGAACCTTGACATCATTTTCAAAGAATTACTACAGGAAAATTACCCTGATATTCTAGAAGCAGAGGGCAAAATAGAAATGGAGAGAATCCACCAATCTCCCCCAGAATGAGATCCAAAAAAAAACAACCCCCAGGAATATTACAGTCAAGTTCCAGAACTCCCAAGTCAAAGAGAAAATATTACAAGCAGCCAGAAGGACACAATTCAAATATCCCAAATATCGTGGAGCTGCAGTCAGGATCACACAGGACTTAGCAGCAACTGCATTAAAAGCTCGTAGGGCTTGTAATATAATATACTGGAAGGCAAAAGAGCTTGGAATGCAACCGAGAACCAACTACCCAACAAAAGTGAAGTCCTCTTCCGGGGAAAAAGATGGACTTTTAATGCAACAGGGGAATTTCAAATGTTACTGTTGGATCTATATCTGGGGGGGAGGGTTATTATGTTTACTCTTAAACAAGAATATTTTAGTAATATATAAAAAATCATTTGCACAAAATAAGAATAAATAAAGTTTATGCCTACAATGATTGAGAGAACTGTATTTTTTTTTGGTGCAAATAAACCAATGTGTCTAACATTAGAAGGGGCAAAGAAAATCAAGAGGAAAAGTGTTCATAGACAGTTTCTCAGTTAAAGATTCTCAAATATATGGAGAACTTTGTCAAATTTATAAGAATGTGTCATTCCTCAAATGAAAAATGGTCAAAGAATATGTCCAGGCAATTTCTGGAGGAAGAAATAATTTCTTCAAAGCTATCTACAGTCATTAGACAAATGCAATTTAGCAATTGGCTAAAATGAAAGAAGGGGAAAATGATGAGTATTGGAAAGGAATGTGGAAAAAACTAGACAATACACTGTTGGTAGAACTGTAAAATGATCTAACCATACTGGAGAGTAATCTGGAATTCTGTTTATTGCAGCTCTCTGAACCTGGACATGAAAGGGATAGCCACTAATTTGGGAAAGTTGAAACAAGTTGTAAGTATGAGAGAATACTACTCTTACTCTGTAGGAAATGATAAGAGATAGATTTTAAAAAAACACGGAAAGACTTCTATTAAACAATGAGTGAAATGAGCAGAACCAAAAGAACATTGTATACACTAATAGCAATATTGTTCAAATAATATCTGTGAATAACTAAGCTATTATAAGTATTAAAATAGGGGTGGTTAGGTGGCACAGTGGATAGAGCACCGGCCCTAGAGTCAGGAGTACCTGAGTTCAAATCTGGTCTCAGACACTTAATAACTACCTAGCTGTATGGCCTTGGGCAAGCCACTTAACCCCATCTGCCCTGCATAAAAATAAATAAATGATAGATAGATAGATAGATAGATAGATAGATAGATAGATAAGGGTTAAAATCAAACCACAAAAGATCTTTGAAGATGTTATCCACTTCTTTTTTGTTTTTAGTTTTTTTGCATTTTGCATTTTGCATTTTTTGGTCCACAGCTTAATTTTATTGATGTAAGTTTGAAATGGCTAACGAAGGATTTATATCCAATCTAATCACCATATTTTTTATTTAATTTTTTTTTCTGTTTTTGCAAGGCAATAGGATTAAGTGGCTTGACCAAGGCCACACAGCTAGATAATTATTAAGTGTCTGAGGCCAGATTTGAACTCAGGTACTCCTGACTCCAGGGACGGTGCTCTATTCACTATGTCACCTAGCCACTCCAATGTTATCCACTTCTAAAGAAAGAGTTGATAAATAGAAGTCTGCATTGTATTGTTATCCATCTATTTATGTTAAATGATAGCCTTCTCTATTGGAGGTTGGGGGAAAAAGAAAAGAGATAGCTTGGTACTTAAAATATAATGAAAAATTAACTTTTTAAAAATGGAAGTCTCTTTGCAAAAATTATCCAAAGGGAAAAGACTATTTTTTTTTAAACTTGAGAGGAAAAAAGATTTTGAGAATGATACTAAAATTATCTTCAATGTTAATTTGGAGTTTTGTATACCTACATGTGTTTAGAGGAGGGTAAAGGACAAGAGGGTGGAAAGAGACCAGGAAATCTAAAATACTACACTAAGCAGTAAAAATTACCAACAGCTGGAATACCAAGAGGAAAAAATAAGTAGCTTAAAATACAAATACCATTTTAAAACCATACATAAATCAAATAAACTACAATTCTTTAGATAATTCATTGTAATTAAATAGTCTTGCCTTTCTGGTTTGTGAATTCTTAGCAACAGAAAAAATCATTTTCTACAGCATGCATTTGCTGTTGTAATTCTTCCTATTACATTTTAAGGTTTTTCAAATTTTGGCACCTTAAATATCCTTAAAGTCCCAGCTGGGTTACTGTATTGCAATGTTCCCTCCCTTTCTGAGCCTCTCATCCAGTCTCAGCAACGTTATTTTTGTGTCAACTGCTATAGCACTTTGAAAAAAATGGATGATTATGAAAGCTCATGGTGCAAAATTTTCAAAGGTTTATGCCTAGAAGATCACTAAAGAGCTCTTTTTTGTGTGTCAGCTGGCTGCCTAACAGTATGGAAATTCTATATACATATCCACGAATTCATTAGATATGCATACATATAAAGAAAAATGCAACAGAAATAAAAAGGAATTAATATGGTTCACAATTAAACAAAAGAAGTGGAAAATTAAGCTGTTTTAAAGACTTACATTTTGCCTCTGACAAATTCTGATTAGGTGACCATACCAGCATGCCAAGGTTTTCTCTTTCCTGAGAGCGCCTTGAAATTTTAGCTTGGAAAAAAAGCAAAAACAACAAGTTACACATTGTATTATTTTAACAGACACAAAAAAAAAACAAATCAAATATAGTTTTTTTAACCACAGGGTGTTCTAACAAGATTACTCTTTCTTAAACTTATGCTGACATTTGTGACAGAGAAAATACACCTATCACCATGCAAACCAAATACTTTTTAAAATGCTGAAATATGGGGTGGCTAGGTGGTGCAGTAGATATAGAGCACTGGCCTTGGAGTCAGGAGTACTTGAGTTCAAATACAGGCCTCAGACACTTAATAATTACCTAGTTGTGCAGTCTTGGGCAAGCCACTTAACCCTGTTGCCTTGAAAAACAAAAATCTAAAAAAAACTGCTGAAATATTTCTACTTGTGGTATTTTTTAAAATTGATTTTTTATATTTACACTTCTTAAAAAGCCACAAAAGGTAAGGCAACAACTCTTTCAAGTCAGAGAACCTTACAACTTTACAATTCTAGGAATCTCTGAGATAAAAGTGCCAAAACTAAGATTAAAATCTATGCCTATTATCTAGCTGTACTCTTCATAGATATTATTAAAGAACAAAAAAATTATTTTAAGATATTCACCAGTACTCTTTGAATGGATAAATTTTTGTATCATTGTTCTCAAATTATTGTACTATTAACTGAAGAAATAAAAGTCCTGAGTAAAATGAGTGAATACAGCCAGATGAATTTGCACTTATAGATTGACAAGGATAATGGCATATATAGCCCAGAGAACCTTGGAGCACTGCTATAATTTTTTATTATCTAAGAATATACAACTAAGTATGAGGGAAAAAAATGTGTTAACAGGTCTTTATTAATCTTATTTTTTGCAGGCAAAGGTGGTTAATTTCATTGTGACTAACTGCAATACTTCTATAACAGTAGCCTTTCAAACACTAATCAGTATCATCTCTACTTTGCATCATAGAATATCAATGAAGAAACTTAGAATTCACCTATTTCAACCCCATCATCACATATTAACATTTTTAAACAAGTGCTGAGATGAAAAGTGACTAACTTCAAAAAAATGAAAAGAATTTAACTTTCTTTTTTAAAGATTTTATTTATTTTGAGTTTTACAATTTTTCCCCAATCTTACTTCCCTCCCCCACCCCCCACAGAAGGTAATTTGTCAGTCTTTACATTGTTTCCATGGTATACATTGATCCAAATTGAGTGTGATGAGAGAGAAATCATATTCTTAAGGAAGAAACATAAAGTATAAGAGATAGCAAGAGGGGGAGGCTAGGTGGCACAATGGATAAAGCACCAGCCCTGGAGTCAGGAGTACCTGGATTCAAATCTGGTCTCAGATACTTAATAATTAACTAGCTGTGTGGCCTTGGGCAAGCCACTTAACTCCATTTGCCTTGCAAAAAAAAAAGAGAGAGAGAGATAGCAAGATCAGACAATAAGATATCAATTTTTTTTTCCTAAATTTAAGGTAATAGTCCTTGGTCTTTGTTCAAACTCCACAGTTCTTTCTCTGGATACAGATGGTATTCTCCATTGCAGAGAGTCCCAAATTGTCCCTGATTTTTGCACTAATGGAATGAGTGGTTGATCATCACCCCCATATTACTATTAGGATGTACAGTGTTTTTCTGGTTTTGCTCATCTCACTCAGTATCAGTTCAAAAGCATTTACCTTTTGAAAAATGAACATTGAACTTGGAAAGACTAAATTGTCAAGTGCAGGAAGTGGGACAAGGCAGCAGAAGAAAGGAATTTTAACAATATATTAGGTAACACATATTGAAATTAATTTTAAAACTCTACAATTTCTCAAATACTAAGTTATAGCTCAACCCCCTCCCCAAAAAAATCACGGGGCAGCTAGGTGGCGCAGTGGATAGAGCACTGGCCTTGGAGTCAGGAGTACCTGAGTTCAAATCCGGCCTCAGACACTTAATAATTACCTAGCTGTATGGCCTTGGGCAAGCCACTTAACCCTATTGCCTAGGGGAAAAAAATCTAAAAAAAAAAAATCAATCACCTTCATATGAAGTAGATTTCTGTAAAGCTGTGTATCATTTTTGAGAATGAATGAATGAATAAATAAATGAAGAGGATAAGGTAATAAAAAAAATTGAGTAAGCAAAACCACAGGGCTTATGAGGGAAATGGAGTGAAAGTACAACACTCAAACTCACTCCCAGAAGAAAACACTACAAAACCATAAAATTGGGGTCAACAACACTAGTTTCTGCCCTATAAAGAGCATAAATGGGACCTGCCTAGAACCTAGAAACTGGGCACCTTAAGAGTGTCTTCTTCGTGAGGTGGCCCAGGGAACCACTCTTCCCACTGCACACACGAAGTTCTAAAGCCCATTTCCACTGAAATATTACATTGCAACTATCTCCATCTGGCTTTTCCCTTGGCAGGTGGCAGGGGTCAAAGGGGATGTGTAATCATCTATCTGTTCTGGGGTGAGGGCATATGTTGGGGGGGTCTCTGTTTTCCCTTCCCTTTTGTGCTTGCTTCTCAAGGGCCCCACTTCTCACTCTCCCTAGCGTTATACTTCCCAACAGTTCTCACCACACTCAAAGTGGAGGAGGATGACTGCAATTTTCCTCCAGTGGAAGTCAGATATTTCTTCTCTTCCCAAAAGGCTATCCCTCCCCAACCACGGTGCATGCACAACCACTATGGTGTGATGAAATCCAAAAAATTCACACTATTCTTCAAATATTCCATAACATAGAAATGTCCTTGGAACAAATTCACATTTTCAAAGCAAATGTTATAGCAGAACTATCTATATCACTCTAAAATATGACAACAAATTGCTGTGGTGATTTTGATCATCCTTTTATCTCAATGAACCCCAGCT
Source organism: Macrotis lagotis (assembly GCF_037893015.1). Taxonomy (NCBI): domain Eukaryota; kingdom Metazoa; phylum Chordata; class Mammalia; order Peramelemorphia; family Peramelidae; genus Macrotis; species Macrotis lagotis. Next base: position 429,660,077 of record NC_133658.1, on the reverse strand, counting down.
TCCTCATTGTTAAAACCAAGGAATTGAACTAAAATACCTGAGGTTCCTCCTAACTCTATGAAACATATTTCTTTATTGCCAGTTATTCCAATGGTGCTTTGTCATCACTTCAGTTATCTTCAATTAACAATGGAACCTAAACTTTAGTTTTTCTCTTTTGTCCTTCTAAACGAGTTAAGAATCTATAAAACAAAATTTCAATGGTCTAAGGAAGGTCTTTTTATAATACAATAAAATAAAAGCTTGAATTCATTTTTTTGTATGATGGATTTTCTAAAAGGAAGGAAAAACAAACAGGGAATAATTATCAATAATGCCTAAAATACAACTTTCCAATATGGAAACAATACATTATAATTACTGAATTTAGCAACTTTAGAGCTCAAATTTAAAACTATGTCAATAAAAGTTCATAAAAAATACAAGTGACAGTATTATAAATTTATTCATTATTATATTCATTCTCATTTAATCTTCATAATTTTTCAGACCATTGTATTTTATAAATTATGAAATTGAGATTCTCATAGTTAAAATTATATCCTCCAGATCCTCTGACTCCAAACCCAATGTACTTTATAAACAAAACATATTGAAAATTGGGAGTTTTAACCAGAAGCTGTGACAGTATAAAGAAAGGTAATTCCCCTTCCCACCTAGTCATAGAAGACACAGAATGAAATCACGATGTATTAATAAGGTGTTAAACTGACAGAGATGCAGCTTTGCTGAGATCCCTCTGCCAGATGTCAACACTTCACTAAATTAGTTCTGGGGGTTTAAATTGCTACGCCCTGAGGCACCTATGAAGGAGACTCCTGGGATCCGTGAATTTTTCATCCTCCTCCCACACTCCAGCATTGGTCATGTATCTAACAAAGGGTGCTACTGGACTAAAAGGAAATACTTTATCAGAGAGAAGAAACACAAACTGGAGACAGATACAAAGAGAAAGTCATTTTGTAGAAATATATTTTGTAAAATATATATTTTATAATTAATCTATTCTCTTTGTGACCATGTTAAATTAACCTTTTTTCTAAGCTGGTCTTACATGAACACTGAACCCCATTCCACTGTTCAAAGATATCCCAAAGCCTGCCTATACCATTGTTCAAAATTATCTTAAAGAAGCTCAAAGTTATCTTACAAGTTATCTTACCAAGAAGGGAGCTGGGGACTCCTATCTAAGAGTGTATTTTGCTGACAACTTCAGAGTTTGTCCCATTCTTCCTAAAGGAAGGATACTGAAGCACCCACACCTACTCCTTAGTCCCTCCCTAGCACCACCCTAACTCCTCCCTTACCCTTCTACCAGCACATATACCTGGCCTTTTCCTCTGTGAGCTGCTCATCTCCTTGGGGATCAGTCCAGTTGCAATCATCTTGCAACTGTCCTTAATTTCCATCTTTATATTGCCCCCTCTTGGTGCTGCATACCCTCCCCATCTCTCATGGCTATTATCAGTCCAGGTATAATTCCCTGTAAAGGTCCTTAATTTCTCTCCTAAGCCACTGCTACTGCTGCTGCTGCTGCTCACCTGGTTGCTGTAGCTAATCTGCCAACAGTACTAACCTTTTCTATCAACTTAGCCAAATCTCCATTTACTTTATTACCTTAACAGAATAAACCTTTTTTGTCCCTAAAATGAAGTCTTTTCCATGAATTATTCACATTTTCTCAAACCTGAGACTAGACCATTCCAATGTCTCCTTTATCAATCTAAGAGAGTAAGCAGCTTTAGGAAGCTGTGGAGGAAAATTCTAGGAAACCAGTTTGGTATAGCAGGGGAGGAAGCAGATTTGTATAAGGACAGAAGAGACTTTCAGAGCCTCTAGTACCAAAGAGTTGTGAGTTGCCACAAGCGAACCCATTATGTGACTTACTTTCACTGTCCTTCTGAGTTTGATTCCACTATTCCCACAGATTACATATGTACACATGGGAGAATACATTATTTATGAAGGTGATGTTTTATAAGTACTGTTCTTCCTATGCTATTTTTGAGTAAATGCCTCTGAGCTGAGTCTATTGGGTGTTGTTCATTGAAAGTACAAAATAGGGGTTTCATGAGCAACAGCAATAGAAATACGTACCCATACCTACAGAAGCCCACAATTAAGAGTACACACTGAAGGAGCAGTCCTTAAGTCAAAAAGCCTAGGGAAGAGTGACCAGATTTTTTCCATATAGCTCCAGAGGGAATAATTAGGATAAATGATCGTTGATTGTTACAGGGGAAAAATTTTTAAACTCTACAGCTACCTCATCACTCAATTATTCTTTTCACTTTACCACAAACTATAATCACAAAGATACTAAAAAAAAATTGACAAGGGTTCCAATAGTTAGATAGTTAGCACAGTGATTGAGACTAAGGAGACATTTAATAAATACTTACTGACTGACAATTAAGCCCGAGGGTCTTGAAACATAGCAAGGATCTTAAAGATGCAACAATATTAATCTCAAAGATCAAGGGGGTGCCTAAATCAGAACAAGAATCCAGAAGACCCAGGATAAGACAATAAGCTGATCATCTAATGATCCCTGGTAGAGAGAGGGAAGAAGCCTAGATATAAATAATATGATATAAAGTCCCAATTCAGAAGCTAAAGCTGAAGAGCTGAATAAATCAAAGACAGCAAAGACTAATAACAAAAACTATTGTAAATCTAGCAGATTTTCTTAAAAGAGGATAACTACATAATAACTGCAAGCAGAAACTCAAAGGAAAAAAATGTATTTTCTACAAGTACTGAAAAAATACCTAGAAAAAATGAAATAAAGCAATATAAAAAAATGGAAAAGCTCTGGAGGAAATAATTTAAGAAACACTATACTCTCTGAAAACTATGAAAGGGAGGAAAAGTTCATATATAAAGAATGCTCAGAGATCCTCGTGAGCTGAACTGATCTGAAACTCTAATTACTGGAAAATGCTGTTTAAGAATTTATGGAGGGGTGGCTAGGTGGCGCAGTGGATAAAGCACCGGCCCTGGAGTCAGGAGTACCTGGGTTCAAATCCGGTCTCAGACACTTAATAATTACCTAGCCGTGTGGCCTTGGGCAAGCCACTTAACCCCATTGCCTTGCAAAAATCTTAAAAAAAAAAAAAAAGAATTTATGGAACTGTTAAGCAATATTGTTCTGAGTCAGATTCCAAATATGATCATCAAAGGAATACTGTTGAGCCAGTGATCTATGATGACAGCAAACCTATGGGGTTTTACATGCATAAACTGAAGGTGGAGTTCTCATGGGAAAGGATAAAAGAAAGTTTATTTTTGATTAAATCAGGTTTCTCCTGATTTACAATGAAGACTTTAAGGCACGCTCAATGCAATTGATCATCTATATGATCTTTTTTCTGGAACTGGAAACTATATAAATAAGGGAACTTTTGCCTTGATGACCCTGCTCTTTATGGCAAATTACTATAATCATGTCAGGTGCTTGGTACAAAAACAATTTTAATTAGGTATAAAATTTGATCCATTTGGCCTACAATTTTCTAAATTCTAATAGCTAGCTAAGCAAGTGTTCAGTTTGGCATCTTTTATTAGCTACATATTCCTATGTTAATTAAGATTCTTTAATTTCTTATAATGCTATGGAGACATTTAGGTAAATGATAGGTCTGTGATACCAGGATATGATACTTTATCATTAAATCTCAGTTTCTGTTTTAAGGAAAGAAATATTAGCACTATTAATTATATCAGAAAGATGGCCTGTGGTCTATCTTTTAAAAATGTCTTAAAGAGAGAGCCATTTTCAGCTAGAGGTTTTGGTCATTTTGTTTTAAATACCTAAAAAATATATCCTCTTATATATAACATTGGCTATGCACTATTCTGAAATGAATGTGTGTACATATATATATATATAAATTATGTATGTACATATACTCATAAACACACATGCTACCTATCCCTGAACTTTAATTACAATTAATTAATCTGGCAGCTTTTAATGAATCCATTTTTGTATTAGAATCCATATTTTTATATGAGTTCTGCCATTGATTTGCTAGTAATTTACTCACACTGCAAATGGGAGTATTTGTAACTGAGTTTTCTTTGTATATCACCATGAAAATTGGCCAATCAAAATTGTATAATGTCCCTGGTCTAAGAGGTTCCAAAATTTCATTTTTTAAAAACAGAAACCTAAGTTTTGACCTGATTATTTCACAAGGAAAAACTTGTATTAAGATGTTCTTTTATCAGAGACAAAACTCTCCAAGTGACCTGAATGGATGAAATTTGGCTCTGAAACTACACCTCAAATCACAAGCTGCACTGGATGCTTCCAGAAAAATGGATCTATAATGCTTCGATGATGCCCCCTTCCTCCTTTTTTGTTTCCCCTCTAGCACTACTTATTTGTAAGCTTCACCTACCAAAGGGAACTACCCTTTTAATTTTTGCTAATGCACCATGCATTTTTATGCCCTGACACTAACTGCCTATATATCTCCTGACAAACCCTAGGTTTGCTAGTGTTTTGCTTCAAGATATGCCAATTTCCTTTCAGTATGTCCCTCATATCCATACACATCTTTCTTTATTGGTCTGCAGGTGACTATGGCACCATTTTGACCTAAATGAGGGGATGTGAGCAATAAATTTTTACATTTTAAACTTTGTTGTCAAAAAGTCTACTTCTTTCCCTCAAATCTGGAGTACAGGAGTCTTGCCTGATTAGCTTTCTAGTAACAAATATTAAAACCTCCATTATAGCAACAGTCACAAGATGGCACAAACATACTGGAAAGGGGAGAGAGTATCTCATTGCTTTGTGGAAGTCTGCATCTAAAAAAGGCCCTGACAACCTGAGTTAAGATAAAAGCATTCTTCCCTTCCCTCCCCTCCCCTCAGTGGGGAACAATGACATGAGACAGACATCCTGAAATCAGGGAAGGGAACTATAACATATGCTGTGACTTCATTGGCTGCTGCTAATCATTCTATGGTCCTTTGTCTACTCCCTATAAATAAGTGTTCCAAAATCTCATTTCTGCAAATGCATTTTGGCCGCATTGCTTAGAAGAATTATTAAAAATATGTTAACCAAATTTCATTTGTTCTTTCTTAAGATCAAACTCTGGGGGCTAACACAAGTTGGTCCAATGTCCTTTGTTCCTTATTAGGGCAAACCCTGGAAGGTTAATTCTTCTAATATTTAATTCTTTACTATGGTTCAAATTCATAATATTTGTCATTATAAAAGAGGAGAATTAAACTTATAAGGAGGAATAACTTTTCTAACAAAACTAAATATAATCCTAAAGGGAAGGAAAAACAATCTTAGACATTTCTGAATATGAACTTCAAAATGAAATATAAGCATAAGTGTCCAAAGAAACTGAAAATTTTATTTCACCAATTATTAGGAGTTATATGATTTCTCATAATTGGGATGCCTGAAGAGTATTCAAAGCATGGAGAAAGTGAAGGAAGTAAACATCATAAGAAGATTCAACACAAGATCAAAGTAGAGCCAGGACTGGAACAGGCTTCTTGATTCTTAATCCAATAAAATTCTGCTACTATAAAATTTACCCCAAGGCACAGCCATTGTTTTCCTGAGTAAAGTTGGGGTTTTTTGCTAAGCTTTCTTAAGAACTAAATTGGATTAATGGAATTTAACAGGATCACATCACAAGTTTTATGGCTTTAAAGTCAAACTAGACTAGTGATTAACTAAGTTTTATGGCATTAGAAGATAAGCTGCTTTGAGAGTAGGAATTGTTTCCTTCTTTATATTTGGATCCCTAGTACTTATTAGCAGTGTCCAACAGATAATACTAACACTTTGTTGTTACTGAGTTGTTTGATCTATAACTAACTCTTTGTGACCCCATTTTGAATTTTCTTGGCAAAGATTCTAGAGTGGTCTGACATTTCCTTCTCCAGTTCATTTACAGATGAAGAAACTGAGGCAAGTGATTTAATGTTATTGACTTATTTTATTAGCATAAATATATCCTGAAGACCAGTTAATAAGGTATTCAGCTTATTTTCCTCAAAACCAATATAAAAGTAGTACACTTACTTAAATAAGTGTGATATTATCTCTTTTAGGAAAACAACATTTTAAAACATCATGAGAATGCCTTGTGTGTCTCTGAAATCTGATCTTGACTGTACTAGCTATATGGTGGTAAAGTCTGCACTCCCCCAACTGTAAAAGCTCATTTAAAAGTTGTTGAAATTTATTTAAAGATTACGCAAAAAAATCATGAAAGCAAAGTATAAAAGGATATGGATCAAAAGTTGGTTTCTTGCCCAAGTTTCTAAAAAAGAAAAATTAAAATAACCCCCAGACTTATAATGTACCTATGGACACTTGCAGTGTAGGCACATTATTTCATCAATAGGCTTCACAGAATGAACAATCACAGGGATAGTTAACCCCAGTACATAGGAGAAATCTCATGATTGTGATTAGTCAACATTATTAGGACATTAAATCACAAATTTCAGAGTTGAAAAGGACCTCAGAAGTCAATTTATATTAAATTCAATTTGGCTCATTTCAATCTATACCTGACCAACAATGCTTCTTATTCCCTGACCAGTCTTCAGTATTTATTTGTAGTACATATCCATACTCAAACGGAAATACTACAAAGGACTTCCTACAGAACAGATCAGGGTACATAATAGCTTTAAGTCCAACTTTAAAAAAAAGCTACAATGTTCCTATCATAGAAACAAAGAATTTAAGAGCTGAAAGAGGCTTTATAATTTGATATAGATCATCTAATCCAACCCTCTGACTTTACAGATAAAGAAACTATATACTAACTTTTGATTAAAAAAAAATCCATTTAAACAAGGGAAAAAAATGAAATGAGGGAAACACAAGAAGTCATCAGATCTGGACTTTAAACTCACCTCTACTATCTTTTGCTTATGGGACCCTAAGCAAGAAACTGAAATTCTGAGTCTCAGTTTCTTTGAAATAGAGGGTATAATCTAAAGAATGTTAGCAGGCTATGGCTTAAAATAAAGGAACAACAGGGCTTTTGACAAGGGATATTGTGCAGCTAACAAGAATTGATAAAAAGTTATTATATTGATCTGTCTTAATGGTAACCAAGAAAAAAATTGGGGAATGGTGAACAAATTATGGTAATATGAATCACTTAGCCTCCCTTGCCTTCAGTTCCTTTATCCATAAAATTATAAAACTAATGTAAAATAAAACATATCAGGTAGAGGAAGATAGAAAATTTTCTAAGTATATCTACCATCTAAGTATATCTACATCTAAGTACATCTACCCCTATAAAATAGGAATAGCAATAAATGCAACAATAGGCAGCATCAAAATCCAAGAATAAAATGAATTAAAAATCCAGCAATGAAATCCATGTCCTTAGATTAATTACACAAAAGCACAAATATAATCAGAAAGGCAACTTGGAAACTTTTAAAACTAGGGGAAAAAAATTAAACTCAGAAGTTTTTTGAGTTGGAAAGGTAGAATGGCACCCTTAATTAGAATATTGGGAAAATGTGTGCAAGGGGGAAATGGCATTAAAAAAATAATTAGATATTAGATATACTTACATGAGAGGAAATCTAGGAACCAGAGGCAAAAAGCAAGGAAAATTGTCTGGTGAAAACCAAAAAAAGATGAAAGGCAAAAAAAAAAAATAGGATAAGGGACTAGACTACACTATGTAACAACACTTGTACAGAAGATCACAAACTAGGCATACAGGTAATACAGAATGATTAGAAATTTGAATTATATGAATATCTGTTAGAGCTCTGACAAAAACAGAGAAGTTATCACATTTTTGACATTCTCTAATAATTTCATCTTTCAAAACACAGAAGAGACAATAAGGAGAAATGATATTGTACCTCTAATTCTACCAATTCTACCAAGAAAGAATGATGAAAAAGAAAAGAACCTTAGGGAGAGAAGTAACAAGGAAAAGTGAGAGAGGCAATGGATTAGATTTGAGGAGAATTAATTTCAAAGAGTTCAGACAATGGAACAATTGGATTATATGGCCCCCCAAAAGACTTCAGAGGGAATGTTAGTCCAAGAGGGAATAGCAGTTCTCAAGAATGAAATATTTAAAACTTCAAGAGAAATAATGCCCCCAAAAAGAAGAAAATATATAGACTATGGAAGAATTACAGCAAACTTAGTGACCAACCAAGAATTTCAAAAGGTATATTTAAAATATTTTTTAAAAATATGGAAGCTTTCTTTGACAAAATACAGCACCCATTCCTAATAAAAACACTAGTGAGTATAGGAATAAATGGTTTGTTCCTTAGAATAATAAGCAGTATCTATCTGAAACCATCAATAAGCATTATATGCAATGGAGATAGGCTTGAGGAATTCCCAATAACAAGGATGCCCATTATCACCACTACTATTCAATATCATATTAGAAATGTTAGCCTCAACAATAATAGAAGAAAAAGAAATTGAAGGAATTAGAATAGGGAAGGAGGAGACAAAACTCTCACTCTTTGTAGATGACATGATGGTATACCTAGAGAATCCCAAAAAGTCATCTGAAAAACTACTAGAAATAATTAGCAACTTTAGCAAAGTCACAGGATATAAAATAAGACCTCATAAGTCCTCAACATTTCTATATATGACTAGCAAGCAGAAAGAGCGAGAAAGAGAAATCCCATTCAAAGTAACCTCAGACAAAATAAAATACCTGGTAGTATACCTGCCAAAGCAGACTCAAATACTTTTTTGAAAACAATTACAAAACTCTTCTCACACAAATAAAATCAGACTTAAATACCTGGGCAAACATCAACTGATCATGGATAGGTTGAGTTAATATAATAAAAATGACAATTCTACCAAAAATAAACTACTTGTTTAGTGCCCTGCCAATCAAAATTCCAAAAACTTACTTTAATAAGTTAGAAAAAGTTGTAAGTGAGGGGCATCTAGGTGGTGCAGTGGATAGAGCACCCTGGAGTCAGGAGTACCTGAGTTCAAATGTAGCCTCAGACACTTATTACTAGCTGTGTAGCCTTGGGCAAGCCACTTAACCCCATTTGCCTTGCAAAATCCTAACAAAAAAAAAAAGTTGTAAAAAAGTGCAAAAGAAGGTGGCTTAGCCTTACCAGATCTAAAATTATATTATAAAGCATCAGTCATCAAAACTGACTGGTATTGGCTAAGAAACAGAGTGGTGGATCAGTGGAATAGACTAGGCAATGGCAGGAAATGATTGTAGTAATCTGCTGTTTGATAAACCCAAAGAGTCCAGCCATTGGGATAAAAACTCTCTCTTTGATAAAAACTGCTGGGAAAATTGGAAGTTAGTATGGAAGAAACTTAGATTAGACCAACACCTCACATCCTATACCAAGATAAGATCCAAATGGATACAGGATTTAGATATAAAAAACCAATACTATAAGCAAACTAGAAGATCAAGGAGTGGTTTACCTGTCAGATCTATGGAAAGGAAACAGTTTATGACCAAGGAAAAGATGGAGAACATCATTAAAAACAAACTAGTAATTTTGACATTAAATTAAAAAGCTTTTGCACAGACAAAACCACTGTAACCAAGATCAAAAGAAATCTAGTAAACTGGGAAATAATTTTTGCAACTAGTATTTCAGACAAAGGACTCATTTCTAAAATATACAGAGAACTGAGTCAAATTAAAAAAAAAAGACCAAGCCATTCCTCAACTGCCAATGGTCAAAGGATATGCAAAGGCAATTTACAGCTAAGGAAATCAAAGCAATCCATAGTCATATGAAAAATTGCTCCAAATCATTACTTATTAAAGAAATGCAAATTAAAGCATCTCTGAGATACCACCTCACACCTCTCAAACTGGCCAATATGACCAGAAAGGACAATGATCAATGTTGGAAGGGATATGGGAAATTTGGGACACTAATACATTGTTGGTGGAGCTGTGAACTCATCCAACCTTTCTGAAGAGCAATTTGGTGCCACGCCCAAAGGGCAACAAAAATGTGCATACCCTCTGATCCAGCAATACCGCTACTGGGTCTATACCCTGAAGAGATCAATGAAAAAGGGTAAAAACATCACTTGTACAAAAATATTCATAGCAGCCCTGTTTGTGGTGGCAAAGAATTGGAAATCAAGTAAATGTCCTTCAACTGGGGAATGGCTTAGCAAACTGTGGTACATGTATGTGATGGAACACTATTGTTCTATTAGAAACCAGGAGGGATGGGAATTCAGGGAAGCCTGGAAGGATCTGCATGAACTGATGCTGAGTGAGATGAGCCAAACCAGAAGGACATTGTACAACATTGTACAACCTAACAGCAACATGGGGGCAATGATCAACCTTGATGGACTTGCTCATTCCATCAGTGCAACAATCAGGGACAATTTGGGGCTGTCTGCAATGGAGAATACCATCTGTATCCAGAGAAAGAACTGTGGAGTTTGTCTGATCTTGCTATCCCTTATACTTTAGGTTTCTTCCTTAAGGATATGATTTCTCTCTCATCACATTGAATTTGGGTCAATGTAGCCATGGAAACAATGTAAAGACTGGCAAATTGCCTTCTGGGGCGGGGCGGGGGGGGGAGGGGGAGTAAGATTAGAGGAAAAATTGTAAAACTTGAAATAAATAAAATCTTTATAATTCAAAAAATGTGGAAGCTTAGTTAAGGAACAGATATTTAATAATAATAATTTTTTAAAAGCATGACATAGATGTGTAAAAATAATATCTAGGTAAATAATGTCCAGAATGGAATGGATACTTAAGGACAACAAAAAAAGGATCTCTCATATTTTACAGAAAAAAATTTTGTGGGGGCAGCTAGGTGGTGTAGTGGATAAAGCACCGGCCTTGGAGTCAGGAGTACCTGGGTTCAAATCCAGTCTCAGACACTTAATAATTACCTAGCTGTGTGGCCTTGGGCAAGCCACTTAACCCCGTTTGCCTTGCAAAAGCCTAAAATACAAAAGAAAAAAAAAATTTTGTGAATGCTCACAATTTCTTTTCTGTAAAATATGAGAGGTCCTTAGTTTGAGAGGGTGAGGAAAAAGGGAGCACTGGGAGCTTTGAGCAGGGATGAAAAAGATTAGAAAGAGTCATAGGAGGGAGTGTCATGGTGAATTGATAAGGAAATTACAGAAGAAATACCCAGCAGCAGTAAGGGTCTAAATGAAGGCAAAAGATACAAGTATGAGGTGAAGGTAGAAAAGTAGGGTGGAATTAGAAAAAATAAGGAAAGATTTATATGAATTGCTCCAAAATAGACTGAGTAAGAATATACACAATCACTGCAACAATATAAATGAAAAGAAGACCAGAGTTTGAAACATGATTTAAATATATGGCTAGCTAGCTATGTGAATCCTGGAAAAGTCACAACCAATTCGAACCTCAATTTCTCATTTGTAAAAATAAGGTGATCAGGACAGCTAGGTGGAGCAGTGGATAGAGCACCAGCCCTGGAGTCAGGAGGACCTGAGTTCAAATTTGAACTCAGACACTTAATAATTACCTAGCTGTGTGGCCTTGGGCAAGCCCCTTAATCCCATTGCCTTGCAAAAACCTAAAAAAAAAAAAAAATTAATTAAATAAAAAATAAGGTGAATAGATTAGATATAAAGAGTGTCCTATGGTTCAGTCAGAGATGAATAGAAGCAGTCATGAAGAACAGAATTGACTAGTTAAACTCATTTTTGGGACTCCTTCTAGAAGCACTCAGAAAGTAGTAGAAAAGGAAAAAGATGCAAGGGTGAATAATAAATTAACCAATTAACCAATAATATTAACCAACTATTTAGATCTATTTCTACAAAGAGTGTTTCATAATTAGACTGCTACTGTACCTGAATAAAGATACACATTAGGAGTTATCTGTATCTTATAGCTTCTGTAGTTAACATGCATTATGATACAATCATACATTTATACAAAAATGTGAATGCTGATTAGTGTGTATCTTTATATTGTGCAACTTTGCTAAAATTAGTTTCAATTAATGTCAGTCAATTCTCCAAGTTTACCATTAAATTATTGAAAAAGGAATTATTTTTTTTTATCCATAGCTATCCCTTCAATTTATTTTTCTAGTTTTACTGCCAAAACAAAAGGTATTTACTATGTTCATTACTCTAGGTTTCTTTCTGTGTTTTGACTCTTTGAGGCTTAATTAACTAGGCCACAACTAAATCATTAAAAAAGAACAGAAAGGTACCTCCTTATTACTGCAAACAATTGATGTAGTATTGTACAACTCTTATTTTTGTAATAAAACCTATTATACCCTGCCTCCCCCCTTTCCACCTTTTTCACACAATTTTGGAGCTAAAGCTCCTTATATCTCACTCTGGGAAAAAACAACAGTAAAAGGTGAAAAACAGACAAAAAACAAAGACAACATAAAGAATACAGGATAATACTAGGGCAATCTGATTTCACCGTAAGTATAACATACAACAGTGGAGAGAGATCTCAATGTCTATTACAATTTCATAGACAAATTTTTCTAGCTACTGACACCAAAATATTTATTACTGTGCAGGTTTAACTTCTGGATCACAATGAAACACTCCATAGAGAACATTAATAGAGCAAAATAATAAGAACTAACATTCTCCAAAAATTCTGGAGAATAAACAAATTAATTTCTTCACAAGGACTCTAGAGGTAGGTAGTACACATATTATCTCTATTTTATAGACAAGGCTGATAATGAATAATTATTACTAGAGGCAATTTAGGAGTTTCAGTAAACAGAATGTGGGATCTAAGAATCAGAATGAACTCAGTTCAAATCCAGTCTCAGACACCTGTTAATAACTGTGTGACCGTAGGCAATTAGCTACTGCTTTTCTTTATTTTTATTTTATTTTTTTAAGGCAGGTTAAATGACTTTCCCAAGGTCACACAGCTAGGCAATTATTAACTGTCTGAAGCTGGATTTGAACTCAGGTCCTCTTGACTTCAGGGCCGGTGCTCTATCCACTGTGCAACCTAGCTGCCTCTACTACTGACTTTTCTTAAACCCCAACTCCCTTCTACAACTAGTGCCTACTTTTGTAATTATTTCATATTCATTTTGTTTATAGCTGCATGCTTTCTTAATTGTATATACTCCTTGAGGTCAGGGATAAAGGGGTGGGGGGGATGGGAGGGAAAAAAGACAGTCATCTAGCTCTAGGAGACAGAATCAGATATTTTACTGTGACAGTGAAATTTTACATTTTATATGACAGAAAGGAATTTTGTGGCATCTTAGAATTTCAAAAGGCTGATGATAAAATTTACCTTCTACCCATTAGCAGATGTAGTGGACTAGAGGTACAGAACTAGATATGTATTCTCAGACATGGGCAATGTGCTTCTTTGACTTCCTTTACCTATGTCTGCATTTTACAAAGGAGGGGTTCTACTAGGATAGGGATAGGAGTTGAGTTAGCTACTAGTGATAAGCATAAAAGAAAAATTTCAATAAAATCTTTAAATGGATAAAAGGGGGGACCAAATGTTTTGTTACTATTTTATTAAACTTCTTTATTTCTTTAAATAAAAATTTTTATAAGTAACAAAAATTCAATCTTCTTCCCTCCTCTTTGTACTAAGATTTAAAAAAAACTATCTTGGGGCAGCTAGGTGGCACAGTGGATGGAGTACCCACAGTGGAGTCAGGGGTACATGAGTTCAAATCTGACCTCAGACACTTAATTACCTAGCTGTGTGGCCTTGGGCAAGCCACTTAATTCCATTTGCTTTGCAAAAATCTAAAAAAAAAAAGAAGAAAAAAAGATCTCTCTTTAGAATTTATACACAAAAGAAAAAGATTGCGGTTCTAAGTTGTCACAAATTCCTTTTTATCATGTTATGGTCACTTAGTTAAATTATTCTTCTGGTTCTGCCTCCTAGAGTTAGTCCATAATCCAAATTCCAAATTATAACTACAGTTATAGTTGCCAGTTTGAATTTGGTGGGGTTGTTTGGTTTGTTTCCTCTTCAAAGACTTGGTAGCCATATGGGAAAGAGAATTCATTTAGATATGATGAGAGTAAGGGAGCCTGGTGATTCCTCTCTTCTCAGAAAATACCCTGTTCACATCATTTAAAATAGTAGCTAGGAATTATGGGTTTGTGGCTTACAATTTTTAAAAAGATGACAATCTTCTAGGAGAAAAATTTTATAATCATTCAAAGGTCCTAATTTGACTCACCAAAACAAAAAACCCACATGATTGTAGGAAGCTGCCTGCCTTAGATTTGGTACTCTTCCATATGGTGTTTCTATGAGGTAGGACTACCTTATTTATAGTATAAGGTAAAATGTAAAAAATCTGGGAGAACAAGTAAAAATAGACTAAACTTGGGAGACTAAATAGACTAAACTTTCCTGTTTAGGAAACACTAGACATAATTATCCGAGAGATTTATCAGTTAGGTAACAAATTTTAGTTATATAAATTCTTTTATCTTTAAAAGCACTTTATCTGTATCAAATATATTATAGCACCTTCATTCTGACATGGGGAAAAGTTGTTTTACAAAGGCTGAAAAATTTGCTCCAAGTCTAAATGATTGAACCTTAAAGATTGGAATGAAGGATTTCAATAGTATGGAACAAAGATGATACCACTTGTAATCTTGCCAAAAAAGTAAAAACAGAACAGAAAGCAGTCTTAAGACTAGATTTATTAAATCTCACAACATTTCTATTCTGCCTGCCTCCTCTCTACTTTGCTGTATAAAGAATAATTCTTTACAATGTATTTCAGAGATATTTAAAATATAGTGCAGGTCAAAATACCTCAAAAATACCTCATAGTAGGTCTTCAAGAGTCACTAAGTCTGAAAATGTTTCAGACAAAAGTGAATTTACTATATTCCACTGAAAAACTGAAGTACAAAATAACAGTAATAATGATGACAGCATTATATTAAACTTTCAGGCTTATAAAACACATCATCTTTTTAAGTCACAACCCTAAGAGTAGGTACTATACAGTGTTTATCCCCATTTTAATAATGAAAAGACCCACTGAAGTTAAAGGTTTTGATCACCACCATACACTTGGTCTTAAATGTAAAATATCAATGTTTGATTTGAACAAGGTCTTCTCAATGTCAAGACAAACATTCTATCAAATGTATCTATATTAAGGTCAAACTGTTGAATAGAGCCTCCTACCAGTGGAGAAGACTGATGAGACATATAACTGAGTCAGATCATTCTAAAAACAGTTAAGGAGGAAATTGGAGAAGAATAATTAGCAAATGAAAAAATGTGTAAAAATTTATATTAACCTTTCTCCTTCAGTGAAAGTAGCAGGGTTGCCATTATTTGATCTATTTATCTGTTCCAAATACATGGAATGAAGAGTTCAAGAAATACACTAATAAAATTCTTTGCAATTTCCATAAATAATAAAAATTATCATAATCTTAATTTGCCAGCTTTATACCTCCTATTTAACTAAAATCACCCCACTTCAAAAAAAAAAATTCCGTGATTTTCTTGTCTTTGCTAACACACTAGGGACTCACTCATAGAATATCTTTAGGTTTACCTCCAACCATCAAAAACCAACCCAGTCTTCAAGGCTCATTTCAGAGCAATATCTATCATCTATGAATTCTGAAAACGTTTTATACCTCAGAGCAACTTTCACATGCTGATGTCTGTGTATGAAACAATTATAATTTAGTTCAAATATAAACTGGTCATATGTACAAAAATATTTAAAGCAGCTCTTTCTGTAGTAAAGAAAAGATTCCCTAATAATTGTGGAATGGTTGGATACATCATGGCACACAAATGTAATGGACTACATTATGCCATAAGAAATGATAAAAAAAATTATTTCAGAGAAATCTGGGAAGACATGTAAAGTGAGCATAAAAAAACCCTCTGATAATCACAAAACTTTGATTGTTGCAATGACCAACCAATTCCAGAAGACCAATGGTTAAAGCAAGTTGCTTCTTGAGAGGTAATAGATTCAGGGCACAGAATGAAATATTTATTTTGTTGATTCCACAAATGAATGAATTTAAATTTGTTTTGTTTAACTATGCATTATTTTGTTATAAGAGAAGGAGAAGAGCAGCTAGGTGGCAGAGTAGATAGAGCACCGGCCCTGGAGTCAGGAGGACCTGAGTTCATATCCAGCCTCAGACACTTAATAATTACCTTGCTGTGTGGCCTTGGGCAAGCCACTTAACCCCATTGCCTTGCAAAAAAGAAAAAAAGAGTAGGAGAGTAATAAGATTTGTGTGCACTAAAAAAAAAAATTTTTTAAAAAAGGAATATGGGCTGCAATCTCTAAAACAAAATTTATTTGAATGAGAAAAAAAGTAGATATGAGATGAAAAGATAACACTAGATTACACTCCAGTTTTCTACAAGCCAAATTTGAGGGGAAAGGCCAGTTTGCATTAAGACTAATGAAGCATTTCTGTCCGTGTCCAATTCCCCTACTAAATTGTAAAGCTCCTTGAAGAAATGAACATTTAGCTACTTCTTGGAAGGTAGCAAGATACTATGGGAAATGTGCTATCTCTAGAGTCAGAGAAACTGGGTTCTACTCATTAAATTCCTTGGATCTCAATTTCCTCATCTGTAATGAAGAGATTGTCTACAAGGTCCCATAAAGGGTCTAAATCTATGCTCCCTACACCTTATAGGCATTTGGTATTATTTATAAATTGGATAGATGAATTGGAAAGGTTGTAGGCAATTGAAAAACTAAAATAAAATAACATTCAAAAAAAGTCACTTCATCTTAGGTTGTATAGATCTCTAAAAATCCCTTCTACCTCCAAACCTGATCCTATCATCTTAAATGCTGGTGATATCCATCTATATTTTTAAATAGAAAAGGCTTTATGTCCCAGAAATCCAAGAATAAAGGGCTTCCTTTTGTTTGCTGATTTGAAGAATATCAGTCTTATTTCAGAAACTACTAAATAAACTGTTCCCAACCCAATAACTTTCTCCATGTAACTCATGCTCCTCCACTGTCTTCTATAAGGTTACTTCAAAACTTTTTTCCCCCATGCTATCCATTCCAAGATAACTCAATTTTCCAATCACCTCCAATTCAAAAGATGCTTCCTCCTAAGTACATTGAAAGTATAAAAGTGAGGAAGGAGGCAGGGGAAGAGGGATGGAATATATAAACAGAGAGATATTAGAAGAGTGCAATATTGGATAAGTCACTTAGTCTCTCTGGATCTGTTTTTTTCTTTGAAGAAATAAAAACTAAAGCTACAGGGTAGCTAGATGGCACAGTGGATAGAGCACCAGTCCTGGAGTCAGGAGTACCTGAGTTCAAATCCGGACTCAGACAGTTAATAATTACCTAGCTGTGTGGCCTTGGGCAAGCCCCATAACCCCCATTTGCCTTGCAAAAAAAAAAAAACCTTAAAAAAGAAAAAAAACTAAAGCTACCCAAGGGACCTGATAACTATTTCTAATTCAAGTTATTGACCTGGACCTTATAACCAAAGATGGATAATTCTAGAGGGCAAAGTTTTCTGTTCCCCTATTATCTAAAATGAATAGTGAAAAATGAAGAGACAGTCTTGGAGTTAAAGTAGAAAAGTGTCATGGAGTGGAAACCAGTTTTGAGCATTATTGTGCCATTTACTGCATAACAAGAACAAAGACATCAAAGCACAAGCTAAGATACCTCCATACATCCAGTTTAAAATTTCAACACTCTTTACAAGTACAGGAAAAACAGATCTGGAAACAAGAAGGCTCTTAGTATTATTGGAGGCTCCTGTTTCTTCCATCACCATTTCAGGAGGGTTAAGATTTCCCTATTGATTCTTTCCTAGGTGCATTGCAATTAAAGATAGTTAGCAATCAACTACTTTTCCTTACTTGCCCCAGAAACTCACTGAAGAAATTAGGAAGTCTGTGATTCTTTGAACTGTGATTCCTTTTTCTCCAACTTATCTTTATTTTCTACTATTAATTAGTATTATTACAATAAAGTAGATATCCCCAACCTCACTAGTTAAGAAGCACTGTAATACTGAAAAGTAAAAGGCAGAACTAGGAAGAAAAATTGTAAAGAGAAGTTTACCCATGAACTATCATTCTCTTCTAGCATTCTGTTTGAAATGTCAATGAACCACAGTGTGGCTTGTCAACTGACTGTGGTAGGTAGAATTTAAAGCAACAGTAATGAACATGTTGCCCCCTATTCTAAACATAAAAGGAGTGGGGATAGGAACAACAACATAATGACCACCCACTTACAATAAGAGGCATGAGTGGTATGGTCAAAGAGCTAGATTTGGAGTTAGATGACTCAGATGTGTTCAAGTTTTACCTCTACCTCTGACTATCTATCTTTACTACTCTACCTTTCTGAGACTTGGTTTGTTCAAGAGAAAAATGAACAAAACATTTGTTGTGGAGAAAAAGTGTAAATTTTTGTAAAATGCTTTGCAAACATGAATTATCAATTCAGCTAACCTAGGTTCTTTGGTACAAAAAATCCTGTACTAAACAATATTCTCAGGAAGGACCTTCAAAGTTTCTCTTTTTTTTTTTTGGCTTCTTCAAAACAACATAAAGTTGTGGGAAAAGGCATCATCCAGTTAAATATTCTGAGGTATAAGATGGAAGGTTGTATATATTTAAATGAAATCTTGCCATTATAGAGACTCTTCAAGCCTTCTTCAAAGGCTTGGCTCTAACTGGTACTTCTGGTTGTGGCTACAATCTTATAATCAAAAGATTCTAAGAACTACAATCAAAGAGTATCACCAAAAAACCTCAGAGGAAAGAACAATCAGCAATAAGAAACAATAAGCACACATTTTCACCTATGTCTTACACTAAATCTCCCAGAAATGACAAGGAAAACACTTAGGAATTTCTCCAGGAAGGATAAAGTTTAAATTGATTCCAAGGGAAAATGTCGATTAAACTCCCTTGAACTAGTTTTTCTTGTCAGTTGCTTGCAATTGTCCTCTATCTCTCTTTTCTTTTTCTGACACTTTTGCTCTTGCTGCTCTCTTCCATAATCCTCAACAATCTGACTTCTAACCTCATCATCTAAACCTTTTCCAAAATTAGAATTTTCTCAATTGTCAAAACTTTTTTTTTTGATCTAAGACAATTCCAAAAGCTTTGTGATGGAAAATGACATTCACAATTCAGAAAAAGAACTAGAGAGTCTGGATTCAGATGGAAGAATACAATTTTCACTTTTTAAAAAAATTTGCCATTCCTTTCTTATGCTTTTTCATTTCCTCTGATTTTTCTTTCACAATATGTTATGTTTAATATGTTTGTACATGTATAACTTATATCAGATTATCAGATTGCTTGCTGTCTTGCAGAAAGGAAAGGGAGGGATGAGAGAGGAAGAAAAATTTGATACTCAAAAATCTTACAAAAATGAATGTTGATAACTATCTCTACAAGTAATTAGAAAAAATAAAAACTATTAAGTTAAAAAAACACAACTCTTTTTATCAACAATGTCTTTTATCAAACTCTCACCCTTGATGACCTACCTCTCTGGCATTGCTCTCTCCTGTTCTTCTCTTATCTGACTACTCTTTCTCAGTCTCCTTTGCTGCATCTTCATTTAGGTTGTGTCCTACATGTGAGTATCCTCAAAAGTTTTGTTCTACTGTCTTCTTTCTTCTCTCTGTACACCTCTCACTTAGTGATCTCATCAGCTCACAAGGATTCAGTAATCTTCTCAATGCAGAAGATTTCTAGATAAAAATATCCATCTCTCTTCTGAATTCCATCCTCACATCAAGTGCGTTTTGAATATTTGCAACTGGATGATCCACAGGCAAATCTTAAAAATCAGATGTCCAAAACAGAACTTCTCTCTCCACTATCACTCCAAGGGAGTGTGTGAATTCTAAAAGTTCATCATTTATTAATGCAAGTGTTTGTGTCAAATGGAAGAGGGAGGAGAGAATTAAAAAGCATTAAGTAAGTGCTAATAGTATACAGTAATATAGCTAGATGGCTCAGAATCTAAGAGTCCTGGACCTGGAGTCAGGAAGACCTGAGTTCAAATCTGACTACAGACACTTACTAGCTGTGTAACTCTGGACATTTACCCTCTGGAGAAGAAAAGGGCATATTGCTCCAGTATCATTGCCAAAGAAAACTTCAAATAGGCTCACAAAGAGGCAGAGATGAATGAAAGGTAGAGCACACCACCAGAAGCACTGTATATCTAGATCTGAGAACTTGCAACTGACTTTCCATTAGAATCTCTGATCTAGGGGCGGCTAGGTGGTATAGTGGATAAAGTACCGGCCTTGGAGTCAGGGGTACCTGGGTTCAAATCCGGTCTCAAACACTTAATAATTACCTAGCTGTGTGGCCTTGGGCAAGCCACTTAACCCCATTTGCCTTGCAAAAAACTAAAAAAAAAAAAAAAAAAAAAGAATCTCTGATCTGATTACAGAAGATATTACTGAACAATTGAACAACATAAGCATACAGTAGGTGAATCATACTGTTCCTATCAGAAATGAAAACAAGAGAAAAAGCTTAAAGTGTTGAAAAGTAGTACAAATTTGGAAAATCTTTACTCAAATTGATAACCCAGGGCAATAGCACACTTATAAGTACAAATGATATAGAACAGTATTTCAGTGTCAGTCTCTAAGATCAAATGCTTCTAGTAAAAGTAATATACTAACAAAGAAGCTAAGTGATAGAGACAAAAAAATTGTAAATATAAAGAAAAAACTAACTTTCTACTCAAGCAAGCTTTTTATGTGGGTGTGATTGAATAGATGTCACTGGATTCCCCAGCTATATCACTCTGCTACCCTAGGTAAGTTACTCTTAGAATGAAAATTCCTTAAGGGGAAAGACTCATTTTATTTGCATGCTCACAACTTGACTAAACCCACAAGTCCCCCTACATGGTACACTCTTAATAAAGGCTTAATTTCTATGAACTGCAAACTAATTGTCAATCTGGATTAGTAAATTTACTCCCCTGAGAACTTCCTACACTAAAAAAATCTTATGTCCAGACCAGACATAGATATGTCTGAGGGAAACCAGGGAAAAGTTGTTACATTTCTTAATGACATCACTTTTTAGCTTAAATAGTTCAGTGTAAAATATCACCTGATTTGAAGCCTACTGTACCTCTATGTTTAACAATATAGTCCAGTAAATTTGATATAAGGTTAGTCCAATTTTTTGGCTTCACTTTATAGTAAAAATATATTGTTGCCACAATTAACAAATCCAGATTTTTTACAAATTGCATGGTTCACCCACACTGTTTAGGTGACAAAGTGGATAGACCTGAATGAAGTTATTGAATTAAATCGAAAGACCTGAGTTCAAATCTTGCTATAAAACACTTACTACTTATGTGATCCTTGTCAAATACTTCACTTCTATATACTTCAGTTTTCTGATCCATAAAATGGAACTGATAATTACAGCTCCTATCTTCTTACACGAAGCAATCTCCCCTTTCTTTTAAGTATCTAACAAAATTTACAGTCAGAATTCACATTCTAGGCCACATTCTTGATTTTAGATTCTCTCTAATGAACCTAAAGTATTTAGGATGTCCACAATGAAATATTTCACTTTCCTTAATTCTTACCCTCCCCAACCATCCCCCCAACACTAAAACGCAGGATGTTAATAGTCTTGACCACAAATGCCATATGATAAAAGAAATAAACTAATCATGTTCTGCAGAGCAGTATCAATTCTTCCAACTAGTCACAGAAATTACAAAAACCATTAAATGTTCTACAATAAGCCTGGGTTTTGGGGGGAAAAAAAGAAGAGGCCTAATGAATGGAGAAAGCATGAAAATCAAAGGCCTAGCAGGTCTGAATACAGACTCTGCTCCATTTTATCAAATAACTAATTATGGCACAAATTTAACCTCTCCTAAGTCTATTTAATTACCTATAACATGGGCATCTGGGTAGTATAGAGTACTGAATGAAAGCCTAGAGTCAGGAAGACCGATCTTCCTGAGTTCAAATCTCAGATCCTGTAATCCCAGGAAAGTCACTAAACCTGTTTGCCTCAGTTTTCTTGTCTGTAAGATGTTCTGGAGAAGGAAATGGCAAAACACTCTAGCCAAGAAAAACCTACATGGAGTCCATGAAAGTTCAGATTTCACTGAAAATACCTGAACAACAAACATGAGCATTTGGACCTGAGAGATCTCTAAGTTATCTTTCACTCCTAATGCTGTAGGTTAAGTTCCCATTAAAAAAAAAAATCAGTAGAACTTACCTACAAATTAATACCCATACATAAGAGTAGGTGGAAAAGAAGGCCCTAATTCAATTCAGATAAAAATTATTCACAACTGTCTATATTAGATATTAAAACAGGAAGGGGACAAGTAGTGTTAACTTGCTACATTTGCATGAGAGTCTGAAGCAAATATAATGATCAGTTCCTTTGTTTCTTTGGTATGAAGGGATTGAAAGCCAGAGTATTACTGATGTCCAGAATGTATTTTACCTCTACTCTACTGAAGGGATCCTTTTATCAATTCGATAAGCATTTATTAAGTACCTACACTGTAATAAATTCTAGGGATTCATTGGAAGGTTTATAAAAAAAAAGGTTTCTACTTTTACAAAGTCCAGTCTTATGGGGAGGCAATATGCAAAAAAAGGGAAAGCCTTAAGGAAGAACCTGAAATGCTTCTTTCTAGAGAGACTTTAGCCAAGACTTAAAGGAAGCAAGGAGATGGAAAGAAAAATATGAATTTGGGGCAGAGAGAATAATAGCCTGTTGAAAAACTCCTAGAATCAGGATTTGAATTTTTTTGTAAGAGTAATAGCAAAGAGGCCAAAGCAGGGTAAGTAGAAGTTTAGTAGTATACCTCAACTGATAAGGTAGGAAGGGGGCTGGGTTTTAAAGGCTTTGAAAAACAGGGTGTTTTATATTTGATTCTGGAAGTAATAAGAAACCATTGGAGTTTATCAAATGCCGAGATGACATGGTCAGATGTGGGCCTTTGATCAATTTAGCAGCTGAGAGAAGGATGGATTATAGTGGGCAAAGACTTGAGGTAGGAAGATCAATCAAAGAAGGTTATGGCAATAAGCCAGGTATGAGGCAATTTAGACCTGAACAGGATTGTAGCAATGTCAGGATAAAGAAGAGGGAATATTTGAGAGATACTAAGAAGGTTGAATCAACAAAACTCGACAACTGATTGGATAAGGGAGTAGGGGTGGTGAGAGAACATCTTTAGATGATGGTAATGCCTTCAACAGCAATATGAAAATTAGGAAGGAGGGGAGCTTGGGGGGGGGGGGGGGAAGATAAGTACTTTAGATTTGAACAAGTTGAGTTTTGAGTTACATTGAATACCTAAAGAACCATCCAGTTAGAGATATCCAATAAGCAGAGATGCCAGGATGGAGACAGGAGTAATTAATTCATTTTAATGAATTTAATGAATTCTCTTAAAAAAGAGATAAGCCAGGGCAGAGTCAAGATGGTGACAGGAGAAGAGGCTCTCTTAGGTGCTCTCTCTCAAAATTTATAAAATAAGGATTCTAACTAAATTTTCAAGAGACAGAACCCACAGAGGGATACAATTCTCCAGTCCAATGTAACCTGGAAAATAGCAGAAAGGCTCCACTCCATAGGGTTGGAGGGGCGGCCCACCAGAGTGAAGGAACTTCAGCCTCCCAGAGGCAGCCCCAGAGTGCCTGGGAGCTGAGGCAGTTTCTTGACCTACACTCGGGGAGCACCAGGCACAATATGGAAGGTCAGTGGGGAGAAAATTGCCCAGATATCCTAGAAGTGGAGGGAAAAATAGGAATTGAGAGAATCCACTGATTTCCCCCGGAAAGAGATCCAAAAAAAAACAACCCCCAGGAATATTATAGCCAAGTTCCAGAACTCCCAAGTCAAAGAGAAAATATTACAAGCAGTCAGAAGGACACAATTCAAATATTGTGCAGTTGCAGTCAGGATCACACAGGACTTAGCAGCAACTACATTAAAGGCCCATAGGGCTTGGAATATAATATTCCGGAAGACAAAAAGCTCGGAATGCAACCTAGAATCAACTACCCAGCAAAACTGATCATGTTCTTCCAGGGAAAAAGATGGACTTTCAATGAACCAGGGCAATTTCAAATGTTCCTGTTGAAATGGCCAGAACTGAACAGAAAGTTTGATCTTCAGGTACAGGACTCAAGTGAAGCATAGAGAGCAGAGGAGAAGGGGAAAATATGAGGGACTTAATGATGTATTCCAGCATAGAAAAATGACACTGATAATACTCATAAGAAACTTCTCATTTAATAGAGCAGGTAGAAGGAGCTTTTATAGATGAAGCACAGGAGAGAGCTGAATTTGAAGATATAATATATTATAAAAATGGAGTCAATGGCTAAAAGGGAAATGTAATGGGAGTAAGAGTAAGGAGAGGTGGAACAGCCTAGGACATTTCATATAAGATTTTTTTTTTATTACAATGAACTACTGCAATGATATGGAAGGGGGGAAGGCAAGCGGGAATGAGGGAACCTTCACTCTCATCAGAGGTGGATTGGGAGAGGAAATAGCATATATACTCAATAGGGTATAGACATCTCCAGCAAGGAGAGAAGGGGGACGGGGAAGGGGGGGCGATGTGAATGATGGAGGAGAGGGTGGACCATAGGGGAGAGTGGTCAGATATAAAACATTTTCCTTTTTACTTCTTACAAGGGATTGGGATTGGATGGCCTGGGACCACAGGGCTGGGTGGTTGCTGGGTCTTAGGGGTGGTATATGGGCTTGGGGCCTCTTGGCCCTAGGGCCAGTGATCAGTCTGCTGTGCCACTCAGCTACCCTACGGCACATTTAAGAAGAGGGACAGAGTGAAAGGAGACAGAAAATATAGTGTATGGTAGTGGGGAAGTATAAATGGAGGGAGTTGTGATCAGCAATGACAACAGTGGAAAAATATGGAAGTAGCTTTTGTGATGGACTTATCATAAAGAATGTGATCCACCCACGACAGAGCTGATAGTGTTGAAACACTGGCTGAAGCACATTTTTTAACTTTTATCATCATCATCATCATTATTGTTGTTGTTGTTGTTATTGTTGTTATTATTATTATTATTATTATTATTATTATTAGTTGTGGGGTGGAAGGGGTTGGGTGGATTGCCCAGGGTTGCAAAGCTGAGTTGGGTGTCTGAGGCCATATTTGGACCTGGGTGCTCCTGGCTTCAGGGCTGGTGCTCTGTCTACTGTACCACCTGGCCACCATTATTATCATCATCATCATCATCATCATCACCATCATTATCATTATTATTTTATTTGGCGGGAGGGGTTGGTTTTTGCAGGGCAATGGGATTGAGGTGGCTTGCCCAGGGTTGCACAGCTAGGTGATTGTTGGGTGTCTGAGGCCAGATTTGGACCTGGGTGCTCCTGTCTCCGGGGCCAGTGTTCTGTCCACTGTGCCACCTAGGTGACCCTATCATTATTATTATTATTATTTTAAAAATTTTTAATTATGTTTTCCTCTTTACTTTATTGCTCATGAGAGTCTATATTTTGGGGGAGGGGTATTATCTTTACTCTTAAACAAGAATCTTTTAGTAATGTATAAAAAATCATTTGTACAAAAATAAATATAATTAAAATTGAAAAAAATAAAATAAAATAAAGAGAGAAGCCTCTGAAACACTTTATCATTGAGAGACAAAGACTCTTTGAATACCTATTAGGTTAACGCAAAGACCAAAGACCCTTTGAATTATAATACAGCTAATGCAGAGAAGATCTCTATACTGTAGGAATTGCCAGGGAGTGAATGAAGCAAATTACCCTGGAGAAGAGGTATAGTTAACATGCATGTATGGAAATATAACTTGGCAACAACTGACACTAGAAGGAAAACCAATGACTTAATAATTAATAAATTCAAGGTCCTGACTTCCACAGCCTATTCTCCTTAACTTCTTTACCCATGCATTCAGAAAGTGAAATATAATATAGAGCAAGGGTTTTTAATCTGGGGTCTGTGAACTTTTTTTATGTTTTAAATATTTTGATCACTGGATTTCAATATAACTAATTCCTTTTGTATTCTGGTAAATTTTATGTATTTAAAAGATTTTGAGTGGATCCAGAAGCTTGATGAACTGTAAAAACTGGGTAAGAAGCCCACAATGACTGTTGAAATTAAGGTTGTTCTAGGCCTCCCACCACTCCCATTTCCTTCATTAGCTCTTCACTCACCTCCTTGCCCCTTGAATGTGAGCATACCCCAAAATTCAGTCCTAACCCTCTACTCTTTATTTATAAAATTCTTTATGAATTTTATCCACTTTTCAAAAAAAATCTACCTTTGGCACTTATTACCCTTAAACAGATGACATCCAATGTGGTCTCTCCTTACTTCCATCTCACAGAAATCCCAGCTTCATTTGAAACATAGCTCTGGTGTCATCTTTTACACAAGGTCTTTCTCAATCTCTCCCATTCCAACAGTATTCCTTCCCTTGAAACTGTATATAACTTGTGTCTTCTTGAGACTGTATACATCCATTCTCCTGCAAACTCCTTTCAAGCAAGATTAGGAATTTTTTCTCTTTGTACCTCAAATTCCTTGTAGCACTTTGATAATAAACCTTTAGTTAAACTGATTTGCAGAACCATGCTCTAGCCCTCTACCCTTCCTATCTAAATTCTACATCATCCTTCAGGATCCATTTACAAATCCACAATATTTTTCCTATCAAAACCTGCAGTGATTTTTTTTTCACTCCTACCAGTTTATGTAATTCATTTGAAAATCATGGGATATTTCTTCTATTGTTGATCTGGCCACAGACTGCCCAGAATCCTTGATATATATGATAAATTGATTATAAGTAGCGAAGAGAGATATAGGACTATCAACATTAACAGAGTGTCTAAGAAATACAATCCAAATTCTAAAATACAACCTGTTGGAAAATTAAGGACTGCTTGGGTATAAAAACAGAAGAAAAAAAAGTGAGAAAAAATGATGAACTAAAAGTTGGATTATATACTCTTGCATCATTTTACAATCTATTCAATAGAGCAGCTAGGTGGTGCATTGAATAGAGTACCAGTCCTGGACTTACCCTGGGCAAGTCACTTAACCCTGACTGCCTTCCATCTAGGGTTGTCCAAATTCCTATCTGGCCACTAGATCCAGATGACTCCAGGGGAAGAACATCAAGTTATTGACTTAGCACAGTACCACCCTTGCTCAAATCCAAATCACATGCATTTCATGGCATCACATGGCATAAATAGGTCTTCAAGAAAAAAAGGTCAAACAATATTGTACAAATATTTCTAGACCACAAATCAAAAATATCTAGTGAGTTTCTTCTACAACTAATTCTAGGATCTTACTCCATTATATTTATAGGGGGGAAAAACACCACCAAAAAATATAACAAAGACTTGCCCAAGATCACAAGCTATTAACTAGATGACAGTTTCAAATCAAAAAATTTTTTAGCCTAACTCCAGTATTCATTTCACCACAATGCCTACACTAAAGTCCTAGAAAATGGAACTACTTTAATTTTTATATTCCTGGGGATCATTGTCTGGTGTCTTGTACATTGTAAATGTTTAATGAACTGGTTATCATTAACACAGTTAATATATTAAGTCTCACATGTAAATGTCATATTGTAAAGTGTTGATAAATTATTAAATTCATTAGTTTATTAGTACTTTTTAAAATTGAGGAACAAAAAAAGCATGGCAGTGAGTAGCAGTGTGATCAATAGATATATTTTAAAAATAATCAGGCATTGTTCTATGTATGCATAAGAAATTTACATTCTAATGTGGGAGACACACACACACACACACACATCTATGTTTAGCATAACTACAAAGTGAACAGAATCCAATTTGGCAGTAGTATAATGTAAAATGAGCTACAAAGATAGGTTGAGGTCAGGCTGTATAGGGCTTTAAAAGTTAAATGGAAACTTAAATGTGTTTTATTGTTGCTTTTTTAAATTCCACAGCAATAGGAAATCACTAGAGTTCATCAAATACAGAAGTTACAGGGTTAAATAAATATGTGCTTAAAGGAAAAGGCAATGCCACTAGAGCAAGAAAAAAAGTGGTTAATTCAGAGATATGCCTATGCTTTTCAGGGCAGAAGATATAATATTCATGTTCTTCTAAAAAACACTTTCAGCTTTCTGTCCCAGATTTCAGTCACATCATCCCATAAACATTAGGCTTTCCAAAGAATCCAAGTATGTTCAGCTATACAACACCTATTTCTGTGGCTTGTACTATATGTCTCATTTAGCTTCCTGTACTCCTATCAACTGTCCCACAGGGTTCACTCACAATATGTGATCTGAACATTTGATAAGAATAAGATAAGAAGTAGAACACATATACTATAACTAAAAGCATTATAAATATAGAACCCTCCATCCAGGCCCCCTCACTTTAATGAGGTGGAAACAGACTGTAGGAATTCAAGAACCTTGCTCAACAAAACAGAGGCAACAGAAGTAACTGATGATGAAAGCATAATCTACTTCTAGAAAGGTCACTTTGTACCCTGACCATCCCAAAGGCCAGGAAGGATTCATTAAAATCAATTTGTAATAGACTAAAGCACTTTAGCAATCTAATCATCAGGCTTGATACCTTTTACACAAATCCTCCCTTTCATGTATTCTATGTTCCTGACTAACCCACCTACTAGCAGCTCTTCCCTGAATTCATCCTGCCCTCCTCCCTACCTCTGTGCCATCTGTCCATACCCTTTCCAGAGTCAAAAAATGAACCTTTCAGATCTCATCTGCTGAAATCCTTTTCTGGCTTCAAGACCCAGCTTGGGAGCTACTTCTCTTATGAAACCTTGTAAGATTCCTTTGATTAGAACTGACCTCTCTCCGCCAATCTCTTGTCACCCCCCCCATCCTCCTACGTGCTTAATCACATTCTATCTTATTCTAAGATACAATTCAAAGCTGGAAGGTCCCTTCCAAACACTTTAAATGTACTCTCTCCTCACCTCCAACTTTATTTCAAATGCCACCTTATATATTAAAGCCTTTCCTGATCCTTCCATGTATTTCTCATGATTTCCCACAAATTACTTTATATTTATTTTGCATATACATCCATAAATGGATACTTAATAAAGTCTAGGTATTTTACTGAAATTTTGCCCATTCCTTGAAACCACGGCAACTACAGAGTGAGTGCTTAATGTCTGAACTAAAATAAACCAGTTTATACACTGACCAAAAGAAATTAGAGAGATTCAGGTGGTTCTTGGGCTCAGGAGGACTAGATGGATCAGATATTCAGACTTGAGATTGAAAGGATGAGAGGCTAGGTTTCAGAGAACACTACAGATAATTTAATTCTACTCAGTGTCAGACTTCAATTAACATGCTCATCCAAACCCTCCTACTGTGACATTTCATACAATTTCACAATTGTAATTTGGAGTCTATTCCACTTTAAAAAATTCATAACCAGGCAAAATCAGTTATCTTCCCCCACAAAACAATTTTTTAAAAGAATCCAAATACTTTTTTATTGAGAAGACTTTAATACACATATTGAGTTAGATCTGCCTAGCAACAAGTTATAAACTCATGTCACCCTACTTATGTTCCCATGGCTACTGTCATGAACAGTACCGTGGCAGCTGTATAAATCAAGAAAAGGATGCCAAGAGAATCATAGTTGAGACTCAGCTAGAAAACAATACTAAAAAGACAGGAATGCTTGTCTGGTATATTTCCCATTTCCCAAGTCCATCTCTCCATTCCTTAAAAAGTCCATAACCACCTTCATTAGAAATTTCCACATAAATCTCTAAAGAAATGACTGCCAATATAGGTTTCAGTAGAATACTGTATATCATCTGAAAACATTTTTAGTTTGCCTTTTTCCAGATCAGTACACAATTTCCTGCTCTTTCTTATGAAGCTGTCAAGAA
The DNA here is from genome assembly GCF_037893015.1 of Macrotis lagotis. Lineage (NCBI taxonomy): Eukaryota > Metazoa > Chordata > Mammalia > Peramelemorphia > Peramelidae > Macrotis > Macrotis lagotis. Next base: position 429,630,098 of record NC_133658.1, on the reverse strand, counting down.
ATTTTGAAAATGAGGTGGAAGACCAGTCCACATTTTAAAATAGACAGGGAAGTAAATCCTTGTTTATTTGATTACAAACTAAAGCTAATGATTCTTGCCACTGACATGTGTACAGAAAAACCAAAGTGTGTACTCCAAAACATGACAAATAGTTATTTTTAAATAAAGACTGTTCTTTAGAATTTAATTTACTACTATAAGTGCAAAGAAGAAAAGCTAGTAAGATTCTTAACCAGAGAAGATAGTTTTTTCTATCATATTACCTTTATCCAAAAAAGACCACTGATCCCCTATTCAAATTTCTCTGAATAGTAAAAATAAAACAAAAAAGAAAGCTCTCAAAAGATTCTAAATATTTTACAGAATATGACACTTGGGTTATCTTCTACCAATAAACGTCAACATTCTATGTTATATGTAACTATAATAAATACAGCACATTTGGTTAGCATTAGTCTTGAAAATCATGCCCTCAAAAGGTCATAACTACTGGCTTCATATGACAGATATTTATAATGCTAGATTACCCATTTAGAATTTGTGTATCCTTCTAAAGCATCTAATTGGAACAGTGAGTACCAGAGTCTCACTGGCTGAGTCCAGAGTCAGGAAGACCCACATTCAAATCCAGCCTCAGACACTTACCAGTTTTGTAAACCTTAAGCAAATCAATTTACCTTTGTTTGCCTCTACTTCCTCATCTATAAAATGAGGGTAATAATAGCACCCTTCCTCTTAAGGCATGTTATAAAAGATCAAATGAGATAATAATTACAGAGTACTTAGCATGGTACCTGGTACATAGTAAACAATATATAAATGTTAGCTGCTAATGACATTATTGTTGTTGCTCTTATTCGTTATTATTTTGCCTTGACAGTCCAGTCAACAAAGTTATTTGTGGTACAGTGGTTCCAGTGATCTCTACTGAAGAAGTTTCATTGTAGTCACCCAAAGTAATGAGAGCATCCTTCAAAGGGATCAGTCTGATAACAAAATATGACAGGGTGAAGACAAATCATAGAAAGTAACATCTTAGTATGAATTTAATAGTCAACAAACACATTCAATATAAAAACAAGTGATTATTTATAAACTCACAAACTTTTTAATTTAAATTTATGTTTAATATAGAAGAAAACTAATATCCCCTTTTGAATTGTTTTCTTCAGTGTTTTTCAACATACTCAATATTTAATGAAACTTAAGAATTTCAAGCTTTCTAATTAAAAAGATTTGCTTTCAGTGAAAATTTGAAATTCAAAAATTAGTAACCCCAAACCAAAAAAGTAGGGCATTTAAGCAAAAGGTAGGGAGTTGAGATTAATGAAGGACTTTTATTCTAATGGAGAAAAAGAAATCCAATGTCCCTTTCAAAACAGTCATGTCTTCCTAATGCATTACTGGTGCAGTTAAGTAACCAATGCAACCATTGTGGAGAGCAATTTGAAACTATGCCCAAAAGCTATCAAACTGTAATACCCTTTGATCCAGCAATTTTACTACAAGATCTATAACCCAAAGAGATAAAAATTAAAAAGGGAAAAGAATTATTTGTAACACAAATTTATATTTATAGCAGCACTTTTAATATGGCAAAGAATTGAGGGAATACCCAACAACCAGACAATAGTTGTTAAACAAGTTGTGATTTATCATTGTAATGGAATACTATTGTGCAATAAGAAATGACAAGCAGAATGATTTCAGAAAAACCTGGAAAAACTCATATGAACTAATGCCAAGTAAAGTGAGAAGAACCAAAAGAACATTGTGCATAGTGACAACAAAGATGATAAACCGTGAATGATTTAACAATTTCCAGCAATACAATGCTCCAAGACAATTTCAAAGAATTCAAAATACTATCAACCTCCAGAGAAAGAACTGATGGAGTCTGAAGACAGAGCAAAGCATACTATTTTTTAGTTTCTTTTTTTCATGGGTTTTCTTTGGGGGGGGGGGTGTCTGTGCTTTCTTACACAACAAGACTAATATGGAAATGTTTTGCATAATTGCACATGTATACCTGTTATCAAATTGTTTACCATCTCAGGAAGGAAGAAAATTTGGAATTAAAAAAACCTTCTAAATGAATATTAAAAATTGTAAAATAGTATTCAAAAAATAAAATTATCCTCACTCAAAAAAAATTCATGTCTTCAAAGACCATAGAGGAAGAAAATAAGCCAATCACAGGAAGTAAATTTTAATGGGTATGGCCTATTCTGATGGTCATAAAAGAAAGAAAGGAGAAGTGAAAAAAATTCACTAAACAAAACTGGACCAGATGGTGTAGGGAAGACAGGTGACAGAAAGAGGAGGACTTAAATAAAGAAAGAAGCATGGAGAAGGAAGCAAAATAAAATTTAAATTCACTAATGGCCTATGGTAGGGAAGAAGACTAAATGGAAAAGTAGGAAAGGCCAGAATTAGTGATCTGAAAGAAGAGGACAAAGAAGAGAAGGACAGTGGAATGGAAGCAAAATTATAGATCACTTCATGACAAACCTACTTCACTACAGTCTTCTTTGTTAAAGAAGTAGATAGAAAAACAGGACAAGCAAAGGAGAAAATTTACTATTAACATCATAATAGTGAAGGCAAATGGAATGAACTCACTCATAAAAATGGAATTCAAGGAGAATGTATTAGAAACAAACTTGAAACAGATTCAGAGTTAAAATGATAATGAAGCAGAATTTATTATGCCTCAGGTAAACTCACAAAAGAATAGAAATCACTATATTAGACAATGCAACAGAAGGAAAAAAGGCATGTTTGAGAGATAAACAGGGAAACATTATTATGCTTAAAAAACAACTGATGTTGTTGCTTGTCCAACTCTTCCAAGAACCTTTTTGGAGTTTTCTTGGCAAAAATACTGGAGTAGTTTGCCATTTCCTTCTCTATAAAAACACCACACAAAGAAATAATATCAGTACTTTAATATATAGAGATTGAATGTCATAAATGAAGAAAAAGTCAAATGAAGGAAGAAACCAGAAGCAAAATTACTTCAATGTACTTCTTTCAGATCCAGGTACAAAAAGAATAACAAGAAAATTTGAGAAGATGCATATGGACCAAGGTAAAGTGATATGTGCAGAACCAGGAGAACTTATACAATAATAATATCATAAATATAAAAAACTTTGGAAGATGCAAAAACTCTGATAAATTCAGTGACCAACATAATACTAAAAAGACATGATGAAATCTCCTGATAGAGTGAAAATGGAATTTAGAGTGCAGTCTGAGAGATTTTTTTGGACAAGACAAATTCTGAAATTAATTTTGCTTTACTACACATATTTGTAAAATGGTTTTGTTTTTCCTTTATCAATTGAGGGAACAAAGTGGAAGAGAGTAGATTTTTGTTCATTAAATAAATTTAAAGTTAAGAATTATGGGTTTTAGAAAAGCTAGATGACAGAGTTGAACAGTTACTGAATGTGTCTATTTCTCTGCTTTAATTAGGACCTTAACAAAATCTTACTCTGTACTAAAGTTTAAAAGCTTCATTAATAAATGAAGAAAATCAGACATGTAAGATATATACTTTATTAAAAACACAATAATTATGGATGATGACCAGCAAAGGACTATGAAAAAAAGGCATTTTTTTCAAATTATGTCAAAGATAAGCAAAGTGGATAGAGTGCTGCTGGGCTTGGAAGCAGATCTAGCCTCAGATATTAGTTACATGACCCTAGGGCAAGTCACACAATCTCTTTGCTTTGGTTTCCTTTTCTATAAAATGGGGATCATAACTTAACAGGTATGGTTTTTTGCGAGGATCTAATGAGACAAAATTTATAGTATTTTCAAAGCTTAAAGCACAATATATTAGTCAACATTATTAATTGTAGGGGCGACTAGGTGGTACAGTGGATAGAGCACCAGCCCTGGAGTCAGGAGTACCTGAATTAAAATCTGGCTTCAGACACTTAATAATTACCTAGCTGTGTGGCCTTGGGCAAGCCACTTTGCCTTGCAGAAAAAAACCTAAAAAAAAACTTAATTGTAGACTAATTTAACTCTAAAGAATCAGTGGGTCAAAGAACAAATCAGAGAAATAATAGGCATTTGAATAAAAAAAAAGTGACATCAATGATATAACACACCAAAACTTTTGGATGGCTTCCAAAGCAGTCCTTAAAGAAAAACTTGTATAGACATACCTTTGCCCAGTTAGAAATATAAATAACAAAATCAAAAAAGAAAATAACCTACTCAGAAAAAAAAAGTCTCAAAGGAACTACCAGGATCAGTCAGTTCCCAAGTGAATTCTATCACACTTTCGTAATTGTTCCCTTTTTTAATCTATGCATTTTATCTTCTATCTTTAAAAATATGATTCCAAGTAAAGAGGAGGTTTAACCAGATTGCCAGAGAATCCCAGGATAAAAAAAAAAAGATTAAGAATGCTTGCTGAAATTTTTAATGAAAGGAAGACATATTAAAATTTATCAGAGTCAAACAGCATCATTTATATACTATGTATGATCAGGCAGAATGCAGGATTGGTTCAATATTAGAAAAACTAAATACAACAGAACATATTGATTTTAAAAGATAAAACCCACATGTGATTCTATTAATAGATACTGAAAGGACTTTTGAAAAAATATAGTAGTATCTATTTCAGTTTAAAATTCCATAAGATCATAATTAGGCATTTCCTTATGATTAGTAATATGTATCTAAAACCATGAGACAGCACTATATATAAAAACAGAAAAATTCCAATGAGATAAAGAACAAGGCAAAGATGCCCATTATCACTACTAATATTAATAGAAATGCTATTTATAGCAAAAAGCCAAGGAAAAGAAATTAAGGAAATGAGCATGGGCAAACAAAATAAGCATTTTTTTTAAAAAGATGATATGGTCTAGTTTCAGAATCCTAGACATTCAACTAACAAATACTTCTTACTCAGTAGGTGAAATAACTGTCTTAATTGTTGAATAACAATTAAGACAGTAATTTCATCAAAGGAGCAGTATGTAAAATAAACTCATGCCAATTATCAGTTTTTCTGAATATTAATCAAAAATACAAACACTAGCAGGGGTTCAAAACCCCTACATAACATATAAAATATTTAGAAGTCTATCTACCAAAATAAAAAAGAACTGTATAAAAACAACTACAATATATTCTATAGAAAAATAAGTCTAAATAAATGGAGAAATTTCTTTAAATTAGAAATGTTTTACTGATACTCCTTTTCACAGGACAAATATTTCCCATGAATTTATGCTTTTTACATGACAATTATTTTCTATAAACTCTTTCTACACTTCCCACTTAATGTAATTAATACAAATTAAAAAAAAAAGAAATCAAGAAAGAAAGAAAAAAGGCAAGTAAAATATATACAACAGTTATTCCAACATCTATCACTTTGATATCCACAGTTACTTGACCTCTGGGATTGATTTTGTTGATTGTTGTGTCTTTTTCTATCTTTTTTTTCTTTTTAAGTCATGCAAAAAAATAAAGGGAAAGAAAAAATATGCTTCAATTTGCACTGAAGTGGTTCTCTCTCTGGAGGAGGAAGGCATTTTTATTTTTATATCATGAGTTCATTGGATGAGATCATTGTTTTAATCAGTAAGAAAATCTTCATAATTGATTATCTACAATATTACTGTTACAGTATAGATTATTCTGATTCTGCTCACTTCACTTTGCATCAATTAATATAAATCTTCCCAGGTTTTTCTGAAACCATTCTTTTCATTATTTGTTAAAACAGTATTTCATCATATTCACATACGAAAACCTGTTGAGCCATTTCCAACTCTTTGCCACCTCAATAACTTGCTCTAAATATTTTTTGTACATGAGTCTTTTTCCTTTCTCTTTGATCTCCTTGGGATATAGACTGAATAGCAGAATTGCTCGGTCAAAAGTTATGCAGTTTTATAGCCTTTGGGTGTAATTCCAAATTGATTACCAAAATGTTTAAATTAGAACACAGGTCTACCAAGTGCATGAATGTATCTATTTTCCAACATCCCCTACAGTATTTATCATTTCCTTTCTATCATCTTAGTCAATCTGATGGGTGTCAGAATTGTTTTAATTTGAATTTCTCTAATTATTAGTAACTTAGAATATTTTTTTGATATGACTACTGATAGCTTTAATTTCTGCCATTAAAAACTGTCAATTAATATTCTTTGAGCATTTATTGATTTGGGAATGGTTCCTACTTTTATAAATCTGGCTTAGTTCTCTATTTCAGAAATGAGACCATTTCATTATTAGAGAAATTTGCCATAAAATTTTCCCCTAGTTTCCTACTTTTCTTCTAATTTTGGCTGCAATGGTTTTTTTGTACAAAAACTTAAAATTCTGACTGTTCTTTCTCTCATTTAACCAAGAATTGATTTTCTCTATTTCATGCTCCACTAATTTGATGACATCACATTTTATGTCTAAATAATATACCTATTTTGAGCTTGTATACACTGACTGAAATATGTTGATTTATACCTTGGTTATTAAAGATCAAAAAAGACATCACTATATATAGAGACAAAATTATAGCATATTCAACTGAGGTTGATCATACCAATATGAGCTCAGAATGCTCTAGCACCAGTCAGGCACAAATAGTCTATGGAACACCTGGGATGAGTATTTCACCTTTCATTTGAACTGTTTGCATTCTGCCTGGTTCATAGAGTACAGCACCCTTTCTGATGAGGGCATGTGTCTCCCATGTTGCATGATCAAAACCAAAATTCTTAAGACCTTGGTAGTGTCCTTGCATCACTTTTTTCTGACCCCTACTGTGAGCATTTGCCCTGAATGAATTTTCCATAAAATAGTCTTTTTGGAGAGCATACATTTGGCATTTGAACAACTTGGACAGTCCATCAGAGTTGCACTCTCTCTCTGTAGCAAAGCTTGAAAGCTTGGTAGCTTAGTTCAAAAACGATCCTCAGTGTCTTCTGCCAGCTGATCTTGAGAATCTTCCTAAGACAATTCAAATAGTTTCCTGGCACGGTACTGGTAGACTGTCCAGGTTTCACAGGCATAAAAAAATGTAGTCAGTAGATCTGTAGCTCTTTGGTAGTCTATCTCTTCTCTCCCACACATACTTTTGGAGCCTCTCAAACACTAAGCTAACTCTGGCAATGTGTATGTCAACTTCATTATCAATATGTACAAACCTGGAAAAAAGTATACTGTCAAGGTAAGTGATCTTATCTACAACATTCAAAACTTCTCCATTTGCTGTAGACAATAGCTCCTCATATGGATAATGAGGTGCTAGACTTTCTTGGTGTTAATTATGAGACCAAGATTAGCACAAGCTGCACAGAATCAATCCATACTTTGTTGCATCTCAGATTCAGAGGCTACATTGAGTACAAAACAATATATACAGAAAAAAAAAAATCACACACCAATATTCCCTCCACTTTGGTCTTGGTTTGTAGCCTTTTCACCTTGATGCTGTATTCAAGGACACAGTCTTGTTTCATTCCATTAGTGCCTGGGAAAGCAGGGGAGCAGAGGCCACTATTCAGAACCTGGGCAAGCATGTGATATGAAATTGACACACATTACTGATGAACTTCTCCAGGCAAACAAATTTTGTCATAAATGTCCATAAACCATCACAAATGACATTATCAAAGGTCCTGGTTAGATCTACAAATTTATTTACAGACCTTTGTTCAACTCCTGGAATTTCTCTTAGAGTTGTTGAGCAATAAACACTGTAGTAACTATTTCTAGGTGCTTTTTGAGGTCATACTGGCTCTGGGGGACATCACCATCTTTCAGGTGAAGGTTTAACCTATTGAGGAATCTGGCAAGAATCTTACCAGCAGAGAGATACTCTTCTGTTTGCCTTTTTGAAGCCAGACACTTCTAATCTAGCTGAGATTTACAAGGTGCGGGGAGTCCAATGCTCATACAAAAGTTGACTGGAATTTTCTAGAGTATATAGCATGGGAGGTTATCCTTCAGGAGTTCAAGGACAGCTCCATTGTTCATCTCTATAAAAAGCTGATAGACTAGTGAACAAATGTCTGAAAACATGAATATAATCTACAATCAGAAAACTAAGTTTTCAATGAACAGAATGACAACCCACTATGAAAGTAAATCTGAGGGGCAGCTAAGGTGGTACAGAGCACCAGTCCTGGAGTCAGGAGGACCTGCGTTCAAATCTATTTAATAATTACCTACTTTTGTGACCTTGGGCAGGTCTCTTAGTCCTACTGCCTTCCAAAAACCAAAAAGAAAGTAAATCTGAGTCCACAAAAAAACAAAAAATAATTTGAAAGAGTAACCCTATCAAAGAAAATGAAAGCTATATTCTCCTACACTTTGAATAGAAATTAACAAAATAAGAGAATACCCTAAGTTTTCATAGGATATATTTGTGTGCATGTATATATGCATATGTATATACACAATCATATAAAAATGTGAAGACTTTCTATTGTGATTTTTAACTGGTACATTATCTTCTCAAAAATGAACTTAAATTGCCATACTCATGTTATAGTTCTTCATTATATTTATATATTCCTCAATTCAAATATTTGTATATTAAGACCAACAATGTCATGTAATGTACACTAGGGGGAAGATGTAATGTTTACTTTTATAATTAGGACTATATATTATAATCATATACATTTGCCAGTAAAATGAATTCATTTTGGTTGGCAGTGACAGATTAGAAATACTGATCAAAAGAGAATTGTGAATGTTAAAATTTTATCTACTTTTAGAATCTTATATTCAAGTTTCAAATGTTAGAAAAAAATCTATATAGGTATGATAGATATCATCTGGTAAATATCATTTAGAAAAATATTTCTAAAAGTTTAGGGCAACTCCATCACAACAGTACACAATTTTTTCTTATCCTGTGACAATTTTTTTAGAAAGTTAATGTAAAGCAAAAAAAGATGAGCTGTGGCACATGTAGAGTATGTTTTTTATCCACCTAGAAAGAAAATACCCTGTTGATCACCTCAAAGATACACTGCACAGAAATACAGATAAAATGGTACAGATTAAAGTTTGTTCACCTAATAAAATTCAGTCCTTTGGAGGAACATAAGAATAAAACCACCAATTCAGTTAGTTAAGAGACAGTATAAAGAAATAACACTATATCTTAAATTAAAAGACTGGTCAAATGCCAATTTTGTTACTAACTAGATAATTCCTACTATGCTGTATCTCAGTTTTTTCCAAAGATATTTCCTGTATTATCTAACTTCACAGGGTTGTAAGCAAAATGTTTTGTAGTAGAATAAAAGATAATAAACGGGAATTTTTTTGAATTCAGAATCTAGATGAAGAATTAGATAATGACATGATCATTCATCTTAAGAGCTGTAAGGCACCTGACCTTTGGGACTATCTAGTTCAAACATATATGGATGAGGAAAACTGGGAACTACAAGTTAAATTACCTAACACAGGAAATAAATGACAGAACTAGAATTCAAACCCAAAATATGTACACATCACAGATTCTGATCAATTACAAGAAACACCCTGAGAGGCGCTGCTAGGTTTCGCAGTGGATAAAGCACCAGGCCTGGAGTCAGAAGTATCTGGGTTCAAATCTGGTCTCAGACACTTAATAATTACCTAGCTGTGTGGTCTTGGACAAGCCACTTAACCCCATTTGCCTTGAAAAAACCTAAAAAAAAAAAAGAAAGAAAAAAAAAAGAAACACCCTGAGAATACTGCATACCAATGCAAGAGCCCACTCTAAAATAACAGGATACATGTGGTATAACTAATTAAAAATAATCAAAAAGTGAGATTTCAATTAAGCCAAGTTTCCCTGGACAATTCACAAAATAAAAAACAATACATTTCAAAGGAAGATTTAAATAAAATACTTAAGCTATAAAAGCTGTAGAAATTTTCCTTCTGTTTTATTGCAGATCATCAACCCAGGAAGGCAAAACCTTAACCCTTAAACTACTGAAGTTTTTTTTAAATAATCATAATCACAAGTATCAGTGACAAAGGTACATAAAGACTTCTCCATTTCACGGCAAGTTAGGTCAAAAAATATTTGAATGGGGGCAGCTAGGTTGCACAGTGGATAGAGGACTGGCCCTGGAGTCAGGAGTACCTGAGTTCAAATCCAACTTCAGACACTTAATAACTGCCTGGCTGTGTGACCTTGGGCAAGTCACTTAAATTTTGCCTTCCAAAAAAAAAAAAAACCCTGAACTTTAGGCTTGACCCCATTGCCTTAAAAAAAATTTAAAAATATTTGAATGTTTAAAGAAAATTGTTCTAAAAGTCAGAACCATTCATGGGCTATTATCTCCTGCTTTCTTTAGAAACCTGAAAATTATATTCCTTTTTGCAATACATTCAAATACTATAAGGTCTCATGGTTTCTTTATTTCCATTCTCTTCAACTCCATTTAGCAAGATTGAAAAATGCTCAATGAGGACAAATAATGGTTATCCTTCATTTTCAAAAAAGACCACATCATCAGGAGAAGGTAATGACAATGACAAGCACATGAATTAGAATTGAGTGAGAGGGTGCTGTGCTAAGTCACCATCCTCACTTTTTCCTCCAGAGTAGAGGCCAGTGACCAGAGATGAATCAGGACAACTGGGGATGGTCCTGGATGCAAGGCCACCAGAATTAAGTGACTTGCCCAAGGTCACACAACTAGTAAGAGTCAAGTGTCCAAGGCCAGATTTGGACTCCTGTACTCATAACTTTAAAGCCAGTGTGCCATCTACTACACCAACTAGGTGCCTTTTTAGTATAAATAAAAGCTGCAGAGATAGGAGGATGAAGATGGAGAAGAGATGCTAACTGATTTAGCTAAAACCTATACCTTGTATTTTATTTTTATCATTATTATTATTATTATTATTATTATTATTATTATTATTATTATTATGAGGTCAAGTATGTTAAGGTACACTCACTTCTTTTCACAATTTGCCTATACTACTTTTAGCGCTAAACTTTAAGGGGCAGCTAGGTGGTATAGTGGATAGAGCACCCAGCCTGGAGTTAGGAGGACCTGAGTTCAAATCCAGCCTCAGACACCTAATGATTACCTAGCTGTATGACCTTGGGCAAGTCACTTAACTTTTGCCTTGCCCCCCCAAAAAAACTGAACCTTAGGCTTGGGAGAGAGGAAAGTTGGGATTAGAAGGAATAGAATTGGGACTGATCTGGGTCAGGGCTGACAAGGTTCTACAGGGTTATTTTAACCTACTGCAGTGCAAACAAATGACCCAGAATTCGGTTCAATAAAGGGCAAGCAAGATTAGATGTATGCCCATGAGTTTAAGCAGGTCATATGGCACAGTTCTAAAGACTTGAGTCCATCAACCCATTTAAGGCATGTCTCTTTTAGCTGGTACATGAACTGCCAAAAGAAGATATGATTCACCAGACTTTCAAGAGCAAAAACCACAGGGGTTCCCCTTAAGTTCCCCACAGATTCCTGATATAAGTCCAAAGTCATGCCTCATTTAAAAAAAAAACAGACATTTCCTCAATAATGAATACAAAAAAGGTTAAGACTCATCCACTTCAACCAGACTAGGGAAACCTTCTCCAAGAGCTGCTTTTTATCTATGCCTCTAGTCTTTGAATTGCAGGTCAAAGAAGAAAACCCCTAGAAATTCTGATGGAAATAGAAAGAAATAGAAGCAGAAAAAAGGAAACAGAAAAATTTGTATTACTGAGAAAATCATAATCTCCTGGATATTTCACCTCATCTTGACTTTTTTACAAAATCTTTCCTCATTACAAAATCCTACATTTTAAGGAGAATGAGTTAACAGATGACTAGCCTAAAGATTAGTGAGGCAATGGCAGTCAAGAAATTAAAAGAATACAAAATATTTATGTCTCAGTAGGTTTTTTTTTTTTATTCCTTGTTATAAGGAATGGCTCTCAAGAAGGGGAGGAATTTTAGAGGGCATAAAACAAAAGATAACAATTTTTTTTTAAAGAAGAGAAGAAGGCCAGCAACTTGATAGGTAAATTTTCAGTGAAGGATTTATAGAAAAATATGATCTAGACTTGCATGGATGAGAAGTCATGGAAGGACTGCAATTTGTACCATTGAATCGATTATTGAACTGATGAATCATAGATTCAAAAGTTTAATCAGGAAAATAGTTATATAGAGCCCCTCAATGTCAATCCATGACAGAGATTACGAGAATAACACTATGTAATTGTATGAAAAGTAAAGAAACCAACATGGCAGAGTAACAAGGAAGTACAGTAAAGTCCTCCCCAATAAAATTCCTCCACAAAGACCTTGAAAATGTGCCAAGTACTAAACAAGAAATCCAAGACAAATCAGAATGAATCATACTTCCATAGCCCAAGTAAGTATATGGAGATAGGCTGAGGTCTGTGGACACTAGAAACTGGATCTAGAGGTATGTAGCTCAGCAAGCATTCTAGCATGCAGAAACTGAAAGAGAAGCAAGACTATGAACTAGAGCAAGAACAGGTTCAAATTCATACATAGGGACCTTGACCTAATGCAGGGTATAGAAATGGGAAGGAAATGTCAGCTCTACTGTTCATTACTTAATATCAGGTCAAAGATCCAAGACAGTCTGAGAAGGGGATCAAACACCTAGCATTCCAAGAAAATTAGTGGGAAGAAAAGTTGGAAGGAGGGAATCTAGATCTCAAACTCTACCATAAAGCAGTAATCATCAAAACAATTTAAGATTGAAAGGTTGATTAGTAGAATAAACTAGATATACAATATACAGAACTAAATAAATCATCTTGGATAAACCCAAAGATATATATACTATTAGAGCAAAAGCTCACTATTCAACAAAAGCTACAAAAAAAAAGGACTATGACAGAAACTAGATCTGATGATACTAGAAAGTAATTTGTAACTATGCCTAAAAAGCTACTAAAATGTGCATACTCAAAAAAATATGTATACTTTTTGACCCAGCAATGCTAGATCTATTCCCCCCCAAAAAAAAGAAAAGGATCAGTATGTATAAAAACATTTGTAAGAGCTCCTCTGGTAGTGGTAAAGAATTGAAAACTGAAGGGGTGTCCAAAAATTGAGAAATCATATTATACTAATATGACAGAATTCAAAGCTGAAGAAAATGAAGATGATTTCGGGAAACACATGGAAATACTTGTATGAACTGATATAGAGTAAAATGAGAAGAACCAAGAAAATTATTTCTATATTAGCAAAAGCATCATGAAGATAATCAGATCTGATAGACTGAGGAACTCATCAACACAATGAATAACCACGATTCCAGAGGACTCCTAACAAAACAGATTACTATCACAAAATAGATTACTCATCTTCCCATAGAGGGATGATGAACTCAAGAGTGCAAGCTGTGAGGCATTGGGGGGGGGGGGGGGGGATTTGGACACAAATTTATTTGGACGAGAATTTCTTTTACTTGACTCTCCATTTTTATACCCATTTTTAGTTGCAGGGATTAAACAAAGTTCTCATCCTGAATATGCATATTCAAGACAACTTTGCTTACTCATGTAAACATAAAAATTAACTCTCAAGTAAATGCACCCAAAGAACCTAGAAGGGTCTTGATTCAGTCCTTGTAAAATTAGCTAATGGTCAATTCAGTTTGTTTGGGTGGTTTTTAATATCAAAGCAGGACAGTTGAGACTATCTGAAAAAAAATATTAGCTACATCATTATTTTTGGCAACATAGGATGGAACAATATCACACTTAACCAGAAGAGGGGGACCATTCACCTCAAGACCTTTTAGTTTAAAACCAAGGAGGTAAACTGTAAGTATTGACCATTTCAACTTAACACATAACAAAAAGGAAGCCACTCTTAGTTTCTTGTTGTAAGAACACTCTCCCCCTTTTGTTATATTCTTCTTTTCCTGCCAGTGAGAGGACAAATGAAGGTGGTACCAGAGCAATTTTTGCCAATCCTAGAACTCTAGGCATTAATATTACACTTAAGAGTCATGGATACATGATACAGATAAGCAAATAGAATAGTATACTGTGTACTGTACTGTTTTCCTCAACATATTTTTGTTTGACTATTTCCAAGTTGTGTTGGGATGGCAAATGAGAAGGGGGAAAAGTGTTGTCCTCTTAAGATGGTAATGTTATTGAAACAGCAAATCCTTGGCTCTTGTTCAAATCTACCTTAAACTGGTGGCACAAAATAGCAATGTGACTTCTAAGGACTGCCTATAGTCATTAAGTTTCCTCCTTGCAAGATAGATCAAACCTATGATCCTGATTTTATCTCCATCCTGCTCTAAAGAAAATATTCTTACAAACATAATCTTTTATGTCTTTTTTTTAAGGTTTTTTGCAAGGCAAATGGGGTTAAGTGGCTTGCCCAAGGCCACACAGCTAGGTAATTATTAAGTGTCTGAGACCAGATTTGAACCCAGGTACTCTTGACTCCAGGGCCGGTGCTTTATCAAACATAATCTTTTATTTTGCATTGCTTTCAATTAACAAAAACTGATTTTCTCTTCCTCTGTCCTACCCATTCCAACCATTGTGAAGAGGGGAGGAGGAGGAGGAGGGAATCTTAAAACAAATATAGTCAAGCAAAACAATTCCAAAATTTTGACCACATATAATACCTATGTTTTTATTCTGTAGTCTAAATCTATCATCTGTCAGAAAGTATGGCAACATGCTCCATCATTAGTCATATGGAACCATAAATCTTTCAAAGTTGTTTGTTTTTAATGGTATCATTATCTAAAATAGTTTTATTCTACCATTTCATTCTGCAGCTTGTACAAGTCTTCCCAGGTTTCACTTCAACTCTCCCTTGTATACTACATAACATTTTTGAAGAAAGCTCAAAATAAAGTGTCAGGAGACATCTGAGTTACAAATTTACAAAGCCTTTTATATATATATATTATATATATATATATATAATATATATATATATAACAAGTCCATATTTTTGAATTATCCACGTTCAAATCTAACAATAAAAAGGATATAAGCCTATATTAATGAAAATTTTCATTGTAAGAAAGCAGAACAAAATGCCCTGAGCTAAGTCCTTTTTTTTGTTTGTTTTTGCAAGGCAATGGGGTTAAGTGATTTGTCCAAGTCACAGAGCTAGGTTAAGTATCTAAGACAATATTTGAACTCAGGGCCAGTACTCTATATACTACACCACCTAGCTGTCCCACTGAGTCTTTATAAATAAGAAATTATATCCTAATCTCTCCTCCCGAAAGCAAAAAGTTCTTTTTTAAAAAAAAAAACCTCCAATGGAAATTCAGGGAAGCCTGGAAGATTTGCATGAACTGATGCTGAGTGAGATAAGCAGAACCAGAAGAACACTGTACACCCTTAACAGCAACATGGGGTGATGATCAACCTTAATGGAATTGTTCATTCCATCAGTGCAACAATTTAGGGGTATCTGCAATGGAGAATACCATCTATATCCAGAGAAAGAATTGTGGAGTTTAAACAAGTTCCAAAGACTATTACCTTTTCTTTTAGGTTTTTTGCAAGGCAATGGGGTTAAGTGGCTTGCCTAAGGCCACATAGCTAAGTAATTATTAAAGTGTCTGAGGCCATATTTGAATTCAGGTCCTCCTAACTCCAGAGCCAGTATCCACTGTGCCACCTAGCTACCCCTACTACCTTTATTTTTTTTAAAGTTATCTTATTATGTAATTTTGCTATCTCTTATACTTTATGTTTTTTCCTTAAGGACATGATTTCTCTCTCATCACATTCAACTTAGATCATTGTATACCATGGAAACAATGTAAAGACTAACAGACTGCCTTCTGTGGGGTGGGGGGGAGAATCGAGATTTAGGGGGGAAAAAATTGCAAAATTCAAGCTAAATAAACTTTAAAAATAAAAATAAAATAAAATTTAAAAAACCCTCCAAAACCATGTAATCGAATTCTGATGAAATTTGGCTTCATGTCTCAGGCAAATTTCACTTGGTGTGGGAAAAAAAAGCAGATAATACCAAAACAGTAGAGTTATTTAGAGCACCTCTCAAAATCAAGGGAAACATGTATTAACAACTTCTACACCTTACATAAGGTTAGCAGCTAACATTGAGAAGACATTTCTCTTAATTGAGTAAATTCTGGTCATGGAGGAGAAGCTAAGAAATTTGTAAGTTTCTTGGAAATGAGGAAATAGGTATTTGCAGAAAATAAACTCTTCTGAAAAATCATATTTTGCAACAAAATTACAAAGCTTGTGATTTTTCTCAGCTTTTTAAAGTAATATTCCTTCAAAGAAATTCCAATTGGAAAGAAAAATCTTTTTTAAGCTCCCTCTCAAGATTTGAAATAAATTATCAAACTTTTAATCCAAGTCAAACCTTAGGAATTCATCAGAACCTTCAGATAACAAGGAACAGGGAACAGTTACACTCCATTTTTTGAAGGAAAAGAACCAAAAGCTTAAAAAAAAAACCCAGTTCAACAGGACTTTAGCTAAAAAACACAATCAACAAGGGTGGTAAATAATTATCTTGATCCTGCATCACTACAGCACTGGTCATAGATTGACTAAAAAGCACCAAAGTCAAGTTTAGTCCCAACTTTTCCATTAACTCACTGTATGATCTGAATCAAGTGTCTGCTAAACATCGAGAAAGGAGCTGAAATAAGAGCTTACCATGAAATGCCAACCATCACTGTGAAGTATTCTTGCTGAAAAAACTTAGAATTTAGGTTATGATCACCTAAACCTATGGCATACCCCAGAAGCTAGACAGGTCAATAGCACAGCTATTGTCATTGGTCGGCAAAAGAAATTTAGTCCTAGAGTCAGAAGACATGAGTTCAAGTCCTAGTTTTGTCATATATTAGCTGTGCTGCATAGCTTTCATCTGGAAAATTATCTGTAAGATAATGTTTTCAAATACTTCAACCTGAAGGTAGATAATGTGTTTTTTAAAAATACCAATTTAAAAGCAACCTTGAATAAGTATGATAAGCAATGGAGATCTAGGATTTAGGTGACATGATGGCTAGCTAGTCTTGGAGACCAAACCCCACCTCTGAAAAGTCACTTAATCTCTTACTGTTATCAGCATCAAAACTTTTAAGTTTCAGAGAAGTAAATATGATAAAAAGCTTGAAAATAAAGGTCTAGAACTGAGTGAAAATTTGCCAAGAACCTGATACTGATATTTGCAAGCTGCAGTTATCATCCCAGGCTAACCCTCTGCACTGTGATACCTTGGAAAGAGCCCTAGATTTGGCACTAAAAGCCCAGGGTTCATTCCAGCCCTGGTTCTATCATTCACTGTGACTGTGGGCAAGGCACTTGACCTCTCTCAGCTTTCCACACCAGACAGCCAGTGATCAAGAGAAGCTACTCAGCACAATGCCAAGATCCACAGCTATATCCTACCCAGGTTAGCTGAGATCTTAGAACACCATTCTTTAATAAAATTTTTCTTTAATAAGATGTTTTAGTTAATATAAATATATATATATACATATAAATATATATATATATATATATATATATATATATCCATCACCAACTCTCCAATATTAATTTCTTTAAAAATCAAAGGGGTGGGGGTAGCTGGCACAGTAGATAAAGCACCAGCCCTGGGGTCAAGAGGACCTGAGTTCAAATCCAGCCTTAGATACTTAATAATTACCTAGTTGTGTGATCTTGAGCAAAATCACTCAACCCCATTGTCTTGCCAAAAAAACAAAAGAAGTCAATAACAGTGAAGAAACACGGATCTAGAAATTAACAGACTCACCAGTCATTCAAGGGCCAAGAGAATACAGCCCCACAGAAAGAGATTAGCAATATGCCTTCCCCCACAACATATTTATTAAGCTCTGAATACTTAAAAGCTGCCTCACAAACTACTAGGGAAACAAAACCATGTGATGCCTTCAATGAGATTACATTCCACCAGAAGGATACATTTCAGCTAAATACAAAGTATATATAAATTAATACACTTATTTGCAGAGGGAGAGCATACTGAGGTGAGGGAAAGGGAGAGAAGGGGGCAAGAAAAGGTCTCAGGTTGATGATATCTGAGCTGTATTTGTTTTTAAGGCAACTGGGAATTCTGTGAGAAAGAAATGAAGAAAAAGACATCCCAAGCACAGATGATCACTCTTACAATGTCAGAGACAACTAACTACAAAAGGCAGTTGCATTTGTTGAAGAGTTAGAGGCTGGTCTGACTAGAACAGACAATGAATGCATGAGGAGAATCAAAGCATCTTCCAAAATTGCTCTTGTTGGTCTGTTATGTCAAGTTATACACAATTCTTTGTGACCTCATTTGGGGTTTTCTTAGCAAGGATACTGTAGTAGTTTGCTATTTCCCTCTTCGGTTCATTTTACAGGTGAGAAAATGGAGGCAAACTGGGTTAAGTGACTTATCCAGGATCACACAATTTCTAAATATCTGAGACACTAAATTTGAACTCAGGTTCTCCCGATTCCTGAGTCAGCACTCTATACAGAGTCCCTTAGCTGCTTAATCCACATAATTGTTACTCAAGATTTAAAAGAATCAACAAAATCCCCTCAAATCAAGTCCCCTTGGAACCCAGTTCTTATGCTGCTAACTCATACTGGTCTCTGGAGGGCTACTACAAGGCATTATCAGCAAGGGAAAGAATACAAAGAGCAACATTCTGACTACTACTTCTTGAAAAAGACTTCAGTTTCTCAGTTGACAGATTTATAAATAGTACTTTCTTCAAAAATTTGCTAAGCAAAGTTCACAGTTTTCACAAGAAATGCTAGTAGTATATCTAAGATGTAAAGGAAACTAGAACTGTCTTTAAGAATTTTACTGGGATTTAACTTTTTTTTAAATTAAACTAAAATTAATTTAAATATCAAATTCCTTATTTCCCCCTGAATTTGCACTGTTCCAAAAAAGTTTATTCACAGCAACTCTCTCAACAAACCTCTTATTTTTCCTAATTCCTCTAATGTAATAAAGTAGATAAAAATGTTAGAGTTAGAGTCAAAGGTCCTGGATTCAAATTCTGACTTTACCACTAAGCAAGAAACTTAAGTTCTCTGAGATTGCTAATTCATCTTTAAAATGAGGATGAAGAAAGAGATGACCTATTAAGGTCCCTTCAAGCCCTAAATCTAAGAGCTCTATAATATGACTTTCATCATCATCTCCATGGAGAAATATTACACTTAAGACCTATGATGAAGTATCCCGAAATCCTTTGCTCTTCCTCTTCCCATTTAAAATGGTGAGGTATTCTCTTGATCCAGAGAATCCCACAAAATCATGCAAGTCAAAGGGTTCAAATCTCCGGATCCACTTCAAGAACACCGGTGAAACAGCTCAAGCCATCAAGGGCATGCACATCAGAAAAGCTACCAAGTATTTGAAAGACGTCACATTGAAGAAACAATGTGTTCCATTCTGTCGATATAATGGTGGAGTTGGCAGGTGTGCCCAGGCTAAGCAGTGGGGTTGGACACAGGGTCAATGGCCAAAAAAGAGTGCTGAGTTCTTGCTGCATATGCTTAAAAATGCAGAGAGCAACATTGAATTAAAGGGTTTGGATGTGGATTCTCTTGTCATCGAGCATATCCAGGTTAACAAGGCTCCCAAAATGAGACAGTGTATTTACAGGGCTCATGGCCGAATTAACCCATACATGAGTTCTCCTTGCCATATTGAGATGATACTTACTGAAAAGGAACAAATTGTTCCTAAACCAGAAGAGGAGGTTGCTCAAAAGAAAAAGATATGCCAGAAGAAACTGAAGAAACAAAAGCTTATGGCACGAGAGTAAATATGACATTAGAGTGCAAATAAAAGTGAAATGAAAAAATTTGTTACCGTAAAAAAAAAAAGACCTATGATACTCAAATATAGTCAAACTTTAAGGATTATAGAGAAAACGTCATTAATTCAGATACTATACTATCTAGGAATCCCTATGTCCATGACTAGATTTTAGGTATTTAGGTAGTTTTTTAAAGATCTCATCTGTTTGTCCATTATTAAGATAAGAAAAAAAAAGGTTCTCATAAGCAAATTAAAAATGTACTTAACTATTCAGTAAAACAGGTATTTAACATAAGTCACATGTCCCAAAAACTGTGTCTAGTTATATATACTAGAAAGTAGCAGAATTCTTACAAACTCAAATTTCACTAATTTAGGTTTAAGAATGCTATTTTAAGTAAACCAGAACTTATTGTCTGAAACTATTATATTTTAAAATATTTATTTTATGCAAGTTTTTCTCATCTGAAAACCGAATCACAATTATTTTGTACTAAGAAATCAACTAAATTTTCTTGGGCCAATAGTAAATAAATTTAAATGAATTTACCTGTACAATGTATTTAAATTCAGTTTTGAAATTCCTATAATATTTAAGAAAACTCCAGGGAAGGCAGCTAGGTGGTGCAGTGGATAGAGGAGGGCCTGAGTTCAAATCCAGCCTCAGACACTTAATAATTACCTAGCTGTGTGACCTTGGGCAAGTCACTTAACCCCATTGCCTTGCAAAAAACAACAACAACAAAAAACCTCCAGGGAGAGAAAAAGATACAATGCTCAACACTAAATCAATTATCTCTTCTGTAAAAACTGAATAGGGATAAAAGTAAAATCTATATTTGTGTTTTAAAAAAAATCAACTTAACAAACACAAGATGGGGAGAAATGGCTAGGTATTTGCTATGAAAAGAAACAGAGGTTTTTAAGTGAATTGCAAACACAAAGAATGAGTCAATGGTGTCAACTCTAAGACAAAAAAAAATAATGCTGCTCTAGACTGTATTGTGAGGTATAGTGTTCAGTATAAGGAAACCAACATGTTACATTTCATCTTGGTCAGACTATTTAACTAATCCATTTGATTCTGGGTACCACATTTGGAAAAGATATATTAGAGTTATGTCCAAAATAGAATGACCAGAAGAGTGAGGAAGAGAACTAGAGATCACTGGAGATAAGGAATGTATGGGTCTATAGAAGACTTTGGCAGAGAACATGATTGTGACATTAAAATGTCTGAAGCGCTCTCCTGTAGAAAAGGACTCATTCTGCTTTTCCCCAGAAAGCAGAACCTGAAATAATGAAGTGCAGAGAACCAGACCTAGGCTCAAATTTAAGAGCAAATTTTCTAACCAAAACATTCCAAAACTGGAAGAGTTTGCCCCTTAGAAAGTAATGGATTTCCTCTCACTAGAAGTCTCAAGCAGAAGACCAACTACTTGTCAGGTTCAGATTTAGATTATTTGGATACTAATTTGGTTCTTAAAGAGTCTATCTATGTAAAGTCTAAATTTTACTAAATGATGGCTAGCAGTTCTGATAAACGAAACAAACTGACCTAATAAATGATAGCCAGGAGGCAAAGCACCAAAGGCAACTTTCAACTTGGTTCTTTCCAGTTCATCATTTCTATTATCTATTCCTTTCCCAATCTCAACCCCTCCAATGTACCAAATTCAACTCTATACTAAACTCTACCCTGCAATCCTTGTGCCCTCATTATTATCAGTCTTTGTCAAGCCCCAACTCTGAGTTTCCCCCACCATCCACCTTCTTTATTCTTATATATTTTTACTGAACTGAGTTTCAAGAAAATGACTGGGACCTATCACACATTTGCTACCTAATCTCAACTGGGTCCTTAGTGAAGCAAGAAAAATATTTTACTTCTCCCTAATTAATTCATCATTCATTCTCTGAACCTTCTCATCTCTCTCAAGCCTTTTGCTGTACCTCCTCCCCACCTACCCTCAGCCTAGAATTTCACCTCATACTTAAAACAACAATGAAAATTGAGACTTCTCCCCAAGAATTCTCTTTTCTTCCCAATTCATTTTCTACAACTATCTCCTCCATCATTCCAGTCTCAGATGAAGAGGTGGCCCTTGTTGCCATGGCAAACTCCTTTATATGCAACTGATCCCATTCCCTCTCCAACAAATTATTCCTACTGTTACTATTCTTCCCACTCTTATCTTCAATCTCTATCTACTGGTTCCTTTACTGATGCCTATAGAGATACCTAAGTCTCCCTCATCCTTAAAAAAAAAAACCCTCACTGGTCCTAACAACCAGGTTAGCTATCATTCTCTTATATTTTTTTTTCCTTTGTTACTAAACAAATTGAGAAAGTCATTGACATTAGGTGGCCTTTTATCAAACCTGATCCTTCTTGACTTCTCTGAAGCCAAAGACAATATTGGTCACCTTCTGAATACTCTTATCTTTTTTAGATTTACATGTCATAGTTCTTTCAGTGGTCCAATTGATCTCTCACTCTGATTTACTGGATATTTCTTTGTCATGTCACAGCCATGGTCCCTTAAGATTCAATCCTAGGCCCTTTTCTCTTTTCACTCTCCCTTTTCAGCTCCCATGGGTTCAATTATCATCTCAATGTAGATAATTACCAGATCTACAAATTTATCTCCTCAGATAAAACTTAACTCCCACGGCCTCTTCAACATTCTTCATAGGATATCCTAGAGATAACCCAGCAAGACCAAAATAGAATTCATTATCTTTCCTCAACTTCTCCCTCTAACAAACTTCCTTATCAGTGTCTAGGGAGAGCCATGTGGCATGGTGGAGAGAGTCCAGGATTTGGAATCACCAGGACCTAAATTCAAATCCAACCTTAATTATCAACTAGGTGACTCTGGGAAAAGTCTTACTGTGCTCAGGTGTTTTTCAGGTGTTTTTAATTGTATCCACTCTTGGTGATCCCATTTGGATCTTTCTTGCCATTTCTTTATCCAGCCCATTTCAGAGATGAGGAAAATGAAGCAGCTAAGTGACTTGCCCAGAGTCACTCAGGTAACCAATAAGTAAGTATCTGAAACCATATTTAAACTTGGAAAAATGAGTCTCCCTGACTCCAGGTCCCACATCACCTGGGGATCTCTGGGAAAAGTCACAATCTCAATTTCCTCAAGTATAAAGGCTCCTGGATTTGTGGTGAGGATAAAATAAGATAGTTGTAAAATAATCAGCACAGTATTGGAATATAGTGGATACTTAAAAATTAAATCTTCACAGTTGAGAGTACCATCATCCTCCCATCACTTTGGTTCAAAAATTCATTGTTATCTTCACTCACTCCACATATCCAGTGGGCTGTCAAGTCTTTGTTTCTACCTTCACAACATCATTCATATCATCACTTCTATCCACTCATACAATCACAACTCTTAGTTCAGGTACTCATCGTTCCTCACCTGTAATACTGCAAGAGCCTGGGCTCCTGGATTCAAAACCTTCTTCTCTTCAATCCAGTCTCTACTTAGTAACTAAGATGATTTTTCATGTGTCATTAAACCCATACCTTTTTGTCTACTTTTTGGCGGTTTTATTCTTTAACTTTTCTACCAAATATAAGTGAAAAGAAATGAAAACTTGATTTAACATGTGTTACTTTTTAAGTAAAGTATTTGTGTGGGGGGGTATATGGAGTAGTAAAAGGATAAAGGTATGACTGGCTAGAACAGTAATTTTTAGACTTTTTTATTTTTATTATATACAGTACATATATATTTCCATTAAGTTTATTTAATGGTACTATATAATTTAAAGGTTGAGATAAGACTAATACCCCCTTTTTAAAGACCAACTGGGATATCCAATCATCCTGTCATGAAATTGCAGGAATAACAATGTAGATTTAGTTCTTACAATTTAATTAAAAGCTAAGCTAGATCAATGGAATATTACATTACATATAGATATAGATAGATAGATAGAATACCTTTAGGATCAAATTAAAAAAAAACCTGATTGAAGCTCTCCATAACCTGACCCAGTCTTCTCACATGATTCCTCTCCAAACACAACTATACTATCTTATTTTCAAGTTCTTCTCTCTCCCAAACTCCATTTCCCTACCTTACACTAGCTGTCCCCTAGTTAGTCAATAAACATTTATTAAGCACCTACTATGTGCTAGACACTGTACTAATTAATCACTGGGGATGGGAAGAAAGGTAAAAGATAGTCCCTGCTTTCAAATTCACAGCCTAATGTGGGAGACAATATGAAAACAGCTCAGTACAAAAAAAGCAATAAATTGGATAAATTGGAAACAACAGAAGGAATTGCACTAGTGAGTCTAGAAAAGCTTCCTATAAAGGTGAACATTAGCTTGGACTTAAAGGAAGCAGGAGGTAAAAATGAGGAGAGAAAGCAATCCAGGTCTGAGGGACAGTCAGTGAAAATGCACAGCACCTGGAAAATAGAATGTCATGTCAGAGGAACAATAAAAAGGCTAGGTCACAGGACTGAAGAGTAAATGGGGGAGAAGGGAAATAAATGTAGGATAATAAGAAGACTGATGGGAGGAGCAGATAATTAAAGACTTTAAGTGTCAAACAGCATATATAATATACTTTGTAATATAACTATATATTTTATTCTATAGTTGATAGGGAATCTCTGGAGTTTACCGAGTAAGGCAATCACATGGTCAAACCTATTCTTTGGGAAGATCACTTCAGCCTATTAAGTTAAGGTCTTTCTTCCTCAACTCTTTCTTCATTTCCTTCAGGACTGGTCTCAATCCCACCTTTTACCTAAGATATTTTTCTAGTCTCCTCCTTTTGGTTAGCTTCCATTTACTCTGTATGTAACTTCTATGTACCTAGTTTGTGTGCTGACTTCCATATTAGAATGTACATTCCTTGAAATCAAGGACGATTTTTGCCTTTCTTTGTATCCCCAGGGCTTAACATATTGTCTGGTATTTAGCAAGGATTTAATAAAATCCTTATTGACTGGCATCATTGAAATATGAACAATTGGAAGACAAAAAAAATGGTAGCTTTACTTTACTAAAGTCCAGCAAAGATCAGACTAACAAATTACTATTGAGTATATTAATAAAATCATAGGAGCTATTTCATTTACATAGAAGAAACATTAACTATTTCAAAATAATAGCTATGACTTAGGAACAAAGTGAACTATGGATTAATAAGTAGGGTGGATGGAAAAGAGCAAGCACTAGATAGTTAAACTGAGATAATTTTCTTTGATAAATGATATAGATCTAAGGAGAATTAAGCCAAAGGAAAAGATTTAATGAAGTTCAGAAAAGACAGCATAGCCTAGAAAAACATCACTGGGGTCCATGATTCTGAAGACAATCACTTTCTTCAAACAACAGAAGTCTATTCTACTAAGTGAAGGTTCATTTCCTTGTACTGTACTTTCAACTTTCATATTTTTTATTCTGAATGCTAAAATCTTTCTCTTCTAGTGTAAACAGAGAGTAATTAAGATGACTTTATTACTGATTTTTTCAAGTAGTATTCCATTGATCTAGCTTAGCTCTTAATTAAATTGTAAGAACTAAATCAACATTGTTATTCCTGCAAATTTCATGACAGGATGATTGGATACCCCAATTGGTTTTTAAAGGGGGGGGAGGAAGTATTAGTCTTAGCTCAACCTTTAAAAAATTATATAGTACCATTAAATAAATTTAATGGAAGTACATACTGTATATAATAAAAATAAAAGTCTAAAAATTACTGTTCTAGCCAGTCATGCCTTTATCCTTTACTACTCCATATACCCCACCCCAAATACTTTACTTAAAAAGTGACACATGTTAAATCAAGTTTTCACTTTCTCTTCACTGATGTTTGGTAGAAAAGCTAAGGAATAAAATGGCCAAAAGTAGACAAAAAGCAGTAAGGGGCCTGGGTATTCTTAAAATGAATTAAGATTCCCTGAAGAGTAGTTTCTTATTATACTTAGTGTAAAAGAAAGGCAATAGTTTAAAGAATTAAATTAAAATTGATGTCTCTCCTTTCCTTCTACCTCAATTATTTGTTTGAATTTCCATAAATATGGAACACTAGGCAAGAGAGTCATTAGTTATGGAATTACAGTAAGGCCAATACAATCTTTAACCAAGCTTTAACACAGAACCAATAAAAACTTTCTGATTCACTATTTTAGTCTGATAAAGTATTGTTTGAAATTTATTATTGCAATTTTAATTTTTCATTTTTGTTCAAAAACAAGTGTTAACAGAATGTTCAGAAATGTTAACAAAAACAACAGCGAGGGCAGCTAGGTGGCACAGTGGATAGAGCACTGGTCCTGGAGTCAGGAGTACCTGGGTTCAAATCCGACCTCAGACACTTAATAATTACCTAGCTGTGTGGCCTAGGGCAAGCCACTTAACCCCATTGCCTTGTTAAAAAAAAACACTAAAATTAAAAACAACAGGCAAGTTATACTATTTACCAGAACAAGAACATCTACAATGTTTTACTTTTTATAAAAAGGGACTTCTGATATGCCCCTAAAATTGGCATATGTATATGCCAAAAGAGGACAAATGCTCAAATTGCTAATGATGCAATCAAATATTTAATTGTATTCAGCTTAAAAGCTAAATCTTTTTTTTAGTTCCCAATGCATCTACCACCTCTTCTTGTGTCCCATTCGAAACATTTAAGTAGAAAGGTTTCAAACAAATGTAACCAAAATGTATCAAATTAAGCCACTACAATAGCAACTTGTTTAAACAAGATGTGAGAGGATCACTGAAAAAATGCATATTTTGTGGATACTTGGTGACAAGTTCTATTTTAAATATTCAAAAGAAATGATGAGCTTGACCTACAAACTGAAAAAAGGGTCAACTGTAACCAAAAAACAATATGCCTCCCCTGGTGGCTGGCTAAGGAATGGAGGAGTCATATGAAAGAATGGGGGGGGGGGGGAAGCCTAGCTTCTTAGGTCTGCTGTCATTCAAACAAATAAGAGGTGACTATAAAAATGGGAGAGACTATTCTCAAAATTCAGGTATTAAAAATTATTACAGAGTAACATGGAAGTTTTTTAAAAAAAATACAAGTCTATGTACTGACATTATCTCTACACAGTTTAAAACAGATGTGAGAAATTATCAAAATTTCAAGGAAAGGTAAAATTGCAACAAAAAGATGTCCAAAGTATAGAGGAGCAGGGCAGTCATCTCCACTTATTGACTTCAAATATCAACTAATAGAGTAAGGGTGTACTTATTTCAATTTTCTGTTTGTATACTGTGGACAAGAGAGATGATGCATTATTCACAGAAGCTTGAGCCATACAAATGAAGCACCTCTCAGTCAGTAGGAGTGTTGACTAAAGGGTCAAGAACTAAAAATATTATCTTTTTTAAATAAAACTTCCTTTTTAAGAATGCCATATACCAACCAACATGTCATGTCAAGCTGAAATTCCAAGCATTAAAATCTAACTAAAATTCTTTTGTCTGAAAGCAGATTTGTTCCTATACTACTTTAAATCATCTTGCACCTAAGAACAAGCAGGATATGGTTTCAAAACAGTTCTGTCCTTGTTTCTGGGCTGGTTGTTTTAAAACTGTACTATTCTTTAAGATGAAACTCGATTATTTTATTTTCATAACTTGTCTACCAGCACCACCCCGAAGGAAAAGAATACTTCTTACAAAGAAGTCTCAAAAGAAAAGCAAACTGTCACATGAGATCCTCTCCTATACAAGCTTTTCTTCTGCTTTTTCCCTGCAAAGCGCCCTCTGGAAAACCCACTTCTACAAACTGAAACAATATGTATTTTGTCCTTATTCCATCCATCCTTGACGTTTGCAAGATCAGGCAAAAGGAGGGAAGCAAGGGCTCAGGAGGTCTGACAGGGGGAAAAAAGGGAAATCTTGAGTGGAAATTGATCGGGCAGGGGTATCTAGTCTATATGGCCAGTGAAATTTCATCAAGTCCATTTAGCTCGCTGGATGCTACTTCGCCACGGCGAGCAGGATCACTGTGGATGTGAAAGTAACCACACCTGAGCCAGAATGGAGCCAATACAATCGCTCCCACGATTACGGCCCGCTATCAATACATTCCCAGTCATCCTGGGGAAGAGATAGCAAATCCTAAGTTACACTGGTATTTCGCGAAGGAGAAATCATCTTTTTTTTTTATAAGTCTGGAGGCACGTTAGCAGAACACGTTCCCCCTCCCCCCCTTGCTGTTCTTCCCTTGGACAGCAGGGCGAACACACATACACATACACACACACACACACACACACAAAAAGAAAGTTGTTGATTTGATCTCACTCAAATCCCCTCATACTCCTTAAAATCCATATGATCCTGTTTCCCCATCAGATTTTCTGCTCAAGAAATGAAAAGGGTGGAGTGTCTGTTCTTCCAATATAACCCACCTGGAAGACTTGGGTGCAACGACCAAGGACAAACACCCCGGCCAAGTCCCCCAGGAGCGTTCTCTGACCCGTCTGAGGCTACCCCATCTGTCTCCAGCTCTAGATACCACCCTCTTTCACCCCAAGCCGGGGGGAGGAGGGGGGAGCCGGTAAGCGTGGGGAGGAACAGCCCCCCAAGCCCAAGGATGCCGACTCACCAGGATCGAAGTCGGGGACCACTGCCTGGTACTGGGGTCCGACTCTCATGCCACCTCCTCCTGCGAATAAAGGGGAGAGCGGGAGGAAGTGAGCGAGGGCTCCGGGGAGACTTTGGAAGGCCGGGGCGGAGGGGGGGGGAGGGGAGGCTGGAGGCAGGGTAGCCTCGGCTCGAGTTGGAGGCTATCACCTACCATGCTCTTCATCGCTCGAGGAGCCCGAGCTCGCCTCCTCCCAAGAGTTGGTGCTGTTTCCATTGGGCGCCGCGGCGGCGGCCGCTGCCAAACTTTTATTATGGCCATTATTGGAGGCGCCGGCGGCGGCCGAGGCGGAGGCTGCGGCGGAGGAGGCAGAGGCGGCCGAGGCCGAGGCGGAGGCTGAGGCGGCGGCGGCGGCGGCGGCGGCGGCGGAGGCGGCGGAGGAGGAGGAGGCGGCAGGAGCGGTGGAGGCGGCGGCGCTGGCGGCGGCGGCGGCCGAGGAGGCAGCGGCGTTATTCCTTCCCCTCCTCTTCCCCAGCACCTCCGGGCCCTTCTCCACCATGGCTGGCATCGGAGGGGCCGGCGGGGCGCGGGGAGGGGGGAGCAGAGTGGGGCTGAGGGGCGCGGGCAGGGGGCGCGCGGGGGGCCGGGGGGAGCCCCGGGGCTCGGGGGGGCGACAGTTGGCACCGGGGCTGAGGGAGAGACTAGTGGGGGCGGCCGGGGGCGCGGAGGCGCCTCAACGCCCCAGCTCCAAGCCGAGCGCAACTTTCCCTCTCATCGCCGCCCGCCCGCACTTCCCTGGCTCAACTACTCCGGGAGCAGCGAGGCGGGGGAGGGGGAGGCGGGGGAGGGGCGGAGCGGGGCGGCCGCTCAGCCGAACCCGGCCGGCCGCGGGCGGCCCCGCCTCCCTGCCGGCCTCTCATTGGCCCCCCCGGGATTTTGGAAGCGCCACGGTCGCGCCGGTTGGCCGGAGCGCCCCGTCCGTCAGAGGGAGCTGGGCGCGGAGGGGAGGGGGAGCGGGAGGGGGCGGGCCGGCGCTTCCGTTGCTTGGGTTCGGTTGACGCGCATGGCCCGCTGTACGTGGTTGGGGGGTTGCAAGCTCTACGCCCCATGATCCCTCTCTCTAGTCTGGGCCATGGAGAGGACTTGGGCCATCTCCCCCCAGCGCCCTTCCCGATCACGCCCACCCACCGGCACCCTCCCCCGGCCTCCCCCGGGCTTCCCACCGAAGAGCTAAACAGCTGATTTTTTTTAAAATATGTTTAATTAAAAAAAAAAGCTTTTAAAGCCGGACTACTTTTTCTCCTCCCCCTTGCAGCGGAAGGTTACCTCACAGTTTGAATGGAGCCCATACAAAGAAGAGAAACTAATTGGAAGAAACTAATTGCGCCAAGCTGCCTCCTTCCACCCCTAGATGTTCTCCTGGGGTCGGGGAGGTGGAGGAGCCGAGGCAGCGGCTCTCCGGAGCTCGGGTCTGTTCCTAGATAGTGTACAAAGTACCCCCCTCCTTGGGTGAAAAAGAGGAAAGTGGCCGCTGGGGGGGGGGGGCAGTCATCTGAATTGCTGGAGTTGCCCAAATTATTGTGTGTGCTGCGGCCAGAGGCAGGGGGGGGGGGGGGGGGGGGGAGGAGCTTCCCGCTGCGGAGGGCCATCTCCCCGCGGCCAGCTTCTCCCTCCGGGCCGGACCCCGCCTCCCTCGGGAGCGGGCTGCAAGATTTTGGTTCCCTGTTGCAAGGCAGCAGCTCCATGACGGGTAACAATGTGCCCGTGTCCGCCGGCTCCGGAGTTGCGGAGTGGGCAGTGCCAGTCGCCCGGGGCTGCGGCTTATCGCAGCCCGCCTCCCTCCACACGACCCCCTCGTGCCTGCCTGCACTCCCTCGGTCCCTATCTGCCCCCCTGAGCCGGGAAGAGCCAGGGCAGGGTAGAGGATGCAAGAGGAGGCTGCTGATAAAGAGTGCCGGTGCCGCTGGCTTTGGGGGGGTTGTCCCCCACCTTTGGCTCTCAGATATTCAATCCCCCCCCCCCGCTGTAATTAGAAGACCAATGAAGTCCATCGAACGTTCTGAGAGAGTTGCACTTAATGAAAATGGCCGAGGTGTTGGAGAAAAAGAGAAAGAGAAAAAAAAAATATTGACACCCAAATCCCTTTGTTATGTGGGTCAACTTCCTCCAAAGGCAAAGTCCACTTTTCGGGACTGAAAGCACCCCAGTCTTCTAAAGAGTCCACGAGTTTCCCAAAACCCTTGGATCTCCTACGAAGAACTTGCCTTTTGAAAGACCTGGAATTAGTTTTTCTTTGCCTTTTTTTTGCTTTATCCCTTTGGTTCGATCTGGAGCTGAAGAAATTCATGTGAATGGCTGAACAGTGATGTGAGAAATTCACAAGTTCAAAGACTTAAAAAGGAAAAAAAAAACCCATGAGCTATTTTAGGGTTTGATAATACAGTGGATGGCTATCCAGATGTTTGACTAAATACCAAATGTTTTCAAAATAAAATATTGTTAATGGATAATTGGGGAGGGTCTTCAACTAATTTTGTAAAATCTATCAGAAAAATAACATCCTTTCAAACCAAAACGTAATATGAGTAGGATTTATAGCAGTTCAGGTATAAATAACTATAGAAAAATGTTGTTTCATGGGGGGGGTACTAAATCAGATATTTAAATTCAATTTTTAACACTGTACATGAACAATCCTTATTAACTTTGTTAAACTAAACACATTCACTTCTGCTTAAATGATCTTACATTGATTGGTTTAAGTAGTCCCCAATTTAGGATTACTTGCTCCTTAAATTTTGTGTTAATCATTGATAGAGTAAAAATTATCCAATTGTCTTCTTAAAGAATGTAGAGACTATTCGGATCATGAATTGTTTTCATGAAGGTCACCAAATATTTACAGGAGCACTTAAGTATATTTCAGACTTAACAAAATATCTCAATTTCTCGGTTACTTTTTAGAGATTCACCTACAGTGACAGAGAAAATGCTGAATTTAGAGGCAGAGGACCTAGATTTCCATTTCTGGCTCTGGTTTCTGTGGTTTCCAGAGTTCTCATATCCAAATGAAATGGTTGCACTAGATAGTCTGCTAGGTCTTTCCAGTCTAAATCCTATGATCCTAAGTGACCTTATAGTAAAAATAACCTTTCTATTTACCTTTGTATAACTCTTCTGTAAAGTGAGTTATGTAGAAATATAAAGCATTTTATACTTACACCTTTTTCTCAGATTTCATTATAAATTTAACAATCAAATCTGGGAGTGGAGCATTGATCAGAACAACTCACATCAAATTTCATAAGAGTGCCAGGAGACAAGCTTTGGACTGTCTGGACATAGCTATTGTCCCTTGAAGAGAAAAACAAAACTCTGTTAAGGTTTTATATCTAGGTTGCTCTACAAATCATTTATTTGGAGTCACTATCCAAGGGGATAGGCTTTCAGTAACTAGAAACTGCCCCCCCCCCCAAAGATAAACTGGTTAATTTGGAATCATAAAGGCAGATTCTTGTGGAGAAACCAACCCATTTCTATTGACTTGGAAAAGAAATCTTTATTATTAAGGATTCTAGTTTTTGCTTTCCATCTTTCTTCAGGAAAGACAATAGGATTGTCTATAATGTCTGCCTCAAAGATACACATGGGAATTACAAGTTAAAAACCAAAGACTTGGCCATGGATTTCCCTAGGTCAAATGTTGGAAAGAGCCAGGGAAGTGGTGGAATATCACAATAAAACAGGAGCTACATGTTCTTGCTCATATGCCTTGAACAGGGAGTTTAGGACTCTGATCAATGCAATAACCAAGAATTTTTCCAGAAGACAGATGATGAAGCATGCCATTACCTACAACCTGACAGGGGTAATGGACTCAAGGTCTAACTCATGTTAGACATGAACAATGTAGAAATTTATTTTGCTTGATCACAAGAATTTTGAATTCTTGGTTTGTTTTTTTCAGTGTCTTGGAGAGAGAAAGATAGGAAGGTAAAGGGGGGGAATGATAAGATTACTTACAAATAAAAAAAAGGAAGATTTTTTTAAAGGAGTCTAAATTTGAAAAGCACTTGGGTTAACTCATCTGACCCGAACAATCCCATGAGGTAGATGCCATTATATAATTTTACAGAAGAGAAGACAGAAGCACAGAAAAGCAGAACAGCTTTCAAGGTTATAAGTCGAATTTCTTATATGCTTAAAAGAAAAAAGGCAAACAATACATAAGTTTTGTGTAGAGTCCTCTTTTTATGATCTACTTTATATATGGAAATGATAATTTGGTGCTTTAATTTAGAATGAAATTGATGTTATCCTTCGTATTCAAAGACATGACATGACTTGCACAGTTATGTTTATTATAGTAAGGGGAATTTTTATACAAAGACATCCTTCTCACCTGCCTTTACCAGAATCATTCCATATCATGACTTGATCTGATTGGAAACAGGACTATTGGTGATGGTCTGGTGGCTGTAGGAGTCTCTTTGCCTTTGAATTGTTTTCTCAAATCAGCAAGGCAACTTGACACATCATCAACACTAGGAAGAACCAGCATATTCTGGCAATAGAATATGACAACCCAAGATAGCCAAATGTGTTTCTCTATGGACTAATGAGCAGATTGGCCTTTCCTCACAGACCTTGAAACAATAGGACAATAGGTCCCTGCTGCTCTGCTCCATACTCTGTATCTTGCCACTTTTAGAACTATGCTGCTCTGTTCTGTTGGTACACAGAGTTGAAGCTCACTGCCATTGGAACCTTGAGAGGCCCAGGTCCCTCTCTCAAGCCAACCCATTCCAGAGTGACCGTGCCTTTCATGAAGAAAAGAGAACTCTTCCTGGCACTCTCAATGGCTTCTCCAAGACCTGTGGCTTTCCGAATTTTGAATTCAGGGATATGAACCTAATTCTCTTTTCATCAGCCAAGGGCAACAGAGGCCATCTTCTGTCTCTTTGGAACAGTATTCCTCTATCTCATAGGACCAGATGGTCCATGTTCAACTGCTATTCACATGCAACCTTTCTCCACTTTAGCTTTCAAAGATCTTCTTTGAATATCTGCTTAATCTCTACCTGCCAAATTCAGAAAGAAAAAGGAATCATGAATATTTTCATTTCCAAACATTTGCCTCCAAATAGAAAGGGACAGCAATGAAGGAGAATGTTGTCCTTGGAAATGACCTTGCAACTAATTCCAAATTTGATAGTTTGGGATTCTAGTCAAAAAAGGGAAATTACCAGAATAGTATGCTTCTAAGAGAAAGAGGAGGTTTGTACATTTGGCTCCCAAAGATGAAGAAGCAGCCAGGATGAAAATTATGACAGAAAGAATCAAAAAAAGTCCTTGATTTTATTCTTTGTTATTACCTTGAGTGTTCAGAGGGGGAGCAAATCCATTGGAAAAGGAATTTCCTGTCTAGCAGTCCCTAAGTATGCTTTCTTTCTAGGGGAGTCAAAGTCTTCAGAAGGTCTCTGATGAATATAGAAGACTGGGCCCAATGGAGAATTTAGAGAATTTGTATTGATTGCTCTTAGGTTCCTTCAAGTCTCCTGTCTTTTCTGCATTTTCAGTGGGGATGAAATAAACATACACAATATTATCAAAACTTTGAACTATGGGTAGTTATCCCACATTTGTACAGATATAAACTCAAGTGTTGGGTGATCTTCCCAGATTAAGCTCTGGGCATGGGCATATCATTCTAGAGTTCCCCTCCAAGACTGAACCCAGTCCCTATATACTCAGCTAGGGTGAGCAGTTATTATTTCACATACAATCAAGGCACAAATTATTATCCTAAACTCTTAGACTATTTTAACAAGGCAGAACCAAAAGAATTACTAGTAAAGAATCTTTTTTTGTTCATATATCTCATCTTTTGTCTAAGAAATGGACTCTTCATACTAAAAAAATATATAAATTAACTAGTATGATTAAGCAATTATGTGGTTCAGTGGATAGAACCAAAGCAGGAAAACTCAAGTTTAAATCCAGTCTCAGGCATTTAATAACTGTATAACCCTGAGCAATTCATTGACCCTTTGTCTTAATCTGCTGGAGAAGAAAATGGCAAATTATTCTGGTATCTTTGCCAATAAAACCTCATGGACAGTTGGGGATCACAAAGAGTTGGACATGATTGAACAATAACTAATTTGGCATACAAATAATATTAAACATTATTGTACTACTGCATAGACAAAAATTAGTTTTCTTCTTATCTTCTACATCCTAACTTTTTATGATTCATAGAATCATACTGAGAAAGCCATCTAGTTTCTGTACATGAACAAGCAATCTCTATAACAACTGGTCATCAGTTTTCTGCTGGAAAAGCTTCATGATGAGTTATTCAAGCATTTTAAGCTTTGTGCTAAGTACTGGGGATACAAAGAAAGGCAAAAGATAATCCCTGACCCCAAGGAGTTCAAAGTCTAGGGGAAAGACAATAAGCAAACAACATAATATATGGTGAATAAATTGGAGATAATCTCAGAGAGGAGTCACTAAAAATAAGGAGGACTGAGAAAAGTTTCTTTTAGGAGAGTGAATCTTTAGTGGAGATTTGAAGGAAGAACTTGGAAGTAATCATTATGTCCTGAAACTACTCACTCTACCTTTGTAGCTTTAATTATTTGTTGTTGTTGTCATCATTGTTTGGTCATGTCCAATTTTTTATGATCCCATTTGGGGTTTTCTTTGCAAAGATGCTCAAGTGGCTTGTCATTTTCTTCACTAATTCACTTTACAAATGAGGAAATTGAGGCAAAGAGGGCTGAGGGACTTGCCTAAGGTCACAAACTAGGAAGTATCAGAGGCTGGATTAAAACTCAAGATGAGTCTTCCTGATTCCAGGAAAAGCACTCTGTTCACTGTACCACCAGAGCCTAATCTGATCCTCTCAAAATTTCACTCATTCCTCTCAGCTTTGCCTCTTGAAAACAAGCAGAAGAAGTCTTGTGATCAATAAGATATGTTCACTGAATAGTTGTGGTGAATTTCCAAGTACTAAAAAAAATAGTGTGATTTATCAGAGAATGAAAAACTTAGAACAATTAAAGTAAATGTTAAAGAGTATGAGAATATTTGGAAGGTAGGATGTACTAAGGCACTTAACTTTGTAGGTGTTCTTCTTGTTGCTCTACATCCTTTGTCCTAGGAGAGGACCAATGTCATTATGAGGATGATGTTTTGACTTGCCATGAATTGGATTTAAATGAGACTCAGAAAGGCAAAACCACAGGCCTCAATCTCTTCTCAAGAATGGTTGAAACCCAGTGGCAAGACAAAGATCAAGAGGACTGGTGATGACTCAAGATTCACCGGGGAACTTTGACCTTTCTAAATTTAGATTGTTCCTAAGTTTCACTTGGTCTGAGGTAACACCCATTCAAGGAATAGGTAAGAATTAAGAAATAGTAGCATTTCCTAGCTTGTACTCAAATTGACAAGTTGGGTCTCCAGAGGGTAGCTTTCAGATAATATGACAGACAAATACAAAACCTTCCTCTAAAAACCTAGTTCATCCCTTTGTGGGAGGTCTTGAATACCATGCTAATGTGTTTGAATTTGATCAGGAGGCAAAGGACAAGTTGTAAACAGAGGAACATATCTCATACTTTTCTAGCATTAGGGCTATGATCTCATGGTTCTAGATTGTAGATCAATGACAGGTAACTTTTAGAATCTATAAGGTCAAAAACCCTTAGAACCCAGAAGAGAAATTATATCAAAGAAGATTTTTTTTGTAAAGTTAATTTTATGAATAGGTGATGCAATAGATAAAAGTATCAGTCTCAAAGTCAAGAGGACCTGAGTCCAAATCCTAGACATTTACTATCTGTGTGAACTTGGAAGTGTGGGAGAGAAGAGGTATTAGACTACCAACATGAAGGTCTACAGAGTCTTTGTGCTAACTTCATTGTTGTATGTCTGAAACCTGGGCATTCTACCAGTGCCATGCCAGGAAATTGAACCTCTTCCATTTGAAATGTCTTAGGAAGATTCTGAAGATTACCTGACAGGAGGAGATATCAGACTCTAAGGTCCTTTCTTGAGCTAAACTGTCAAGCATTTGAACATTACTACAAAGAGTGCAATTCTAATGGGCTGGACATGTTGCTTGAATGTCAAATGTATGCTTGTCAAAAAGACAATATTTTTGTGGTGCCCAAAGTACAAGCACCCATATGATGGGTCAATTCTGACATTCTTAAGAACTTTGGAACAGATTGTGCAGTGTGGAAGACAATGGCACAGGACCACCCTTCATGGAATGCCTTCCACAAAGTGAGGTAGAATGGAAGCAGCTCCAAGGAAAGGTGTAATGCAAAAATTTAGAGAACTCACCCCTGGTGCTCTCATAGATACAAACTGTGGGAGAGCATTCTAAGCTCATCTGATCTGTCACAGACACATGGCAATTTGCCTCTAACATAGTGATGTTAAGAACCAACCAAATGAACTTGGCAGGTCACTTAACTGCTGTGCCTCAGTTTTTTCATCTGTAAAATGATCTAGAGATGGAAATGGTAAACCAGTACCTTGGAACACTGTCAGACACAACTGAAATGACTAAACATCAACAAAAAATGCACTTCCAGTAATGAGGAACTGTGAGTTTAACTTTGGCCACAGGTGCTAAGTTTAACCTCACTTTCCTCAGAGATTTTATATATGTCCAAGAGGAGAATGTGTACCCATTTTTGTAAAACGATTCTATAACAACTGTCTTTGTTATATCTTCTTTGTAAAGGCCCTCTCTGGGGCGGCTAGGTGGCGTAGTGGATAAAGCACCGGCCCTGGAGTCAGGAGTACCTGGGTTCAAATCTCAGACACTTAATAATTACCTAGCCCTGTGGCCTTGGGCAAGCCACTTAACCCCGTTTGCCTTGCAAAAAAAAAAAAAAGGCCCTCTCTAATGGCTAATTTTATCTGGATGAAAATAAATCGAATATAAATCATAGAGAAGCTCCTGGGCAACAATGCTAGCAATCCCAGTGGACCTACCACTCCAGGTTACTTATAGAATTCTGAGGGCAGTAATTGTCAATATGCCATTAGGATAAAGGTTAAATAAATGAACTATGTTCATAGGTAAATCATGCTATATTGAATCCCTAATGTACAGTCAGTTTTTTGATACTGGATAATTTTTAGATATATTACCATTGCCAGTATTGTATTAAATATTTTTACATTTATAGTAATAAATGATACTAGCCTGTGATTTTTTTTTCCTCTGTTTTATCCCTCCTTGCTTTGTGAATCAGGACCAGGTTGTTCTTATAGAAGGAGTTTGCTGGAGTACTTACTTTCTTGATTTTTGAAAATGGTTTATGTACCAAAGAGATTACTTATCTTTTAAGTATGTAATAAAATATGTGAAACTATTTGGTCTTGGATTTCTTTTTCTCTAAGTAATTTCATATATGACTTACTCAATTTTTCCATCTGGGATCAGATTATACAATTTTTTTTATTTTTATAGCTACTCATCTATTTCACATAAGTTTTTAGCTTTTTTGTCACATAATATATTAGTAATTTCTGATAATATTCTTTATTTCTTCTCAATTTTTTTAGTTATTCTTTTATTTTTTCTTTTGAAAAAAGAAAATCAAATTAGCTAATGGTTTATCAATTTTTAGAT
Source organism: Macrotis lagotis (assembly GCF_037893015.1). Taxonomy (NCBI): domain Eukaryota; kingdom Metazoa; phylum Chordata; class Mammalia; order Peramelemorphia; family Peramelidae; genus Macrotis; species Macrotis lagotis. The sequence continues at coordinate 429,592,020 of NC_133658.1, read as the reverse complement.
GTATTAAAATCCAACTTTTGATTATTCCTTTTTAAATATTTTGATCTTATTTATTATTTAATTATCAAGATCTCTGATTTCTTTATTTGAACTTATTATTTTGATAGTTTTCTTTTTTTAGTTATATCCTCAATTCATTCTCATTTTTTTTAATATAAGTCTTCAGATATATATGCTTTCCTGAAAAGACTTACAGCATCAAATTTTGGTATGCTTTCTTATGTTTGCTATTCTTTTTAATATATTTTTTTTTAGTTTCTGCTATTCAAATTTTGACCTAATTATTTAAGAAGTCAGATTTTATTGTTGCCTTTTTTTATCTCTTTCCCCTTCTAAACTATCCCATTCCTGAATCTTTCCTTGTATGAAAAAAAAACCCACCCCATTAATTAAAGCCAACTGACACAGCAATTGCATCTGACATCGTTTAACACATTTCACCTCATGGTCCCAACACTTTACTGAGAGAAGAAAGATATGCTTCTCTGTCAGTTCTCCAGGACTAAGATTGTTTGTAACAAATTATCGAAGTTCAACTATGTTCTAGTGTTATCTTTTATATAATTAAAGTCATTGTGTATAATTTTATCTTGCTGCTGTTCTCTCTGTATAACTTCCTGCATCACCACATTTTCCTGAATTCCTCATTATATATTGGTGAGTATGATAAAATATTTCTTTATATTTCTTCCCTAGTCTCTCCGCTGACTTCCAATCTCAAACAACCTTTCAGATATCTCAAAATGGATGTCTTGTATATCCAACATGGAGTTCATTATCTTTCTTACTAAATCATCCTCTCCCTCCCCCCCCCCCTTACTTTCTCTATTATTGTAGAGGGCAACACCATCCTCCTAGTCCCTCAGGCTCACAACCTAGGAGTCATTCTGGATTCCTCACTGTCTCTCATCCCCAAGGTCCATTCTATTTTCAAGATCTGCTGATTTCACCTTTGTAATGTCTCTCAAACCTGAGCAACAATTTTAATAAAATTCTTATATTTAAAAATACAAGTCCTCCTCTCTCCTCTAATACTGCTCATCACCTCCTGCCTGGATAGATACAATAGCCTCCTGGTGAGTATGTTTACTTCAAGTCTCCATTCTCCATTCTTCACTTCAATCCACTCTCCATTCAATTACTAAAGTGATTTTCCTAAAATATTAGTCCAGTCATATCATTCCCACATCACCCTAATCAATATCCCCAAAACTTTGTATTGCCTCCAGAATCAAATAGAAAATGATCTGTTTGGCATTCAAAGTCCTTCATAACCTAGCTCTCTCCTACCTTTCCACTCATAATACACCTTACACCCCAATATATAACTTTTCAATCCAGTAACATTGACCTTCTGACTAAGTTTCATCAACAAAACACTCCAAACTTTTCCCACCAGGCATTTACTCTGGCCATTCACCATGACTGGAACACTCTACCTCTTCCACTCTGACTATTGACCTCCCTAGCTTTCCTTAAAGTCCCAATAAAGTCCTTCCATTTATGGAAATCCTTCCCTCACTTCTCTTAATTCCAGTACTATTGGATGTAGCATCTTAAACTTTTATCCTTCTTTTAATTATTTCCTATTTATCCTATATATAGCTTGGTTTCTATTTGTTTGTATGTTGTCTCCTCCATTAGATTGTAAACTTCCTGAAGGGAGAGACTGTCTTTTTGTTGTTGTCATTCAGACAGTTCAGTCATGTCCAAATCTTTATGACCTCATTTAGAATTTTCTTAGGAAAGATATTGGAGAGATTGTCATTTCTTTCTCTAGCTCATCTTACAGATAAGAAAACTGAGGCAAACAGGGTTAAGTGATTTGTTCAAATTGCACAACTAATAAGTGTCTGAAGCCAGATTTGAAATCAAGAATATGAGTCTTCCTGACTCCAGACTCTGGACTCTATCATACTGTGCCACTTTATTGTCCATTTGATGTTTAATAAATGTTTACTGATTGATTACATTCATATATTTTCTTCAACTATTCTTCAAGACTAAATATTCATTTTGCTTACAATCCTCTGATAGTAAAATTTATTAAATTCTATTTAATCATCACATTCTGATATAAAAACATTAAAGCCACCTAAAATTACTATTTTACTATCTGGACCCTTTTTTATTTCAGTTAGCTTTTCCTTTAAGATCTACTTGGTACATACATATTAGATATTGATATTGTTTCAAAATATATAGTGTACTTTCATTGTAATATATTTCATAATGCTCCATATTTTTAAAACTTATAATATTATGTATAATTCTATTAATTTATATGAAATCATGATTATAATTCTTTTTTTAGTTCAACTAGTATGGAAATACTCATTTTACTAGAGTTTAGGTTCACAATTTTAAAAATAAAATTTTTTTTAAATAAAAATTTTTTAAAAGGGGGGAAAAGTCTTATCCACTGCCCTCTCTGTTTTTCCTCCTGTCCATACCATAGATAAAGCTTGCTTATTTTATAAATTTATTCTTAATCAAATATACCTTTTTTAATTGATTCTATTTATTTGCAGGCTGCTTTATATTTTCTCATATATAATGTTACAATATCTGGCACATGGATCTGTCTTTACTCCAATCTAGTCTCCATTCAATCTCTAGACTGATTTTTCCTAAAGCACAATCTGATCATGTCATTCTCCTACTCAATAAACTCCAATGGCCTCTTATTATCCCCAGGAGTAAATACAAAATGCTCTATTTGGCATTCCTCATGTTAAAAACCAACACTGCATTTCTAGTATAAATCCAATTTGGTATTAGTGATAATCTTCCTAATAAATTATTGTTGCCTTCTTGCATTCCCTCTTAAGAGTTAATATTCCTTGGGATCAAGGTACAACATGGAAACAAAGTAAAGACTGACAGATTGCTTTCTGTGGGGGAGTAGGGGGAGGGAAGTAAGATTGGGGGGGAAAATTGTAAAACTCAAATAATATCTTTAATAAAAATTAATTTTAAAAAAGAGTAAATATTCCTAGTGAAGTCCTCTCAGGGTTAAAAATCATTAAAACAAAAACAGACTATTACTCTTAGACTATTCTTACAAGAAAGAGGGAGAGAGACCTTGCAATCCAAGCCAGGCACCCTCCCGATTCTGTTGGGGGGGGGGCGGGAATAGTGGACTATTTCCAGAGAGACCTTGCATTTTTAGTCACCTATTTGATGATAAAACTATCTTAACTGGGAGAACAGTAGACTGTTCCCATGAGAAAAACCTTGCATTCCAACGAAGCTCATAAGATTCTTCTTGTTTAATGATAAGTAGACTGTTCCTAGACCTTGCAAGTTACATTACTTCAAGAAGATAGTTATAATTCTGAAGGTTATTCTCACCATCTGGATGGTGAGATAATATTTTATGAAAACCTTTCATTCTTTGCTGCTGGGGTAGATTTTCACAAGTAGACTGTAACTCTGAAGACTAACCAATAAGTTGACAAAGAGGGACTATAGGAAAGAGGAGAGGATACTGTTAGGCCATATAATCTTGCTTGACTGTCAATTCAGGGCAGCTCCTTGATTTTCACTACCTTTGTGAGACTTGGAGTGTGCCCTTTGCTCGAAAAGTCAAAATAAGCGTTTTTCTTTTTGCTCAGAGTACTCTCTATATTTTTTTAAGTGGATTTTTATACCACACACATTCATTTAAAAATTTTTGTCAATGTTCAAGGATAATGGTCTGCAGTTTTCTTTCTCTCTTTTGTTTCTCCCTGGTTTAGGTATCAAGACTATATCTAATAATTTCTCTCTCATCACACTCAATTTGGATCAATGTATAGCATGGAAACAATGTAAAGACTGACAAATTGCCTTCTGGGGCAGGGGGGAGGGAAGTAATATTAGGGGAAAAATTGTAAAACTCAAAATAAATAAAATCTTTAATAAAAAAATTGAGGGGCAGCTATGTGGTGCAGTAGATAGAGCACTGGCCCTGGAGTCAGGAGTATCTGAGTTCAAATGCAAGCTCAGACACTTAATAATTACCTAGCTGTGTGGCCTTGGGCAAGCCACTTAACTCCATTTGCCTTGAAAAAAAAGAACCTAAAAAAAATGTAAAAAAGACTATATCTATATCATAGAAAAATATTGCAAGGGAGCTTTCTTATTGCAATGAATTTGTATAATATTGAAATTAATTATTCTCTGAACATTTGATAGAATTCACTTGGAAATTAATCTGATCTTGTAGTTTTTTCTTTGAAAATTTATTTTTGATTTGTTAAATTTCTTTTTCTAATATTGGATTAATATATTTCTTCTTTTGTTAATCTGGTATTTTATATTTTTATAAGTATTTATCTCTTTCCTCTAAAATACTTATAAAAATACAAAATAAATATGTTTAAATGTTGATCAGTTTTATGAAGACCTACATCATCTGCTAGAAATAACACCCCCCCCCCAAAAAAATGTCACATTTATCCTAGGGGATTATAATGCTAAAGAAGGAAACCAAAGGGGCGGCTAGGTGGCGTAGTGGATAAAGCACCGGCCTTGGAGTCAGGAGTACCTGGGTTCAAATCCGGTCTCAGACACTTAATAATTACCTAGCTGTGTGGCCTTGGGCAAGCCGCTTAACCCCATTTGCTTTGCCAAAAACCTAAAAAAAAAAAAAAAAAAAAAAAAAAAAAAAAAAAAAAAAGAAGGAAACCAAAAGATTTAAGCAAGTTTAGCCTTGGAGTACTGAATGAAGCAGAGCAGGGACTAAAAGAGCTTTGTCAAGATATTTCATTGGTCATAGCAAACGCTCTTTTTTAACAAACCAAAAGAAGACCCTATCCAAGAACATCATCAAATATTCAATATTGATATCAGATTGACTATATACTCTGCAGCCAAACGTAAAGACGTTCTATATGGTAACTTAAAACAAGCCCTGATGGCTAAGAACTAGTGCTTCTTATGGCAAAATTCAAATTTAAATTGAAGAGAGTAGGGAAAACTACCATAGAATATAGGTATAACCTAAATAACATCCCTTATGAATATAAAGAGAAAGTGATACAATTAAATGATTCCATCTGGTAGATAGTATGCCTAAAAGAATTGTGGCAGAAATTCACAATATTGTATAGGAAGTAGCAAGAGAAACATTTCAAAAAAAAAAAGAACAAGAAAGTCTCATAAAGCTTTAAACAAGGCTGAGTAAAGAAGGAAGGAGAAAAGGAAAGCAGAAAGGGAAAGATAAACCCAACTGAATAGAAAATGCTAGAGAATAGCAAGAAGAAATAAGAAGGCTTTCCTAAATAAGTGATGCAGCAAAATGAAGGAAAATAATAAAACAGGAAATTCAAGAATGTTTCATACAAAAATGGGTATGGTATAAAACAAAATGGTAGGAACTTAACAGAGTAGAAGAGATTAAGAGGTGGTAGGAATATACAGAAGAACTATACAAGAAAGATCTTAATATCACCAATAAGCACAGTGGTGAGGTTACTGATCTAGAGCCAGATATCCTGGAGAATTCTGGAGAAAGTAGGTTTTAGGAAGTGAACAGAACCAACAAAACATTGTAGACATTAACAACAGTACTGTTGGATGATCAGCTATGATACATGCAGCTCCTCTTAGAAGTTCAAAAAATCAAGGACAATTCTGTCACAATGGACAATACCATCCATATCCATAGGGGAAAAAAAACTATGGAATCTGAATGCAGAACAAAGCATACCATATTTACCTTTTTAAAACTTCTGTTTTTTTGTTTCTTTCTAATGGAGTTTTTCTTTCCCTTTGGTTCTAATTCCTCTTTTTTGCAACATGACTGATTTGTAAATGTATTAAATGCACAACTTCTATCAGACTGTTCCCCACCATAGGGAGTGGGGAGGGAAGGAAGGGTGGTAGAAGGATGTGGAACTTGAAAAACTACCATTATATGTATTTGGAAAAATAAAATAAGATTTCAATTAAAAACAAAGAAGCATGATGGAATTTCAGCTGAGCTATTTTAAAAATCCTAAAAGATAATGTTGTTAAAGTGCTGCACTCATCAATATACCATGAAATTTAGAAAACTCAATAATGGTCACTGGATTAGAAAAAAAAAATCAGTTTATATCTCAATCCTAAAGAAGAGTAATGCCAAATGTTCAAATTACTAAATAGCTGCACTCATTTCACATGCTGGCAAAGTCAAACAATTTTTATTATTAAATTTCAATCATTTTGAATTCCAAATTCTCTCCTTCCATCATTTACCTCTCTTTTCCCCAAACAGTAAGTGATTAGATATAGAGTATACATATACAATCATGCAAAACATGTTAGTCATGTTGCAAAAGAAAACTATATGAACTCTGCCACACACACACACACACACACACACAAAATTAAAAATAGTTTTGTTCTAAATTTGAACTCCATCAGTTCTTTCTCAGGAAATGGATAGCATTTTTCATTATGAATCCATTGGGATTGTCTTAGATCATTAGAGAATAACTCATTCACAGTTGATCATCTTATAGTATTGCTATTTCTGTGTATGATGTTCTCCTGGTTCTGTTTACATCACTTTATATCAGTTCATGTAAGTCCTTCTAAATTTTTCTGAAATCATGCTGTTCATCATTTCTTATATTATTTCTTAATGCAAAAGATTTTGAAAGTTAAGCTTTAGCAATATCCGAACCAAGATAACTAGAAGTACAGGTTGGCTTTCAAAGTGGCAGAGGAACTAGAGGCCAAATTGCCAATATTTGTTGTATTATGGAAAAAACTAGAGTTCTAGAAAAACAGCAACTTCTGCTTCATTGACTACACTAAAACTTTGTTGCATCATAACAAAATATGTCAAATACTCAAAGAGATGGGATTATCAAATCATCTAACTTGTCTCCTAAGGGACCTATATGTGGGTCAAGAAGTAGCAATTAGATGGAAAAATTGATTGGATTATGATTGAAAAAAGGAGTATGACAAGACTGTATATTGTCAAATTGTTTATTTAACTTATATGCAGAGTATATCATATGAAATGTCAAACAATAAAAAATTAGAATTAATATTGCAGGGAGAAATATTAACAATCTCAGATATTCAAAAGATATGACTCAGAAGGCAGAGAACAAAGGATTAAGAAACATCTTACTGAGAGTGAAAGAAGACAAAGTAAAAGCTGACTTGAAACTTTAACATCAAAAAAAAAAATAAAAGCCCAAACCTAAGATCTTCACAACTTGTCCCATCACTTCCTGGCAAATAGAGAGAGAAGAAATGAAAGCAGTGTCAGATTTTATATTCTTGGTCTTAAAGTTCACTGCAAACATTGACTATAGATTTGAAAATAAAAGATACTTGCTTTTAAAATTATGACAAATCTGGATAGCATATTAAAAAGTAGAGATATTAACTTGCTGACAAAGACCCGTATTGTTTTAAAGCATTGGTTTTTCCAGTAGTAATCTAAGTCTGTAAGAACTGAATTATAAGGAAAGCTCAGCACTGAAGAATCGGTGCTTTTGAGTAATGGTGCTGGATTAGACTTTTGTGAATCCTATGGATAGCAAGGAGATTAAATCAGTCAATAGTTAAAGAAATTAATTCAAACTATTTATTAAAAGATCAAATACCAAAGTTCCTAAATACTTTAGCTATATAATAAGAAGATAAGACTCTTCGGGGAAAAAAAACCCTGATGTTGGGAAAGACTGAAGGCAAAAGGAAAAAGGTGATAGCAGAAGTTCAAATGAGTAAATAGTGCCACTATTACTCAGCCATGAGTATCGAAGAGGACCACAGCAACTAAACGAATATTATGTTTATTTTAGTGACGGGTATGCTGTGCAAAGCATCCTTCTCACTTGCCTTGATCAGAATCATTCCAGTCCATGACATGATTTATAAGAAACAAGATTATTGGAGATAGTCTAACTACTATGGGAGCCTCTTGGCCTTAAACTGATTTTGCTTCCTCCCATATAAGATAGTTCCATAAAAACAATGAAAATGAGCAAGACTAGATTTTAGGAGATAGCAGAGGATGAAGGGCTATGGTCCATGAACTCATAAAGAGTCAGACAAAACTGAATGACTCAACAGCAACATTTCTTTCCTCTAAGTTATCAGTTCTGTTAGCATTTTACTGGGCAAAATAGTTTCTAAGATTGTTTTATTTCCTCTTTGATTTTTATGATATATTTTATTATATTTTAGATATGAAAATTTTGATTTTCCTCTTTTTAAAAATTAGACTAGATAAGTTATGTATTTTATTTGGTTTGTTGTGGTTGGGGTTTTTTTTTAAAAATAGATCCCAGATTACTGACTAATCAAATGGTCTTTTGCTTTCAATTTTATTATAAAACTTAATTTTTGTAATTTCTATTTTGTAATTTAGTTAGTTTTGTTACTTTGTTGTTTTTTTAAATTTTATGCTCTATTCATGTATTTGTCATTTCTCATTTTTACTAAGGTGTTTAAAAATGTAAATTTTCCTCACAAAACTGCTTAAACTTTATGTTTTAGTATGTTGTCTTTTTCTTGGATAAAATTTTCTATAGTTCATATAATTTATTTTTTGATCTTCCAAGTCTTATTTTCTTAGATTCTGTTACTTTTTTAATTCTTTAAGGGTTCTTTATTGAATATAAATTTATTGCATTGAACTCAGTAAATAACATATATAACATTTCTGCTTTTTTCCCATTTTTATGAGAAATTTATGCTTCAATACATAGCTAATTTTTAATGGTAACATGTATGGATGAGAATGTTATAAATTCTTTTCTAAGAGAACTCATTTTCAATCTTAGGCCAGACTTTTTATCATATGTGTCTTTGTAATTCTAAAATACTCCAACTATTCTTTATTTTATTTTATTTTGGGGGGTTTTTTTTGCAAGGCAAATGGGGTTAAGTGGCCTGCCCAAGGCCACACAGCTAGGTAATTATTAAGTGTCTGAGACCGGATTTGAACCCAGGTGCTCCTGACTCCAAGGCCTTTTTTTATCCACTACGCCACCTAGCCACCCCTTATTCTTTATTTTAGAGATGTGATTGTAGCAGACTTGCCTTTTCCTTCTAGAGATTCCAATTCACTTTCTTATTTTTTATTTACAATATTTATTTATATAATAAAATCTTTTTACTTTATTAATGCCTCTTTTTCTATTTATACTCTCCTTCAAACCTTTTTTTAACAATATAATAAGACAGAGGTTCTGCAGTTACAATGGCTATGGTGCATAGACTGGGATCTATAGGATTCTTACTCTGATTCTTCTGTGTATCAAACCTATTCTGTTTTGTGGTCTCATCCCTGGATGAATTTTTTTTCCACCTGTTATATATTGACAAAAGGACCAATCCTTATTACCCCTTTATATTTGACAGTAGTAGGAGTATAGAATTACCCAGCTGAAGAGGAAAACTAGGTACTCTCCCTCTCTGACCCTCATTATTATGTAGACAGAGTAACTCTCCCAATTCATTTCTTCCTGTCACCATGAAGGTGACTTTTCTGTTACCACCTTTCACTCTGTCCTTCAGGCAAGGAAGAATGAAGCTCTTCAGCTTGCTTTGAGATGAGAAACAGTGAAGAAGTTGTCAGGGGCAGCACTGACCCTGGAGTCAGGAGCACCTGGGTTCAAATCCGGTCTCAGACACTTAATAATTACTTAGCTGTGTGGCCTTGGGCAAGCCACTTAACCCCATTTGCCTTGCAAAAACCTAAAAAAACAAAACAAAACAAAAAAACAAAGAAGGAATTTGTCCAAGGCAAGCTTCCTTATTTTTATTACCAAACCTCTCCTCCCATTACCTTGTTGACTCATTTGTATCTAAGGAAATCTAAGAAATTCAGTACAGATTTAGTTTTATCTCAGGCTTGAAGGAATCCAATTTACTATCAATTTTTTAAATCTCTTTTGTTTGTCTCAAGCCTCCAGTTGGTAGGAATCTTTAGTAACTGGAAAGAAAATCTTTATATATAGCTGACCATTACCTTCTTCTCAAATGACTTTGAAGAAATGACTTATGTACAGACCAGTAATGGGGCAGTGTTAAGTTTTATCTCAATAGGGGCTTTTAGAACACAGATGGACAGAAATACAAAGTAGATTTTGAAGAAACAGAGATAAGCTTTGGAAGGGATACATGCTTTCCCAGAAGAGACAAATAAACCAGCAAGCTGTTTTGTCTCCTAGTAATCTCAACCAACTTTTTTCTCCTTTTGTCACCCATGATGGGGTGAAGCTCCCTTGCTGTCTTGTTCTTCCTCTGGTCATCCCTGTAATAGAAGCTGCTGGGAATTGTGACATACCAGGGCAAAAAATGGACATTTAATGAAATAGGAGACTTCCAACTTTTCCTGATGAAAAGACCAGAGCTTAATAGCAAATTTGGACTTCATATAGGAGACTCAAGAAGACACATGAAAAGGTAAAATTTTTTTAAAAAGGAGGGGTTAAGGGGAGGCTAGGTGGCGCAGTGGATAAAGCACCGGCCCTGGAGTCAGGAGTACCTGGGTTCAAATCCGGTCTCAGACACTTAATTATTACCTAGCTGTGTGGCCTTGGGCAAGCCACTTAACCCCATTTGCCCTGCAAAAACCTAAAAAAAAAAAAAAAAAGGAGGGGTTAGGGGGGGAAAACTGTTATCAAATAAGATGAAACTGGCAATATCCCTACCTGGAAGAAAGACTTTAACAACTCTCAAGAATTGTAACTCTGTTAGGGAGAGTTTAATTAGTCAGAAAAGTAGTGAGAACAGTCAGAAGTCATAGATACTCATGACCTTCCTGTGACTCAGATAGAATGATTTAAAAACAATCCCTCCTTAAAAAGGAGCACAGTAAAGAGATGGGAGGATGGAGGGGATTGAATGGGGTAAATCTCATTACATTAAGAGGTACAAAGGACTTATTGCAATAGAGGGGAAGAAGGGAGGAGGTGAGAACTGCCTGAATCTTACTCTCATCAGACTGGCTTAAAGTTAACATACACACACTCAGTTAAATTAAGAAGCTTATCTTACCTTTAAAGTGTTAAAATGGGGAAAAGGGAGGGGGGAGGAAAGGGGGAATCAACAGAAGGAAGGGAAGGAAGAAGGGGCAAAGGGAAAGGGGGAAAAAGGAGGAGGGGGTTGGATATAGGAAGCAAACACACTGAAGGTGGCAGAATTCAGAAACAAAACACTGTGGAATATGGATAAGGGGGGGAGGGGAAAATACAGAGGTAAGATAACATGGAAGGCAATAAAGAGTAATTAGAACTTTGAATGTGAATGGGATGAACTCTCCCTTAAAATATAAGCAAATAGCAGAGTGGATTAAAAACCAGAATCCTATAATATGCTGCTTACAAGAAACTCATCTGAAGCAGAGAGATACATATAAAAGCAAAAGGTTGGAGTAAAATATATTTTGCTTCAGCTGAAGTGAAAAAAAGCAGGGGTAGCAATCCTTATCTCAGACAAAGCCCTTGCACAAAAAAAGATATTATTAAAAGAGATAAGGAAGGAAACTACATCTTCCTAAAAGGTACCATAGACAATAAAATAAATATGTACACACCATAGCATTCAAATTCTTAGAGGAGAAGTTGAAGGAGTTACAGGAATACACAGATAGCAAAACTCTACTAGTGGGAGACCTCAACCTCCTACTCTCAGATTTAGATAAATCTAACTACAAAATAAGCAAGAAGGAAGTTAAGGAGGTAAATAGATTGTTAGAAAACCTAGACATGATAGACTTATGGAGGAAACTGAATGGGGATAGAAAGGAATAAACTTTCTTTTCTGCAGTACATAGTACCTATACAAAAACTGGCCATGTACTAGGGCATAAAAACCTAATAATCAATTGAAGAAAGTCAAAAATAGTGAATACATCCTTCTCAGATCATAATGCAATAAAAATCACATGCAAAAATGGGCCAAAGAGAGATAGACCTAAAACTAATTGGAAATTGAATAACCTCATTTTAAAGAATGAGTGAACCAAACAACAAATTATAGAAAGAATTAATTATTAATTATTTTATCCTACTATGATAGTAATGAAACAACATACCAAAATCTATGGGATACACTCAAGAGGACTGTCAGGGTATATATTATATCTTTAAATAATTATATGAATAAATTAGAGAAAGAGAAAAATCAATGAACTAAATATACAACTAAAAAAATTAGAGAAAGAACAATTAAAAACCCCCAGTTAAATACTGAATTAGAAATTCTAAAAATTAAAGGAGAAATTAACAAAATCAAAAGCAAGAAAACTATTGAATTAATAAAGAAAACCAAGTGCTGGTTTTATGAAAAAAATGATAAAATTGATAAACTGCTGGCCAATTTGATTAAAAAAAGAAGAAAACCAAATTTCTAGTATCATAAATGAAAAAAGGTGAATTCATCACCAATGAGGAGGAAATTAAAGTAATAATTCAGAATTATTTTGTCAAATTCTATGCCAATAAATTTGATAATCTAAATGAAATGGATGAATATTTATAAAAATATAAGTTGCCCAGGTTAAATGAAGAGGAAATTAAATACCTAAATAACCCTATCTCAGAAAAAGGAATTCAACAAACCATTATTAAACACCCTAAGAAAAAATCTACAGGGCCAGATGAATGCACAAATGAATTCTATCAAACATTTAAGGAACAAGTAGTTCCAATTCTATATAAACTATTTGGAAAAATAGGTGAAGATGGAACTCTACCTGACTCTTTCTATGACACCAATATGGTGCTGATACCTAAACCAGGAAGAATTAAAAACAGAGAAAGTTATAGACCTATCTCCCTGATGATGCAAATATAGATGCAAAAATCTTAAATAAAATCTTGGCAGAATGATTATAACAAGTTATCACTAGGATAATACATTATGACCAAGTAGGATTTATCCCAGGAATGAAGGGTTGGTTTAATATTAGGAAAACTGTCAGTATAATTAATTATATCAATAGCAAACCTATCAGAAATCATATAATTATATCAATAGGTACTGAAAAACCTTTTGACAAAATACAGCACCCATTCTTATTAAAAACACTAGAGTGTGTAGGAATAAATGGATTTTTCCTTAGAATAATAAACAGTATCTATCTGAAACCATCAACAAGCATTATACGCAATGGGGATAGGCTAGAGGCATTCCCAGTAAGATCAGGGGTGAAACAAGGATGCCCACTATTACCACTACTATTCAATATCGTATGAGAAATGTTAGCTTCAGCAATAAGAGAAGAAAAATAAATTGAAGGAATTAGAATAGGAAAGGAAGACACAAAACTCTCACTCTGCAGATGACATGATGGTATACCTAGAGAATCCCAAAAAATCATCTAAGAAACTATTAGAAATAATTTGCAACTTTAGCAAAGTCGCAGGTTATAAAATAAACTCTCATAAATCCTCAACATTTCTATATATTACTAGCAAGATGCAGAAGAAAGAGCTAGGGAGAAAAATCCCATTCAAACTAACTTCAGACAATATAAAATACTTGGGAGTCTACCTGTCAAGGCAGACTCAGAAACTTTTTGAAAATAATTACAAAATACTTCTCACACAAATAAAATTAGACTTAAATAACTGGGAAAATATCAACTGCTCATGGATAGGCCAAGCAAATATAATAAAAATGACAATTCTACCAAAATTAAACTACTCGTTTAGTGCCCTACCAATCAAAATTCCAAAAAATTACTTTAAGGAGTTAGAAAAAATTGTAAGTAAATTCATATGGAGAAATAAAAAGTCGAGACTGCAGAAATTTAATGAAAAAAAGTGCAAAAGAAGGTGGCTTAGCCCTACCAGATCTAAAATTATATTATAAAGCACCAGTCATCAAAACTGTCTGGTATTGGCTAAGAAACAGAGTGGTAGATCAGTGGAATAGACTAGGTGCAATAGCAGGAAATGATTATAGTATTCTGCTGTTTGATAAACCCAAAGAGTCCAGAAATTGGGATAAAAACTCTCTCTTTGATAAAAATTGTTGGGAAAATTAGAAGTTAGTATAGAAGAAACTTAGATTAGACCAACACCTCACATCCTATACCAAGATAAGATCAAAATGTATACAGGATCTAGAGATTAAAAAAAACAATACTATAAGCAAACTAGAAAATCAAGGAATAGTTTACCTGTCAGATCTATGGAAAGGAAAATAGTTTATGACCAAGGAAGAGATAGAGAACACCATTAAAAATAAACTAGATAATTTTTATTACATTAAATTAAAAAGCTTTTGCATAGATGAAACCACTGTAACCAGTATCAAAAGAAATGTATTTTTTTACATTTACATATAATTTTTATGACTAATGTTTCTGACAAAGGACTCATTTCTAAAATATACAGAGAACTGAGTCAAATTTTTTTTAAAAAGATAAGCCAAAAGAATATGCAAAGACAATTTACAGATGAGGAAATCAAAGCAATTCATAGTCATATGAAAAATTGCTCTAAATCACTGATTATTAGAGAAATACAAATTAAAAATCTCTGGGGTGGCTAGGTGATGCAGTGGATAGAGCACCTGCCCTGGAGTCAGGAATACCTGAGTTCAAATCTGGCCTCAGACACTTAATAACCTAGCTGTATGGCTTTGGGCAAGCCACTTAACCCTGTTTGCCTTGCAAAATCCTAAAAAAAAAAAAAAATTAAAACATCTCTGAGGTACCACCTCACACTCGTCAGACTGGCCAATATGACCAGAAAGGACAATGATCAAGGTTGGAAGGGATGTGGGAAATCTGGGACACTAATACATTGTTGGTGGAGCTTTGAACTCATCCAATCTTTCTGGAGAGGAACTTGGAATTATGCCCAAAAGACAACAAAAATGTGCATACCCTGTGATCCAGCAGTACCACTACTGGGTCTATACCATGAAAAGATTATGAAAAAGAGTGATAATGGTTGAAACTCCTTGAACAGAGTCTGTATCAGGAGTTGGCCGGCACCCTCAACTTCACTCACCTTAGCAATTCACTTGCAATTTTTCACTGATAGCAAAACCTCCCTACACAATTCCTTATACTCTTATTCCTTTGGAAGAAGGACTGAACTTATAGTTACAGATTATAAAGTCCAAAATTATAAAGGTATGCATTGGTGAACTTGTGGTTACATACTTTTTTTGGCAGTAGCTAGGTTTCTCATGCTTGCATTACTCTTTCTGGGATCATAACAACAAAATAAGGGAGTTGGATTTGATGATCTCTCAGATGGCAAAATATAGAGCTTACATATGATGATGATAACCACACATGGGCAACCTGTGTGGAAGAGCAACCTTTAACACTGTTAGGTCCCTGGTGTTCTCTAGTGATATCGTTATGCTGTTTTTTGATGGCTATAATGTCCTGGTTGGTATTTGGCTTGGCTGGTTTCATTGGGCCTGCTCACTACTGGACAAATTGCTATTCCACTTGCTTATAATCTTCACTTACTTTAGTTATTGGTTCACCTGAAGCTACTATCTAAGGTGCTATGAAAGAACCAAAGACCTTACTCTAGAATTAGTAGGAAAACTTTTTAATAATATTCTCTTAGAGTTTCCCAAGCAATAGGATCTTAGCTCCAGATGCTAGGTTTTTCACTCCTTGACTCTCCCTACTTGGAAGGTACAAAAAGCATTGCCTTTGAATTCCCTTCTCAAGCTGTGTGGAAGCAAATGTCTCCTTTGGCTATGTGTATCTGCCACAGAACACATTACTGATGGTAAAAGATGGAGAAAAGTAAGAGAAGTTCATTTCCCTCTTGTTATACTCTATAAGTGGGCAGCTCAGTGGTAGTATGGATGGAGCACTGACCTTGGTATCAGGAGGATGGGAATTTGAATCCAGTCACAGATACTTGTCACTTACTATCTGTGTAACCTTGGGCAAGTCACTTAATCCTGATTGCCTGGCATCCAAAGTCATCTCCAGCCACCCGATTCATATCTGCACACTGGACTTAGATGTCTCTAGAGGAGAAAGTGACTTAGTACAACACCTCATTCAAATCCAAATCATGTACTTATCATGGCATCAGCTCCCTGATGTTGTGGTCTTCTTTGAGAATTAAAGGCAAACATCACTCTACAAGTACAAGAAAGAAAATAAGGGTAAATTCTCAATAGTTCATTCCTTTCTTCAAAGCTAACTCTCAAGCTCAGATTCTCAGAATAGGTCAAGTTTACTTTTAAAAGGTCAGCAGGAATATGGTTGATGCTAAGTTAACCAATCATGAAAAATTCTGACTCCCATCAGTTGTCTTCTTCAAATTACCAATGACTTATAATATTATCAGGTTGTTTTATGATGTGTGTGTGTGTGTGTGTGTGTTTAAATCAGACTCTTTAGGAGACAACAATAAAATATCTATAAGTTCTAATGTGTTTCTTTTTATGAAAAATTAGCATTAGTTATATTACATTTTATTTCACTTTTTATATGTTTTTGTCAATATGGATGTGATACCTTTAGAGCTAATGTCAGTGAACCATTTCTAACCATTCTGAACCACCTGCAGAAAAAGATTTAACTACCTACACATGGGTATATTTAACACATAAGGGCATAACATTTTTGAAGATAATACTGCTGATATTGCTTTCTTCAGAATTCCACATTTCCAATAAAAAAATAATTCACATTTATACAGCATTTACACCTAACTTTATTTTATCTTCACAAAATTCATTTTATGTAAATAGCAAAAGTAGCATCTTCCTTTTATGGTTAATGAAATTTAGCCTTAGAGAATTTCTGACTTATCCTAGGCTAGGAAATGGTAAAACTGAAATAAGAACTAGAGTCCAAATCCAGAGTCCTTTCTCCTACTACTTTTTAAGGACTGTTAGTAAATTTTCTTTTGTAGTTATATATAGAGATTTTGTCTTTCCTACTAAATTGTGAGCTTGTTGAGGTCAGGGTTTATTCATTTTTGTACTGCTAAGATTATCAAAATATTTGTGGAATTGAATTGACATCAGGTATGTAATTTCTTTTTCCATGATAGGTATTTATTTAGATTTTCATCTAGGTCAAGGGATTATAACCTTTTTGTGTCATGGACCCACTTTGGTAATTTGATAAAACCCATACACTCTTTCTCAGGATGCTGATACAGGATAAATACATAAAATAAAATTCATAGGGGTTATAAAGAAAACCAAAAATCATGTAATACAATTATCAAAACATTAAAAAAAACCAAATTCCTGGGCATAATGTTAAGAACCCCCAAATGGTTCTAAGACCTGCCTCTGTCCTCTATCCTGGTCTTTTCATTTCATAAGCAATGGGCCTGTTGGTTACTATTGATTCCCCAAGGCCAACATCTTTGCTGTGTTGCTTACAGTTCATCCCTTTCACCATCCCACATGGAAGAATATGTTCATATACATACATATATATGTATATATATACATATATATGTATGTATGTATATATACATACAAACTATGTCCTTAAACCATCCCATGTAATTGCATCTCACAAAGCTAATTTCACCAACTTTCAAATACTTAGATATCCTGTTGCACTTTAAAATGCAAGATATAATCTATGCTCTGGTCAGCCCAGCCTATGTACTCTAAGAGCCTAGATATTGTAATCTCCCATAGGGCAGGAACATTTCTGCTTAAATAATACCCGTAGCATAGAACCTGAACTATGATATACAATTGGTTGATACTATCTGAATCTGCACATAACAGATAGGAACAGAAACCTTTCCTATCTATTTATTTTCCTCTTCCTATCTCTTTTGTTAGGAACACGAGGAAGGTAGAAGACTGTGTTTCCTGGGGAAAAAAGTCTGCTCAAAGTTCATGGCAGATAGGTAGATGAAAAAGAGAAATGATTAGAAGACAGCAACCACACACTGACCTGGGAACTGGCTCTGGAAGTGACTAGTTTGGCAAATAAATTTGCCCAATGGCAAGGGACTAAGAATGATTGGTGATCTGAGCAAGGGATGCTGATGCTGACTTCAGAGAAGTTTCCAACCTGTCACTACAACTAGATAGATATTTTACCTAGGCTTGTCCGAGTAGACTTGGAAGTGTTTAGAGATGATTAACACTCAAACTACTCCTTGGGAGTAGAGGAACATGATGGCATTCACTGGGTATTTGTTTTATTGTTCATGTCTGTTATGCCTAAGTGTTGTGCTTATATTTCAGTGCCATAGGAAGACATAGTTTTTTGTTTGTTTGTTTTAGGGTTTTGCAAGACAAATGGGGTTAAGTGGCTTGTCCAAGGCCACACAGCTAGGTAATTATTAAGTGTCTGAGACTGGATTTGAACTCAGGTACTCCTGACGCCAGGGCAGGTGCTCTATCCACTACACCACCTAGCCACCCTGGGAGACAGTTTGCTAGTAATATATGAGTCAATTGAATACTCTTTTTTTCTTTTCTTTTCTTTTCTTTTTTTTTCTTTTTTTCTTTTGTTTGCAAGGCAATAGGGTTAAGTGGCTTACCCAAGGCCACACAGCTAGGTAATTATTAAGTGTCTGAGACTGGATTTGAACTCAGGTACTCCTGACTCCAGGGCAGGTGCTCTATCCACTACACCACCTAGCCACCCTGGGAGACAGTTTGCTAGTAATATATGAGTCAATTGAATACTCTTTTTTTCTTTTCTTTTCTTTTCTTTTCTTTTCTTTTTTTTTCTTTTTTTCTTTTGTTTGCAAGGCAATGGGGTTAAGTGGCTTACCCAAGGCCACACAGCTAGGTAATTATTAAGTGTCTGAGACTGGATTTGAACCCAGGTGCTCCTGACTCCAGGGCCAGTGCTCTATCCACCTAGAATAGAACCACCTAGCTGCCCCTCAATTGAATATTTAAGAAAAGAACTCATCAAAAAAGTTTCCCAGAGCAAAGGTAGGAAAATGAGCCAAAGAGAGTGTTAACCATTGAGAACTTACATGAGACAAATTCAGTCTAACTATCAGAGATTTGGTTCAACACCTGGCTTCTATGTAAATGTAGCCCATTTAGACTGAAGTTGGAGTCCTTATCCCAACTCTTACTTGCACACTAGCTGAGCAGAGTGACTACATCTATACCTCAAGGAACAAGAGTAACTATATCTATACCCCAAGGAACTAGAGATAACCTTAAGAGGACATGGGATTTACTTTAATGTTAATATCAATTAACTTTTATTAAGATATATTTATTAAAGAAAAAAGATATATTTACTGAAAAGTTGGTATCAAAATATAAAAACATCCCTCCTCTAAACCAAGACCCATTCTCCCCTTATTGGGTCCCTGGGGAAAGTGGGTTCAAACTTCAAACAGTTGCTATATTTTTCATCATATAGTTTACATTTTTCCATCAAGTTCATTTCTGAATGGGAATAACCACTGGACAAGCCATTCCTTTCCTGAAAAAAATAAAGCATCTTGACTACCAGATTGGACCATTCCTGGGCTGGATCAAATATAGCACTCCTCAAGTATATGCTGGTGAACTGGGTTTTACTGTCTGCAAATTTCAGTATAGACTCCCATCACTGCATTTTTTCTAGCCTTTTGAAGTCTCATAAGACTTTATATATCAAAAGAAAAAGACAGTCCTATCTCAGTCACAGGCTTGCCTAAGAGGCCATAAAATCAAGGGTTATTGAAGGATGAGAATGAAGAGAAAGAAAGAACATTCCACCTACACACCCCCTCAGTCCTTCTGAGCTCAGAGTTGTCCTTATAACTGGTGACCAATGAGAAGGAAAAAAAGTAAGTTTCTACTTTTGTGTTGCACTCTCTGTCCTACCTTTGCAGTTAACCAAAGAACCCTCTTCATTATGTAATAGAACCAACTATATAATAGAAAAACAGGATACAGCAACAGAATATCTGCACATGCTCTAAAATGGAGAGTCATGTCCCTCAATTCCATGTTATCAAGAACTTCTAGAAGAGATCCTAGCCTTCATATAGGGGATATTAAAAGACACACTGTACTATACATGCTCCTATGGACTAGGCTTTTGTTGATCCATCCATTTTAATACCCTTTAATAACCATTTATATTATATAAAGCACTTTCATGATTCTCACAACAGTCCTATGAGGTAGAGTAGGCATCACTGTGCCCATTTGACAGATGAGAGAAACTAAGAAGAAGGAAAGATCATAAAGTGAATGTAATAGAACATTTGAACTTGAGCAAGAGAATAACCAGCTTACACTTTACAGGGAATTCACCTAGATAAATTCAATGATATTAAAATAAAAGATGGAGGTAGTTGTGGTTTAACAGATAAAGAGCTGACCTTGGAGTCCGGAAGAACTGTGTTCAAATTTTTCCTCTGATTCCTACTGACTGGGTAACACTAAGCAACATACAGTTGCATATTGGTAAAGGTTTGACAACACACTCTCTGGGAAAAAGAAAAACATGACTCATTTAAGTTTAATCTGTATTATTGACATTTTCTATAACACTTTCTTCAGTCTAGATAATCAACAAAACAATAAATCAGCCACTGATTTGTAGTATTTGACAATTTCTGAGAGGTAAATTCTTACATCGAAAATTTAATGACTAGCTCTTGTGAGTTGGTAAAAGTTGGCTCCAGTTCACCCCTGGCAAAACAGGCAACTTCTCAGCAATCCTAGTCAACTGTTTTAAACCAAGGCCTGAACTTCATTGCAGAAGTAGTACAACTATTTTGGAAAACAATTTGGAATTTTACCAATAAAGTGTCTAAAAAGTTCATGTCCTTTGATCCAACCATTCTGCTACTAGGCTTGTATCAAGAGATCATTAACAAGTAGAAAGTTCCTATATACACCTGTGATGAGAGAAAGTTGATTGTGGGGCTTGTATGGCTCTAGTTTCCCTGACGTGACTTCTAGATGGCTGAAAGACATCAAGTCACAATCACATGAAGTTTGGATCTCTCAGACTTGGTAGACACCCAAGACTGTAGAAGTCACCATACACTGATGGCCAACTGACCAGTTGGAAGAACAAGGAGGCTACATCTAGACAAGTGAAGTTCTACTGAATTCTTGATACATATTCTTGCTGTATTAGGGAAAATAAACCTTCTTTGTTACATATTCAGTGGCTTGCAAGTGATTTTGTCCTAACATCAATCCTGAACCAAGAGGGGTTAAGGCATTATGGTCTTTCCTATAACACCAAAATACTATTTTACAGAAAACTCACACAAGCAAACCATACAAGGGCATTCTCAAGGTCACCCTGAAGATTTTAGTATTGATTGTGAGACATGGGAGACACTGGCACAGACTGTCCAGCATGGAGTGCTCACATCAAAGAAGATGCTATGCTCTATGAGTAAGGTCAAAAAAAAAAAAACAAGAAATGCACAAATTTAGAGACCTTTCAGATTATTTGTGTTCAACCTGTGGTAGAGTCTTCTGAGTTTATATTGGGCTGATCAGACACAGTTGTACACACTGTATGTATATTGACCCCAATATTATGATGTCATTTTGACTCTCTTTAAATAAGAAGGACAAACAGCATGTTTTATAGCATCTATTTTTGTAGTAGTAAAAATTGGGAAACAAAGTAAATATCTATCAATTGGGAATGACTAAACAAATTGTGGCATATGAATGTAATGGAATTTTATGACAATGAGAAATTATGAAAATGATGAATATAGAGAAGCATGGAAACATTTATGCTATCTGTCATGAAGTGAAATAAGTAGAGTCAATAAAACATTAGAGTACATAATAACCATAGCAGTTTCAATGGGGGAAAAACACAAAAAGTGAAAAATCTAAATTGAATGTTGCAAAATTACAAAGAATAAACATGGCTATAAAGAAGAGATACAATAAGATATCTCCATCCTACTCTTTTGCAGAGGTAGGAGGTAAGGAAGAAAAGATACATTTATATAGTGTTTACTATGCCAGACCCCATACCAAACAATTTTTTGAATGTTATCTCATTGGATCCTCACAACAACCCTATGAGGTAGATACTATTGTTATCCCAAATTTACATTTTAGGAAACTGAGGCAAAGAAAAGTTAAGTGACTTGCTCAGGGTCACACAGCTAGTAAGTGTCTTAGGCCATATTTGGAACTCAGGTCTTCCTGAGTCTGGTCTAAAATTTTATCCACTGTACCAGTAGTCCAGAGGTAATATATATTATATCTTTTTAGACTTTCTATGTGCTGACCGGTTTTGCTGCTTTTTTCTTTAAAAAATATTTTTTGCTATAAGAGATGGCTCTATGGGGGGAAAGGCTGGGGATACTTGAGAAATTTTGGTGATTAAAAATGTCAAATAAACATTTATTATATTTAAAAAACATTTTTTAAGGTGAGGCTAGGTGGCACAGTGAATAGAGCACTGGCCCTGGAGTCAGGAGTACCTGAGTTCAAATCCAGCCTCAGACACTTAATAATTACCTAGCTGTGTCGCCTTGGGCAAGCCACTTAACCCCATTACTTTGCAAAAAAAAAAAAAAAAACTAAAAAAAATTTTTTAACACTAAATGTTACAGTGCAAGTTCTGATTCATATTGGTGGAGTGAGTGTCCTCATCTGGAATTCCCCACATCGATAAAAATCCTAGATATAGTCCTAGAAATAAACAAAGGATACAGCAAGGATCTGCTCCAGCTGGTGAAATAGATACACAGGATACCTTCATCTCTGATCTGCAACATGCTCAAAGGAGTCCATTTAGGGGCTAGTCAGATGTCAGAAAGACAGAATGATCCAAGAGACTCCTGAGGATCCAAGGGGCAGGCTTTCATTGTTTTTGCTCAGAAAGACTAGGCAAGTTGGAGTCTTCTGAATATGCACCAGTCTGGGAAGTGGAGACAGGAGAGATCATAAAGCCCTTCAAATTTAACAATCATGAATAAAATTCAGTAAAGAAGGCCCAATGATTGTATCCAGGGATTCTAGTCATTCTAACCTAGGAGGAGAACATGGGTCTCTGAACTCCTCTACTGTGCTCTTTCCACTAAAACATATTGCCTTCTCTTGATAATGATAATATTATCATGGGAATTCACCACTTTGTTGTCATAAGTAGTCTAGATCAGTTTATAGTCCAGAGTCATAGTCCCTGAATCATAACATTCCAAGGCTGTTAAAATGGCAAGAGAACATGGAATGTTAGAGTTGAGGAGGTTTACAGTAACCAACACACCCAGCCCAGAAGAAAAAGCTTAGAATCTGAAT
Organism: Macrotis lagotis; assembly: GCF_037893015.1. Classification (NCBI taxonomy): domain Eukaryota; kingdom Metazoa; phylum Chordata; class Mammalia; order Peramelemorphia; family Peramelidae; genus Macrotis; species Macrotis lagotis. The sequence continues at coordinate 429,568,848 of NC_133658.1, read as the reverse complement.
GCTTGGATTTTAGACCTTGTTCTAGCATTTACTCTCTATGTGATCACAAAGCCAATTGGTCCACTTCTCTGAGTCTTAATTTCATCATCAATAAAATAATCATAATACCTGTATCTACTGACCTCATAGTGTTGCTTGAAGAAAGTGTTTTGTAAATAGCGAGGTGCTATATGAATGTGAGCTATTATCTATGCCAGCTCCCCAATTTGACAGAAGAAAAACTTGAAGCCCAGAAATGAAAAAATGGTCTGTTTAAAGTCACAGAATGCACAGTGGATAGAGCACCAGCCCTGGAGTCAGGAGTACCTGAGTTCAAATCTGGCCTCAGACACTTAATAATTACCTGTGTGGCCTTGGGCAAGCCACTTAACCCCACTGCCTTGCAAAAAAAAAAAAACACAAAAACACTAAAAACTAAAAAAACTAAAGTCACAGAACTAGGGGCACCTAGGTGGTACAGTGGATACAACACTGGTCCTGGAGTTAGGAAGCACCTGAGCTCAAATCCAGCTTCAGACACTTAATGTATGTCTTTGGGTAAGTCACTTAACCCCATTGCCTTGCAAAAACAAACAAACAAACAAAAAAGTCACAGAACTGGTTGGTATAAGAGCCTGAACTAGAACCCAGTTCTTCTTCCTAGTCCAAGGCAGTGTCTATACCATCACATTACCTCCTTAACCCTAGAATATATTGAAGCACCAATTAATACTAGGGTGAAATCTTAGTTTTTACAAAAGTAGAGATTATTTGATGGAGATAATGCCTATCAGATATGATAGATAGATGAATGGATGAATGGAGAGAGGTCATTAATTTATTTTCAAAGCGAGATCAATTTCTATCTCCTTTCCCTTGCAGAGAAAGAAAAACAAATTTCCTGTAAAAGAAATCTATTGTCAAACAAAACAAATTCCTGCATCAGCTAAGTCCAGAAAAACATGTCTGCATTCTATTCATGTCTCTATTAGACAACATATTTCTGGAATTATAGTTAGTCATTGTGTTGATCAAAGCTTCCAAGTCTTTACAAGTTGTTTATCTTTATAATATAGTTGCTGTCCTATAAATTGTGGTCCTGGTTCTGTTCACTTCCCATTGAACCATTTCATACAAGCCCTCCCAGGTTTCTCTGAATCTGCCTCCTTCACCATTGCTAGAATATTTGTTAAGCTTTCAATATTTGGCAGGCACTATGCTAAGCACTGGAAACACAAATACTAAAGGAAGATAGTCGCTCCCACAAGAAGCTTACAATCTAATGTAAGAATTACATTATATCACAGGACAATAACACATGAAGAGTAAGGGAAAAGGAGGAAAAGATAGAGAAAAGATTGCAAGGCTCTGGCAAAGCAAGATGAAAACTCACCTATCAGAATCCATAATAGATCTAGGAACTGAAATTCAAGTTTTCAATGAGAAAGAGATGGGAATGATGACCGAAGAGCAGTCATACCTTGAAATGAGGTGAAGACTTGGATCCTGACAAGGTAAGATAGAAGCTCACCTATCAGATTACAGTGCTTAAGTAATGTCACATAAATATTTCTATTTTTATCCAAATAACAAAATGTCTCATAGCATTTTTTTTTACTGAGGACACTAATACTTTAAAATACTCAGACCATCACTTTCTCCAGTCCATTAATGCTAAGTGAGATGCCCAAAATGATGTGAATATTTAGCAAAGACATTTGGAAACTCTGCAATGCTGCAACTGCGACCTTTTCTTGGTGCAAAAAGGAATATCTGTATGTGGAAGATATGAGAGAAAACTCTAGTATAATGAAATAGGCATGGGAGAAAGATTTAGAAGGCATGACTTCTAGTTGCAATTGTATCACTAACTTTGTTTGTCCTTAGATAAGTTACTTCTCCTAGAGCATTAGTTTCCCAATGGCTAAAAAGAGAAGCTATTTTCATGATCTCTAAGGTTCCCTTTGGCTCTGACATTCCATATTATATACTGCAAGTTCCCTTTCTTCATAGTACTGACTTTTTGTGATTCTACAGATTTTCAGAATTCCAGTCTTTTCAGAGTTTGCTCTCAGTAATCCAACATCTATTTGATAGATGTTAAGGAGAAGGGGAAAAGGGTTTTGATTTTCCTTAGAAAGTGTCTCAAAAATGTAACATGTTAACTGCCTAGAAAAAGTTGTCTGCACTCACTACCTTCTCTTCCTCACTTCTCATCACATTTTAATTTGTCTTCCATCTCTTTATTACCCAGCTGAACTCCTCTCTGCCATAATACTAATACTTTCTTTCCCTTTTTTATTGGAAGCAGAGTAAAGTGACTTGCACAGTGTCACACAGCTAGTAAGTATCTGAGATCACATTTGAACTCAAGTCCCCTGACTCTAGAACCAGGCTGCACCACCTAGTTATCCCTACAATGTTTTCTTAATGAGTTGATGGTGTTGTCTCAGCCTTATCCTCCTTTCTTCAGTATTTAACACCATTAACTACTCTTTCTTCCTAGACATACCCCCTCTAAGTTTTCCTGATACAGCTCTTCCCTCCTTCTTCTTCATCTTTTTCTGAATTATTATCCATATGAAACCCCTTAACTATTAGTGTTTCTAAGGCAGTCCTGGGTCCCCTATTTTCCCTTTCTATACTTTCTCTTCTAAGGACCTCACTAAGCTTCTATGATATAATTATCATGCCTTTTCATATTACTCTATGTATTATAAATCTTTGAGTGGGGACTTAAAAATAGATTTTTTTTTTGGTCAGTCTAGTGAGGGAAATTCTGAATTAGAGAATCGGGGTTTGAATCCCAGGTCTGCTACCTGGTACCATAGGCAAGTGACTTCCCCTTTATGTGTATTTCAGAGTGGAGAACATTTCTTACAATGCTAGGAATGGAGAGACAAGCTTTGGAAGAAGCAGAGAGCCCTTAGATGAGAAGCAGATTGGTCTACTTCCAAATTTATCTGTAAAGTAAAAATAAAAATTTAAAAGCTTGTAGCTTTGCATGTAAATGTGACATTATCCAAGCAAGAAGAGTGTGAAGGGAGAAGAGAATGGGAGAGTAGAGGATAAGAAAGAGGGAAAGGGGAGAACAAGAGAGAGAGAGAGAGGTAGGGAGAGAGTAGCAGAGTGAGGATGGAATGAATGAATGAATGAATGAATGTGCAGAGTGATTTCTATATACAAAGCATTATATTAAACAGCTAAGAGATAAAAACAAAAAAAGCAAAATCAGTCATGATTTCAAGAAATTCACATTCTAGTAGAGGATGATAATACATGTAAGAAGTTTCAGTTACCAATCTAATGGAATTTTCCAAGGGTCCTTTAAGGACTGTGGTAAAATAAATAGTACTTCATAGACTTTAGGCTAGTTCTTTCCCATAAGAGGAACTGAAACTCTCCTTGGAAAGTTGATTGATTTAGGGGAAACCTGACTCAGGCTGTTGATGTGACTTCTGATCACCTGAATACAAAGTCATCAGGAGTTCCAATTCTCCTGTGACCATGACAACATGACTAAATTCAGGAAACTGCTCAACTGAAGCAGTGGTGAATATTCTTGCTAAATAGTCTTCCTCTGCTATAGTTAAGTAAACCTCCTTTTGTTAATTCTTGAACCATGTGCCAGATTTCCTCATCTCATTCTGATATTGGGCTTCAGGTTCCTTATCTGTGAAATGAACATAGAACACCTTCCCTTCTTATAGATTTAGAGCTGAACTGTAGAGTTCAAAAACCACACTAATTCCACAGATGAGAGAACTGAAGCCAAGAAAGGTTAAATGACAGGTCTAAATTCATACAAGTAAGTGGCAGGGGTGGGATTTAAATTGAGTCTTTCACTCCAAATCGAGAGTTGTTTCTATTATGTCACATTGCCTTTCTCACAGGGACTCAATAAATCTTTTATTAAGGGCCAGTTATATCTGACTTTTGGTGACCTCATTTGGGGTTTCCTTGCTACTTCCTTTTCCAACTTATTTTACAGATGAGGAAACTGGGGCAATCAGGGATAAGTGATTTGCCCAAGGTCACAAAGCTGCATTTGAACTCAGGACTTCTTGATTCCATACTTGGCACTCTACCCACCAAGCCATCTAGCTGTGTCCTAGATCCTGTGTTAAGCACTGGCAATAGAAAGAAAGGCAGAACCAGTCCGTGTCCTTAAGGAGTTCATGTTCTAATAATAAAGATAAACTTATTGACAATTGTGTATGTAAAAATGTATATACAGAGTTGTGTCATTTCAATCATGCTTGTTTCTCTATATGCCCATTTGGGGTTTTCTTGGTAAAGATACTGAAGTGGCATAACATTCCCTACTCCAGTTCATTTTATAGATGAGGAATCTGAAATAAATAGGGTTAAGTGACTTATCCAGGGTCACACAGCTAGTATCTGAGGCTAGATTTGAACTCAGGAATATAAGTCTTCTTGACTCCAGCCTCTGCACTCTATCTACTGGGCTATCTAGTTGTCCATGTATGCAGGAAGATAAGCTCAAAAAAGAAGGTACTAGCCATGTTTGAGAGCCAGGAGAGGCCTTCTGCAGAAGGTAGAATTTGAACTAAAATTTGGAGAAAGTGAACAGAGGTGAAGAAGGAGGTCCCTTAATTCAGTGTTTTAAGAAACTCTAAGACTAAATGGTCAAGGTTCCAGGTGGTGCCCTATATTGGAAAAGAGTTTTCTTAATTGAGTTTCCTTTACCTAGGAAAACACTGGTCTAGTTGCTCTCTCTATCTCCAAAGGAAACCTCAGAGGCCACTGTATGAGCTCCATGTGCTCCTTTAGCCCATTTCTCCTTGTTCTGTCCTTTGGGAAAGAGTGAACAGCTGGTCGTCATCTACAGTATAATAATGATCTATTCCAATCTCCTAGTTCCTGGCACCTGACCAGGAGGCAGCTGAATCTCTGAAAACCCTCTTCCCTGTCCCATCCCCCTCTTCCCATTAGGGAAAATCTCAATTATTTTCAACTTGAGCCCTAAGGTCCTTAAAAATCTATTGGTTCTGATATGCTATGGTTTATGATTCTAAGAAATCTTCCAACTCTGACAATTTCTGAGTTTTATATGCATTTTTGTTGTTCAGCTGTTTCAGTCATGTCTGGCTCTTCACAATCCCATTTGGGGGTTTCTTGGCAGAAATATTGGAGTGGTTTGCCATTTCTTCTCTAGCTTATTTTACAGATGAGGGACGGAAACAAACAGGGTTAAGTGACTTGCCCAAGGTCACACAAATAATAAATATTTGAGACAGGATTTGAATTTAGGAAGATGATCCTTCTTGACTCCAGGGTTGGCACTTTATCCACTAAGCCACGTAGATAAAACATAGAACTAGAAAATATCTGACCTATAAGAGCTCTTAGAATCATAGATTCATGGAATTTCAAAGCTAGAAGGGACTTGAGAGTCTATCTAGTTAGGTCATATCTATTACAAAATTCTACTCCTCCTTCTGCCCACCCACCTTCCCCAAATATCAGCTGAGTTGATACTTCCCCGAAGGTAAAGGATACAGCACTATGGTGACATATGTTGACATACATAAGCAACACAGTCTCAACTGTTAAATAATGAGTCAGTTAAGTCTAACATTATAGGGTCACAGCCCTCAAATATTGCCCTAGGAATGAACAACAGCTGGGTACCCCTGAATGAATGCACTGAGGGCTGTAAGGGCAAAGGGGAAAGGACTGACAGATCTCACCTCAAACCAAATACCATAGTGTCTCTTCTGTCTTGCCAATCCAATAAAAGACAAGAGTGAAAGGGTCCTTGTCCTTAGGGGAGGAAAAAACTTCACAAAGTTGAACCTTTCTAATTTCTGATTTACCAAGTTGCCAAGGACCCAAATATTCATGTTTTAAATGCTCTTTGTAAATCACTCATTCATTTAATAAATATTTATTAATTATTTGATTATTTGATTAGGCCTGGAGCATGTATTCCTCCCTTTGACATCATAAATCCAAATTACAGGTTGACCACCTTAAGCAACCAATATTTGTAAACATACACTTATAAAAAAAAGGCTAAGATTAGAATTCTGATTATTTTGCCTTTCAAAAAGATTGTCTTTGAAAAAGGCATCTTTTAATGAAACCTCTACTTGATACAAAATCTAATTTGTTACAAAAATAAGGTCTGTGAATTTAAATGCTCCTTTGTATGTTTTTTTAAGGATCCATTTGACCACATATTTGTTAGCATGCATACCTGGTGGAAAGCATGCCATCAAAGAAATTTATGATAGAAAATGAGGGTAGACTGGTTATGAGAGAAGAGCACAGCATGACCAATGAGCACATCACAGGCCCCATTGGTATGCTTTGGGTGGACCATCCAAACCCCCAGGGCAAATTTATGGACAGGTTGGAACTGGAGTAAAGGCAGTCTGGGTGGGACTAGTTGCAATCTGCATTGTTGACAGGCATACCTACATAATGAGATAACAATAGAGTATCTGAGTATTTGTCTATACTTTGCATTCTCCAGCCCCTCCCTTCTTCCCCAATAAAATATAAAATTCTTTATAGCAGAGATTATTGTGTCTTTCTCTTTATAATCTTTCCCTTTTCCCACCACACGTATTGAACTCCTTCCAGGACAAAGTAATCAACAAGTGTTTGTTGAATTGAATTGACTTTATATATGGAGTAAATCAAGGTACATTTGTATTGGATATATGTGAAAGTAATAAAACATCTTTACTTTTTAAAAAATTCAGTAATTATGACTTTCTGCTTCCCAATTACTAGAGTCTTTTAAGTATAGAATTATGCAAATGATCCTTTACTATCTTGGAGTTAAGGTTTAGTTGCTTTTTTGTAAAACAGTAGCACTACATCCTAGTCAATCTTCACCTCCTAAGAAAAGAGGATTTTATATATGTATATGTAACTGGGCAATTAGATGGTATAATGGATAGAGTGCTAGACCTGAAATCAGGAAGACTGCTCCTTGAATTCAAATCTGGCCTTAGATATTTATTAGTTTTGGTCTCAGTTTCCTCCTCTGTAAAATGAGCTATAAAAGGAAATGACAAACCACTCCACTATCTTTGCCAAAAATCAATTAAAAAACAGCAAAACAAATGGAGTCACAAAAAGCTAGATATAACCAAAAAATTAAACAATAACATATTTGTAATATTATAAAAATAAGTGGTATATAGTAGAAGTATGAGGTATATGATTGATACCTTCAGTAGATAATACAAAATATCATCTAAGCCTATAGTTTCATGATTCTCCCATAGGTGTCACAGTGATAACCCTGGAATAAGGAAAACCTGAGTTCAAATCCAGCCTCAGGGCATTTACTAGCTGAAAGAGTTGCTAAAAGGGCCTCTCTGCAAAAAAGAAAAGATGTAGAAAGAAGTAAACATTGACACTTAATAATTATTGTTACTGCAAGGTCCTATATTTTGCACTATGGGGATACAGAGGAGAATAATAACAATAATACCATTAAGCTCCCATTTCTAACTTTTAAAATTCCAACAAAAACTCTCAGGTAGATGCATAAAAAAAAGATCATATATGAAATCATAAGCTGCAAGTTATTTACAACTTTTAAAATGTTTATATTCGTTTACTTCTAATAAAAAAAAAAATCCTACCCTGCTTGCCTCATCATTATACAGAGATTTTTGAAGTGGAGCAGGTTGAATCATGAAGGAAAGGCCTCCAATATGGCCTATTGATGGCCTATTATAGCAGAAATAAGTATGATTATTTAGAATTTTTGTTGTTTTGTTGTTGATGCAACTCTTTGTTGTGAGGCCTACTCTTTGCAACCTCATTGGAAGTTTTTTTGGTTTGCTATTCTCCAAATTACAGAAGAGGAAACTGAAGTAAGCAATGTTAAATGAGTTGCTCAGGGTCTCATAGCTAATAAACAACTGAGGTTTCATTTGAACTCTTTGATTTTAGGCCAAAAACTCTATTCACTTTGCCATCTAGCTACGGGGTTCAAATTTGATCTCAGATTTATTGGGGGACCTTGGGCAAGATGTGTAATCTGCCTCAGTTTCCTCAACTGTGAAATAGAGATAAAAATAGCACCTACCTCCTAAGATTATTGTGAGGATCAACAGATAAGATTTGTAAAATGATTAGAACATAGTGAGTGCTCAGTAAATATTTGCTCCTTCCCTCATTTTATCTCAGGATGCCTCTTTTTTTTTTAAGCAAATCAATTGGAATTTAGCAATTATGTGCAAAATGGGTACAGCTAGGTGGCACAGTGGAGCATTGACCCTGGAGTCTGGAGGATCTGAGTGTAAATTCAGCCTCATACACTAGATACTAGTTGTGTGACCTTGGGCAAGTCACTTAACCTTATTGCCCACAAAAAAAAAAGTTATACTGATAAGTTAGATATAACAATGCTACTTCATTTGTACAGTATATAATCATGATCCTCAACTCTCATAGTACTTTAAATAGGGAGATCTTGTTCATTAAAACAAATTCCCTTTGACTACAATACTCACATATTCTTACTGGGTAAGTGTACTTAAAGTACCTGAAGTGTAAAGAAGAGAATGTGAACTAAGAGCTAAGTTAGTATGGAAACAGAGCATCTGCAATTTAGAGAAACCAGACAAGAAGCTTCCTCTCTATTTTCCAGGGGCCTAAAAAAAAGAAACAGTGATCCCCACTCCTGCAGAGAGGGAGAAATACTATGTGTTAACTGCTGCCCTGAGAAACCAGTGCTCTGGAGGATGCTGTAAACAGTGAGATGGGAGAAAAGAATCTGAGGAGAAGAGGATGCTGTGGATTCTAGTCCCTATCATCTTTCTAAAAGTGAGCTTGTATGCTTCTTTTCTGCTGTATTAGAGAAAGGTAAATAAGAATTCGATTAAAATGTCTGTTTTGCTGTGCATGCCCTTTCATCCAGCAATACCACTACTAGTTTTGTATCCCAAAGAGATCATTAAAAAGGGGAAAGGACCTACTTGTACAAAATTATTTATAGCAGCTCTTTTTGTGGTGGCAAATAATTGGACATTGAGGGGATACCCATCAATTGGGGAATGGTTGTACAAGTTGTGATATATGAATGTAATGAAATGACAAGCAGGCAGATATCAGAAAAAACTGGAAAGACTTACATGAACTGATACAAAGTGAAGTGAGCAGAACCATGAGAACATTGTAACAGTAACAGCAACATTGTGCTGTTCTCATCAATAGTGATCCAAGATGGGGGCAGCTAGGGGTGCACCAGCTCTGGAGTCAGGAGGACTTGAGTTCAAATCTGACCTCAGACTCTTAATAATCACCTAGCTGTGTGACTTTGGACAAGTCACTTAATCCCATTGCCTTAAAGAAATAAAAATTAAAAAAAAATAGTAATCCAAGACAATTCCAAAGGATTCATAATAGAAAAATGCTATCCATCCCCAGAGAAAGAACTGATGGAATCCAAATGCAGATTGAAGCATACTCCCTTCACTTTATCTTTTTGTATGCTTTTTTTCCCCTTTTAGTCTGTATCTTCTCTCACAACATGACTAATAATGGAACTATACTTACAAGATTGCATATATATAACCTAAATCAAATTGCTTATAAGAAGGGGGAAGCAGGGAGGTAGAAAATTTGGAACTTAAAATACATAAAAATGAATATTTTAAAAATTGTCTTTACAGGTAATTAGGAAAATAAAATAGTATTTATAAAAAAATTTAAAATAAAATGTCTGTTTGAATTTATATATTATCTGTGGGAGGGCAATGGAAAAAGGAAAGAGCCCTCACTGGTTATGTAATCAGAGGATGTGGGCACCTCTCATGCTCTTTTCCTGTGATTTAATGTCATTGGGTCTAGAGTACCAGACCCAAAGGTTGCACTAAATCTTGATCCTCATGTACCAATCAAGATATTTGTAAGAGAATGTTTAATTGTAGTGGAGATGAGACATTCTAATTTACAATTTAAATATTACACAAATGGAAGTCAACTGTTTTTTTTAATACTTAATTCAACTTTTAAAAATTGAAGATATTAAGTTTTGGTCTGCATTTCAACACCATAGTTGAGCAAATGCAATCAAAAAAATCCATCATAACTGATCATCACCCAATGTTGTTATAAATGTGTATATAATGTTCTTCTGGTTCTGCTCATTTCACTCAGCATCAGTTCATATGTCTTTCTAGGCTTTTCTGAATTCTAGTCCCTCATGATTTCTTTTTCTTTTTCTTTATTTATTTATTTTTAGGGTTTGGGGGTTTTTTGCAAGGCAATGGGGTTAAGTGGTTTGCCCAAGGCCACACAGCTAGGTAATTATTAAGTGTCTGAGGCTGATTTGAACTCAGGTACTCCTGACTCCAGGGGCAGTGCTCTATCCACTGCATCACCTAGTCACAACCCCTCATGATTTCTTATAGAGATATAGTGTCCTATCATATTCATATACCATAATTTTCCAGCCATTCCCCAATTGATGATTTGTTCAGCCATCCCCTCAATCTCCAATTCTTTAACACTTATGAAAAGAGCTGTTATGAATATTTTTGTACATGTGGACTTTTTACCTTTTTTGGTAATCTCTTTGGAATACACATCTAGTAGTGTATTATTGAATCAAAGGGTATGCATAGTTTTAGTGCCCTTTGGGCATAATTCCAAAAAGATTGAATCAGTTCACAACTTCACCAACAATGCATTTGTCTCCTGGTTTTTCTACATCCCCTCCAATATTGATCATTTTACTTTTTAGTCATATTGGCCAATGTGATAGGTTTATGAAGTGGTATCTCAGAGTTGTTTCAATTTGCATTTCCCTAATCAATAATGATTTAGAACAATTTTTCATATGACTATAGATAGCTTTAATTTCTTCATCTGAGAATTGCCTTTCCATATTCTTTGATTATTTAGCAATTGGGGAATGACTTGTTTTCTTATAAATTTGAATCATTTCTCTATATATTTTAGAAATGAGTCTTTTGTCAGAAAGACTAGTTGTAAAATTTGTTTCCCAATATACTGCATTCTTTTTAATCTTGGTCGCATTGGTTTTCTTTGTGCAAAATTATTTCAATTTAATGTAATCAAAATTATCCATTTTGTCTTTTATAATATTCTCTATCTCTTCTTTGATCATAAATTTCTCCCCTTTTCATAAATCTGAAAGATAAACTATTCCTTGTTCTTCTAACTGGCTTATGATATCACTTTTTATGTCTAAATCCTGTATCCATTTTGACCTTATCTTGGTATAGAGTGTGAAATGTTGTTCTAGGTCTAGTTTCTGCCATACTATCTTCTAGTTCTCCCAGCAATTATTATCAGAGTGAGTTCTTATCCCAGAAGCTGGAATCTTTGGGTTTATCAAACAGTAAATACTATAGTCATTTACTACTATTTCTTTTGTACCTAGTCTAGTCCACTAATCCATCGCTCTTTTTCTTAGCCTAACAGTTTTGATGACTGATGTTCTATAATACAATTTTAGATCTGATAAGCAAGTCAGCTATTCTTAAGCCATCTTCTACAATGTAACCAGGGTGGCCAGGGTATGTAGGATCTAGTCTTGGGTTCAACTATCTAAGCCAGATTTCTTTTTTTCTGGTTTCTGTCTGAACAGGAAGAAGACTGTAGAAAACTCAGCTGGCTCTCTGACTTAGAGATTTCAGTTCAAACTTCCCAGCTCATTGTCCAAGGCCCTTCATGAATGGCCTTCCTCAATTCTTCCTCCCAAGCAAACTCTCCGCTTCCTCCAGACCATCTCC